>NC_135664.1:59934931-60237624 GCF_964188315.1 Podarcis muralis | reverse complement strand
ACTGTAAAAGTAACGACAATTGCAATAGAGTTAATTTGGTTCTCCGTCCAACTCTGATCAATTAAGTCATAAGTGTGCACTAAAGTGTAACCGTAATAACAGAGGAGTGTCTTTAAATATGTGATAAGTTGCATTCCCTCACCAATTAGAAAGTCAGGAAAAGCCCCATTTGGACCACAAGGGGGGAGGACATATAAAATAATCTACATCTGGAAACGTATCTTAACCTTGTTTGCAAATGTACAGCAATAATCATAATCCACTAAGTGTAAAAAAAAAGTCAATGCTTTCATTTTGTTTAATCTGCTTTTACAATTGTTTCTTGATGACGGGTTGTTTCCAGACTGACATCACAAACCAGCAGATGTCTACTCAGAAATAAGTATCACTCTCAGGTAACTGTGTATGTGATAGCCTGCTTAGTCATGCTTAGTCATGCTTAGAGTCAACCTTTATAGGGGAAAGATGGGAAGCAAAATACTTTAAATAGGTTTTTGGTGCTGTTGTTCCTATGTTGAGTAAATTTTTATTTTTATTTTTATTATTTTAAAGCCAGGAGCCGATCCGCTACCAAAAGATGAAAGTGGAAAGCTGGTCTTCGATGAGGTTGACTTGTGTCAGACCTGGGAGGTGTGTATCATCACAGTTGTGTAGCAACAGCAGGACAGTCCCCCAAATCAAAACTGTACACTTATTTCGGCAGCATAATTTATACAGCCTGCTTTGTTTATATGCTTTCGTCATCTTCTGCAGGCCATGGAATTATGTAAAGATGCAGGTTTGGTGAAGTCTATTGGCGTCTCCAACTTCAACCAGAGGCTTCTGGAAAAGATCCTGAACAAACCGGGCCTCAAGTACAAGCCTGTTCTCAACCAGGTATAATTCTTTAAAAATAAATAAATCACTGAACACGGGGAGTGAGATTGCATCAGTGGAAAGTGTGGGTGTGGGTTCTGAATTCACAATAACCGAGGGCCCTGATCGTGCAGGAATCCTGGCCACAGTTGTATCCACATGGAGCTCTGTTCAAAAATCCTGCTAAATGCACGGAGCGCAGGGAACTTGAGAATGGATCCAGCAGGCAAAATCCCACTTCCCCGTTCCAGATGTTCAGGTCCATTCATAATGCTCTGTCTTCAAGAACCAATTTATTTTTGTTGTTTTGTAACAAGACTGTTCCTCTAGACTGTGCTTCTTACTCTTGGCTTGTGCACAAATTCTCTACCAGGTTGAATGCCACCCTTATCTCAAGCAAGCCAAGCTGCTGTCTTTCTGCAAATCAAAGGATGTTGTCCTGGAAGCTTTCTCTGCTTTAGGATCACAGAGAGACGAGGCTTGGTAGGAGAAAACACTGAACTTTGATCATTTATTCCAGTATTTCAATGATTAGCCAATAATTAACCAACAACTGTAGGGAACCTTTGGCCCTGAAGATGTGGTTGAGTTACAACTCCCGTCAGCTGCAGCAAGCATGCCCAACGGCCAAGGATTATGCCAGTAGCAGCTCAGCCAAAGGTTCCCCATGCTTGTTCTAGAGCAGCAATCAGTTAGGAAGGAGAAAAGTGCACCATCAAAACCAGGAAGAATATCTGATCCAAGATAGCAAATATGGGATCAGGGGAAGGGGCGCAAAGGTAGCACCTAGTCAAAGCCATACAGAAACGAGGGGAAAGGAATGTGTGCTTAACAGGGGTAGAGGAATCTTACAGTTTGGGTTTCTCCTTTTTCTTAAGTTCCGGTTTCTGCACCAAATTTAAAATTTGCAAACTTTTTTTTTTTTTTAGAAAAAGTTCTCATGAAAATTTGACAGCATTTTTGTGTGCATTTCTGCTAATGCACACATTTCTGTTTGCAATTCTGTCTACCAGACCCAACCATTTTAAGCAGTGTGGACTAAATCCCTCTGGGATTCACTTCTAAACTCCTTGCAGCTGCACCAAAGGAGGAAAGGAGCATATGAGTTCAGAGGGAGGCTAGGCTCAGTCCCATCTCAACAAACCATGGTTTATCAGTATATGAATATGGCCAGTAAGACTGACCAGTCAATATGCCTAGGATTGTGCTTTTGTTCCGCTGTCCCTGCCCTCTGCACAGAACACCTGTTTGCAGGGTTCATTGGTTGGGTTCCTCCATACCAGATGATCTGGTCTAAAACAGCTTTATACTTACAGTGTCTAGATATGCTCAAATGTTGACTTGAATATGTCACAATATTGCTATTTAATGACACCTGAGGTTGCTTTCCTCTTGCAGGATGGACACAAGCACGCCAGTTCTGCGTGAGGAACCAGTACTGGTTGACCTTGCTAAGAAGCACAACCGAAGCCCAGCGCTCATTGCCTTGCGCTACCAGTTGCAGCGTGGTGTTGTGGTTCTGGCCAAAAGTTTCACCCAAAAACACATTAAAGAAAACCTGCAGGTAAACTGGCAGTTTGCAGACGCAGTGAACCAAATTCTAATGTGTACTGGTTTAGGTGAGACATTGGGAGCTGAGTGTTTGTTCATACCTGCACTTTAAGTAGAATAAGCTACCGCATACTGAACACAAACCAGTAACAGACTGTCAGAGTTGAGTTGTGGGGTAAGCAATAGTGGAGATGGGGATCCATCTTACTCACAGGAGCTCAACTGCGTAAGCAGAGTTGGATGGGAACCACTAATGTCTAAAACACGATGAAAATGCAGGTGAGATCAGTGAGAGATTCTGCAGGATAGGGGAGCCAATGTCTCCTCTTTCTGCCCAGTTTACCTCAGCGCTTGAGCTTCAGAAAATCTAGAGCCTCTTTCCATATGAACCTACACAGACCCCGAGATCATCTTCTGAGGCCCTTCTTCGTGTGCCTCTTCCTCGAGAGGTCCGGAGGGTGGCAACATGAGAACGAGCCTTCTCTGCAGTGACTCCCCGTCTATGGAATGCTCTCCCCAGGGAAGTTCGCCTGGTGCCTTCATTATACACCTTTAGGCACCAGGCAAAAACATTCCTTTTTAACTAGGCCTTTGGTTGATCTTATTGACATCCAACACCCTTTTAGAATGTGGCTTTTTGGGGGGGAGGCGTTATTGGGTTATTGTTTTTGGTTTGATTTTATACATTGTGGTCTTGTTTGTGAACCGCTCTGAGACCTCCGGGTACAAGGCGGTGTATAAATTGAAATAATAATAATAATAATAATAATAATAATAATAATAATAATAGAGCCCTTGCTGATTATATGCAACCCTTTCTCCTCTGCTAGGTGTTTGATTTCCAGCTGCCTGAAGAGGACATGAAAACCCTCAATGGCCTCAAAAGAAATGTTCGCTACATGAAACTGACAGGGTGAGTTCAAGGCGCCAAGGCAAGGGAATCTGTTGTTAGAGTTCAGCCCGATCCATAATGTCACACATTACTGGTTGGCATTTGAGAAGCCCACGTGTGGAGACAGCTCCTGGTGGGAATTAGGTTTTTGTGGTTGCAGCCAGAGCACTACCCATTCCTTGCTGCCCTGGGGAGGGTGTGGTAGCACCCCTGACAATTTGGTGGGGGTGAAGGGTCATGGGGAAGAGGGGTGGGGACACACATACAAGCTGCACACAAGGGGCAGGACGTCAGACTGGTGCTCAAAAGAAGCAATTGATTGAAAAGGTCTTCATGCGCCTTACTCTGGTATGCCAGTTAAAACAGCTCAGTAATGGCACACCGTTATTTCCCCTTTTTGCTACTAAAGACTAAGGGCCTAAGTATGTGTTCCCTATTGAGACAGTCAAGTAGAACCAGGGCCGGCCCTGCTGTTAGGCAAGGTGTGCTTCAGCTGGTGCATCAGCCACTTTCCCCCTCACTTTCCACAGGGAAAAGAGAGTAAATTCCACATTCAAATGCCCAGTGTGGAAGCACCCTCCAGGCCAGCCCCCTCCCCAGCTGAATCTTCTGAGCACCCTGCCCATCCCCTTCTGTTGGAGGGCATAGCTGTGTGCATCACATGGCTGTCCTGCACCCACATAACTAGCCTGCTGCCCTCAGTTGTGAAGGACACTCGGGTTTGGTGAAGGGCACTATGTTGCTGCCAATCTAGGTGTAAGTTTGATTGTCATTCCAGCTGGCTTCTGTATATGAAACATGCACCAACTTGCAATTTGCCTCAGGCAAGCAAATTGTGGTGGGCTGGCCCAAGGATGACAATCCTGAGATAGATAGCAAACCCACCAGCAAACATTGTGGCTGTATATACACCGTTCATTTAAAGCACAGGACTTTCCCCCAAAGAACTTTCCTGGGAACTTTGTTAAGGGAATTGTAGTTCTCCGAGGGTAAACTCCAGTGGCTAGGCTTCATGTGCTTTAAATGTGTTGGATATTCCTTCTGAAGCCTGAATCTCACCCTTTCTTTCTCCTTGTAATTTAGAAGCTCCATTGATTAATTTTTTTCAGATTTGCTTCCCATCCTAACTATACATTCGGAGATGAATAAAACCCTTTGACTGATTCCATCCTCGATGCTGTTCTCTACCTTCAACAGATGAATCTACCATACACATTTTTCTTTGCAATTTTGCCTAAAATAAAGCATTTTTGCATGGTGTTTTCACTAATATATGCTCTTTAATGCATAAAGTCGTACCTCGTTTTGTGGCTGGGATCCGTTCCGGAGCCCCGGACACTAGCCGAAAAGGACGCAGGGCAAAGTGCCGCGTCTGCGCATGCTCGCGGATTGGTTTGAGCTTCTGTGCATGTGTGAAGCACGATTTAGCGCTTCTGCGCGAGCGTCAAACCCGGAAGTAACCCGTTCCGGTACTTCCGGGTTTGCCGCGGATGTTCAACGGAATGGATGCTAGACAAGGCAGATGTTCGCGGAGGTATTACTGTACTTTACCCCAGTATATGCACTTTTGCAATTATTCTGTAGCTGAACAACTGCATCACACAATACAGAGAACTGCCACTTTCTTTTGGATAACTACATTTCAATTTGCATATTGGTTCAAGAAGTGTGAGCTGTGTAGTTTCTCATTCAAATGTTCTCCCTAATGTGTCAAATAGCAGTTTCAAGGGGGGTGATTTGTATATTGAAAATAGCACAAGCCGGGGGAAAGGATTAACCTTCATAAAAAGAAGCAGCTGCATAGCCTGAGATTTATTGTCAAGATGAAATAACTTCGGTAAATAAGAAGAGCCTGCTGAATTCAGCCAGTAGCCGATCTAGTCCAGCATCCTGTTCCCACATTGGCCAACCAGATGCCTGTGGGAAGCAGGACATGAGGGGAAACTTCTAAATTACAAAGTCACAGCTTCCACCTCTGAGGAAGGGATGGACAGGAATGACTAGTGCTGGCTGTGAGGATTTAAGGGCACAGGGTTTTGATTTAAAAAATTCCTTCCAGTAGCACCTTAAAGACCAACTACCGTATTTTTCGCACCATAGGGCGCACCGGACCATAGGGCGCACCCAGTTTTTAGGGGGGGAAATCAAGAAAAAAATCTTTTCCCCCCCAGCCCCAAAGAGCAGCGTACAGGGTGCGCACAACCTCTCCCTGCCGGAGGGGTTGCGAGCAGCTATGGAGCAAGCCAAGTTTTGGCTTCCCCTTTAGCCCCATGCAGCCTCTCCTTGCCGGGAGACGCTGCACAGGGCTAAAGAAGCCATAGCCCCATGCAGCCTCTCCTTGCGGAGGGGTTGCGCGCAGCTATGGAAGAAGGCAAGGCAGCAAGCGGGATGGATCCCGCTCGCTGTTTTGCCTTCCCCTTTAGCCCCGCGCAGCCTCTCCTTGTGGAGGGGTTGCGCGCGGCTATGGAAGAAGGCAAGGCAGCGAGCGGGATGGATCCCACTCGCTGTTTTGCCTTCCCCTTTAGCCCTGCGCAGCCTCTCCTTGCGGAGGGGTTGCGCGCGGCTATGGAAGAAGGCAAAGCAGCGAGCGGGATGGATCCCGCTCGCTGTTTTGCCTTCCCCTTTAGCCCCGCGCAGCCTCTCCTTGCCGGGAGATGCTGCGCAGGGCTTTCCTGGCTTTTCTGGGAGGTGGGGGAATTCCCCCACCTCCCGCAAAACCGGCAGAAGCCACGCGCACTTTAAAAGGGCTGCACGGCTTCTTCTGGCTTTCCTGGGAGGTGGGGGGATTCCCTCACCTCTCGCAAAAGCCCGCAAAAGCCGTGAGCTCTTTAAAGGGGCTGCGCGGCTTCTCCTGGCTTTTCTGGGAGGTGGGGGAATTCCCCCACCTCCCGCAAAACCGGCAGAAGCCGCGTGCACTTTAAAAGGGCTGCACGGCTTCTCCTGGCTTTCCTGGGAGGTGGGAGAAGGGACTGATGCGGCCAGTCAGTCCCTTCTCCCTCCTGTGGAAAAGCCCGCAAGAGCGCACGGAGCTTGTGTGCGGCTCTTGGGGGCTTTTCCCGCCTGCCTCCCCCCCTGCATTCGCTCCATAGGACGCACACACATTTTCCCTTGCTTTTTAGGAGGGAAAAAGTGTGTCCTATGGTGCGAAAAATACGGTAAGTTAGTTCTTGGTATGAGCTTTCGTGTGCATGCACACTTCTTCAGATACACTGAAACAGAAGTTGCCAGATCCTTCTATATAGTGAGAAGGTGGGGAGGGGTATTACTCAGAAGGGTGGTGGGAATGGGTGATTGGCAGATAGCTGTGATGAGCCTGTTGACGACTCTTAACGACTGCAATAGGTCTTACAGGAAAAAGCAAGGGGTGAGAAGGTGAAAAATGGCTTTGTCATGTATAATGAGATAAGAATCCAATGTCTTTGTTCAGACCAGGTCTCTCCATGGTTTTAAGTTTGGTAATGAGTTGCAATTCAGCAGCTTCTCTTTCCAGTCTATTTCTGAAATTCCTTTGTAGTAAAACAGCTACTTTGAGATCTTGTATAGAATGTCCTGGGAGATTGAAGTGTTCTCCTACTGGTTTCTCTGTCTTGTGATTCTTGATGTCAGATTTATGTCCGTTTATTAGACATGTCCGTTTATTGTCTAACTGATGAAGTTAGACAACAGATCAACAGAGCCAGACTGATACCCAGAGAGAACTTGCTGCAAGACAGACCCAAAAAAGAAAATAACAGAAAATAAGAGGTGAAGTTTCTTGATTGAAGGTTGCAATAAGCCTCTGCATTGCTTTATTGAAACGCGAAGAAGAAGAAGAAGAAGAAGAAGAAGAAGAAGAAGAAGAAGAAGAAGAAAGCTATTTTTTATCCTGTGAAAGCAATGCTGCTTAGTCCACAATGAAACTGCTGGTGTAGCAAAGGACATTCTGCTGAAAGTTACTGATATAAAGTTGGTCATGGGTTATTTATCCCGTGAAAGCAATGCTGCTAAGTCAACAATGAAAACTGCGGGGCATCAAAGGACATTCCGCTGAAAATTACTGATAAAATGTTGGCCATAGGTTTCCCCGCCCTTCTCCCTCATTTCTTCGGAGTATTTAAGCACTCCCCTCCTATCATGCTAACAAAAGACATTTTATTGGAAACACAAACTTCATTTTTCTCACTCAAGTTTTTCCTTTCGCCACAAGAGTGTTAATCATTTTCAGCCTGCAGCCAAGAACTGAACAAGCACAGAAGCAGGAAATGGCACTTAGTAAAGACCGTGGCATTACAATGAATGATGGGAACAAAATCCCCATACTGGGATTTGGAACCTATACCCCAGACACTGTAAGTAACACATTTAACTCTCAGATTGTTGTAACTTGTTTTTGAAGAGCAAAAATGCCTGCCAGCTGCTGGGTGCTTCATACATTGCAAAGCACCGCATGCGATACCTCACCTGATCTGAGAAGCCAATTGTGCATGAGAACTTCTTGGGTCACAGCAGCCAAGAAAGCAACAGTTGCTTTGCAAGAATACAACAGCTCTGCTTCTCATTCAACAAGGGTCCTGAGCCAGCAGATTCATGAGCAAATAATGTTTTGTGCAAGATTTGGATGGTTTACAGTTTCCAGTGTGAATTGCTGCAGGGTTCAAAGTCCCCAGTGCAAAACTTCTAGTGATATTTTGAAAAATCTTTCTATAGAACTATAAGTGCCCACTATTAGTTTTGTTGGGAATAACAATATTATCCAAAATCACCAGCCATTAGCTAACTATTCTGGACACTAACAATAAATATAGAATCAATTCTTTATCCAAACCATCTTCATTTGGTCCATATCACCAGCAACGCAAATGAAGGGATCAATGTACGTTCTTGTTTTGTAATTAAATTAATTTCTAGGAATATCAGGAATTTACCAAATAAAAGTTACCACTCAGTTTTTCAAAGGAATTTTCCTTTTTCCATTTTTCCAATTCCAATTCATATGTCTGCTCCATTCACATATAAAGCGAGGGTAGAATCTATTTTATACAAAGAGATACATGCTGACAAAGAGACTTCCTCAACAGTGTTCCGCTGTTAGAACCAAAATAACAGACAAGTTAACTGATTGCTCATTTTCAATCCTGCATGTGAAGAGAGGCTCAGGCAGATTGAACAGATGTGATTACTAGTGGAACCAACGGTCAAGAAGGCGGTTTCTGTATGGGCCATAGAGGGAAATGAGGGGCAGATGGGGCTCATTCAGCTAGGGAGGTAGCCTATCTAGCAGAAGGAAAACTCTGCTCTTGAACCTCCGTTGCCTTGTGGGATATCTTCAGGAGAAGAAAAGGAGTAAACGCTACACAAATCTGGGCTGGAGTTCCTAAGGCGGTTGGGTGGTGCATTGCATGCCTCCTTCTGGCAACACCTGCAGCAAAGCTGTTGCCAAATGTATTAGTCTGTGTTCCTTTGGATCACATCAGCGAGGATGAGCCTTTTCATCTGGGCAGCCCAGGACCTCTATACCCACTGCCCAGGCTTGCATCCCAGGGAAGTCACTTTGGTGCTGCTAACACAGCAATTTTTACTTTCCCCCGGAGGCACACTCCATTGTGTCTTGAGACAGACAGATGCCAACAAGAAGGATGGAGGGGTTCACATCATTGACTTGCTTCTCCCACAGCCATAGCCTTGGATTCCAGCAGAAATCAGGCTTGGCTCCATCTCTCAGCTGCCCAGCCTGCTTTCTGCTTCCAACTCCTTGATCTCTCTCTCTCACACACCCTAGTTTTTGTCTTTGTAACTACCCACCCATTTCCCCTCTGGCACAGAGCTGCTTCATTTATTTCCTTAACATTCCATACTTAAGGGGCCATTGCCAAGAGACTTGCATCCCTATTCCAGCAATTGGTTCCTTCTTATATCCAGAGTTAGAAGGAATTCAGGCATAGAGCCAAAACCCCACTCACATCAAATTTTTACACACACACCATTAAATATTTCATTTTTTCACAATAATGTGTGTGTGTGTGTGTGTGTGTGTGTGTGTGTGTGTGTGTGTTATAGCAGTAACACCATCAATATAACATAAAAGCCAAACCAAAACATGGAGTACATTTTATGGTATTGTCAGCTACGAAACAGTAAGGTACTGTGCATACATAATAGAGAGCCAGTGTGGTGTAGTGGTTAAGAGTAATCTTGGCAACTGGGTTCGCGTCTCCGCTCCTCCAGCTGCTGGGTGACCTTGGGCCAGTCACACTTCTTGAAGTCTCTCAGCCCCACTCACCTCACAGAGTGTTTGTTGTGGGGGAGGAAGGGAACTGAGAATGTTAGCCACTTTGAGACTCCTTCGGGTAGTGATAAAGTGGGATATCCAATCCATACTCTTCTTCTTCTTCTAATAGGTTCACTAATTAATTAGTACTCTCCATAGAGATACATGTGTTATAGCGGGTTGCAATAACTCTGCTGACTTATTGATATGATCTTGAACGTCCTAAAATTTGTCTCTCTTTGCCTGACTATTAATAAATCCATGAATAAATCTAACATGTTTGGGTCAAGCACTCAGAAATTGCTATTTCTCGTACATGTGCATACTGTCAGGAGCTCAGCCTACACTCGAGTAGGACCCTGGTAGATACACATGCCCAACTGGCATGTTCCCTCTCTCCTGGTCAATCGTTCCGAGGCTTCAAAAGCTTTCTTCTGCCCGAACGTCACAGCGACCGATGCCAACCGACACCGGCACACTTAGGGATTCACAGAGTTTGCGCATCATGCGTAACAGACCTCAGCAACTCAACATTTTGGCTAATCTACTTTATTTACATATAAACACACACGGAGCACTGCAACATGGCTCCCTCTTTCTCTAGCATCAGACAGCAAAAAGAAAAAGGACAAAGGACAATAGTCCCACCTCACAGAACACAGTAACACAAACATCCTGTCTCCGTCATTTCCCACTCTGTGGAGTCAAAACATATACCGTCATGTGATAGACAGCAATCCCATGACTGCAATCATGGAGCAGGAATTCTAACACATATCATGAACACAAGACAAGATTTCATCCTGTTTCCCACCTGGCAGCTATCAGGGAGCACCTGTTTTAATTTCCCATAGTGCCTTGGTGTGTACTGGCAGAGGGATTGTGGGAAATTAAAATGGCAACTCACCACCTTGCAACTTGATTGGAGCCCTGTTGTCATTGCTGGTCAGTGCCACCTTGCCTCATGAAAGAGATCCCACGAGAGGACCCAGGCATCAGCAGGGATGGATCTAGACACATCAAAGAAGCGTTTCAGTTTAAAGTGCTGTAAGTTTAAACAGGGAAAACAGGTAGAGAAATATAGGACTCCATTTCGCCATCTGGTGGCACAATGTTATATCGCACATGCAACACATACTGTATACGTAAATTGCTATTTCTTTACCCTTTTTCTTTCTTTTACTTTGATATGTTTAGATCCAGCCTAGCTAAGTCCCTGGGACTCAGGTCTACTTTGAAAATATCCACCGATACTCAGTGTTACTTACAGATACCCTCTGAGATTAATTTCCCCACTGAAGCAGAGACCTTGACTAACCTTTTCACCTTTTCAACCGGCAGGTTCCAAAAAGTAAGTGTGAGGAGGCTACAAAGATAGCAATAGAATTCGGCTTCCGTCTTATTGATAGTGCATATGTATACCAGACAGAGGAGCACGTTGGCCGGGCTGTTCGTGCGAAGATTGCAGATGGAACAATAAAAAGGGAAGACATTTTCTACACTGGAAAAGTGAGTGAATTTGGCATTTTTTTAAAAAAAAGAGTACAGTGGTACCTCTGGTTGCGTACTTAATTCATTCTGGAGGTCCGTTCTTAACCTGAAACCGTTCTTAACCTGAGGTACCAATTTAGCGAATGGGGCCTCCCGCTGCCAACGCGCCACTGGTGTGTGATTTTTGTTCTCATCCTGAGGTTAAGTTCTTAACCTGAGGTACTACCTCCGGGTTAGCAGAGTCTGTAACCCAAAGTGTTTGTAACCCGAGGTGTCTGTAACCCGAGGTACCACTGTAAAATATAGTGCCTGCATCATGATGTAATCCTTTGATGAAGGGCAATATATAAATTTCATAAATAAATGGTAAAAATAGTGTTTATTAGCAATGATGACTTTAAATTTGCTTTACCTCACCACAGCAATTCAAAATACACTTCAGAACAATATTTGAGTGTGTCTTGTGCACACTGGAATAGTCATCTGCCACAGCTAAACTGTCCCGAGACCCAACAACTCTATGGCTGTGTGAAAATATAAATCTCTTTATATTTTTGACAGCTTTGGTGTACCTTCCACCGCCCAGAGCTGGTTCGGAAATGCTTAGAAGAATCCCTGAAGAAACTCCAGTTTGACTACATGGATCTGTTCTTAATCCACCATCCGTATTCTATGAAGGTAAATAATTATTGATGTCATAATACAAGTATTGAGTACAATATTTAAATGTGTGGTGGGAGAACCTGCTAAAAATATTTTATACCCTGAAGGAACATTGGGAATTGTCATTTCCTAGAGATGCTGACAGTTCTCTGCTAGAACATATCTTAATCAAGGAATGATCGCTCCCAGATTTGGGGGGAGAAACCATGCCAGTTAAAGAAAACCTTTTCATATACTGATGACATTAACTACATGGGCATCATAAGAAAGAAATCATGCGCAGAGCAGGATTTGGCGACAGAGCGAGGGAAGAAAAAAGGGGTTGGAGAGGTGGAGAGACAGACCTGAGCCGAGAGAGAAGACAGTTTGTTCTATGGGGCACAGAAAAAATTAAAGCATATTTGGAGAACCTGTGGCCTTCCAGATGTTCCTCAGTTGCAACTCCTATCATCCCTGATCATTGTCCTTGCTGCCTGAAGCTGATGGGACTTGGAGGCCAGCAAAGCCTGGAGATCCACTGATTCCGCACCTCTGGATTAAAAGAGACAATACTGAGTTAATATTGCAATGGGGGGGATGCTGGTGGAGATGTAGTCTAATAAACGCGGCAGCTAATAAAGCCAATGCAATTCTGGGCTGCATCAATAGGAGTATAGCATCTAGATCAAGGGAAGTAATAGTGCCACTGTATTCTGCTCTGGTCAGACCTCACCTGGAGTACTGTGTCCAGTTCTGGGCACCACAGTTCAAGAAGGACACTGACAAACTGGAACGTGTCCAGAGGAGGGCAACCAAAATGGTCAAAGGCCTGGAAACGATGCCTTATGAGGAACAGCTAAGGGAGCTGGGCATGTTTAGCCTGGAGAAGAGGAGGTTAAGGGGTGATATGATAGCCATGTTCAAATATATAAAAGGATGTCACATAGAGGAGGGAGAAAGGTTGTTTTCTGCTGCTCCAGAGAAGCGGACACGGAGCAATGGATCCAAACTACAAGAAAGAAGATTCCACCTAAACATTAGGAAGAACTTCCTGACAGTAAGAGCTGTTCGACAGTGGAATTTGCTGCCAAGGAGTGTGGTGGAGTCTTCGTCTTTGGAGGTCTTTAAGCAGAGGCTTGACAACCATATGTCAGGAGTGCTCTGATGGTGTTTCCTGCTTGGCAGGGGGTTGGACTCGATGGCCCTTGTGGTCTCTTCCAACTCTATGATTCTATGATTCTATTCTATGATTCTATGATTAAACCACTGAGGTTCTTGGGCTTACCAATCAGAAGGTCGGCAGTTCAAATCCCTGCAACGGGGTGAGCTCCCATTGCTTTGTCCCAGCTTCTGCCAACCTAACAGTTTGAAATCACGCCAGTGCAAGTAGATAAATTAGTACCATTGTGGCAGGAAAGTAAATGGTGTTTCTGTGTGCTCTGGTTTCCGTCATGGTATTCCATTGCGCCAGAAGAGGTTTAGTCATGCTGGCCACATGACCCGGAAAGCTGCCTGAGGATAAATGCCAGCTATCTCGGTATGGAAGCAAGATGAGCACCGTAACCATAGTCACCTTTAACTGGACTTAACTGTCTAGGGGTCCTTTACCTTTACATTTACCTAATATTTCACCGTAAGTATTTTTTCCTGGATAAAGTAACACTTTATCCCTCTTGAATAAACAAGAATGTGAAATGTGGTGCTTGTTTCTAGGCCTGAAATGCACTTATTCCCTCCGCCTCCTTCTTTTCCAGCCTGGACCAGATTTATTTCCCATGGGAGAAGACAAAAAATTGATTATTGACAACGTAGATCTTCATCAGACATGGGAGGTAGGAAATTTGGAAATCCATCCCTTGAGTCATTCAGATACAGAGCACAGTAGCCTTCCGCCAGAGGAGGCATGTCCAGAACAATGACTCACACAATGGCTCCTATGAGAGCTGGTGAACTATAAAACACCAATCTTAATCTGGAAAAAAGTGTGGTCCCAGCTATTCAACAAACACCACTCAACAAACACGTCATGTTTTCTTTGCCAGGCAATGGAGGCGTGCAAAGATGCCGGCTTGGTGAGGTCCATCGGAGTGTCCAACTTCACCCGTAAGCATCTGGAATTGATCCTGAACAAGCCAGGGTTGAAATACAAGCCAGTGATAAACCAGGTCAAGTCTGATTGCTTTTTTAAGGGGTTTGTTCCAAGCATGATTGAAAGCTTCTTTATTTAAGCTCTTTTGTGAGAGGACCTTTGTTTTGAGGAACACAACCATTCCCTTAAAAAACTTGCTTAAGGCTATAAGGTTGCAGATCCAGTCACAAGAAGATATGGTTATGAGTTGTGGGGTGGACTCCCCTAAATTCCAGGAGCCAGTAATGGGTTCTCATTTAGTCACAACCTCTGAATCCTCAGACAAAAGGAAGTGTGGAGAAGTCCATAATGTTTGAAACAAGCATCTCAGGTAGAAGGAGGTCTGCAAGCAGTCAGTGTCAGGATAATCCTACACGCAAGTAGGACTCCGATAGAGACACATGCCCGACTGGCATGTTCTCTCCCTCCTGGGCAGTCGTTCGGGAGCTTCAAGAGCTTTCTCCAGCCCAAACATCACAGCGACTGATACCGTTAGGAACAACAGAGTTTTAGCAATTCACGTGACAGACTCAGCAGCGCAGCATTTTGGCTAAACTACTTTATTTACTGTGATGGGATGATGAGCTGCTTGTGCGTAAAATGCAAGTCCCTCAGAGTTTGATCAGGTTTTCAAACCTCTGCCTGTGACGGAGCCCCTCCGGCATGGCTGCGTCAGTCGCTAGCAGAATCCGAAAGTGGTTGCTTTCGGAATCGTTTCCAACATAAAAGCTCCTTAACGGAAACACGTCTTCTGGACTCTCGGCGTGACAGTTTCCGGCGAGGAGTGGGTGTCCCTATAGGAGGTCCTGAGACCTCCCCACTGTTTTCGCTGGAAGCGTCTCTGAGCCATCCCTCCGACTCACTTTCCCTTGGAGTTCCTCCTCTCCCCCTACTGGTTCCCTCTTCAGCTGCTATGTCTCTCTCAACCTCAGTGAGCCTTTGCACCTCCTGTCCTTCCGATGGCAGTTCCCTGACATTTACATATCATACACTCGGAGCATTCTGACTCAGCTCCTTCCTCATCAGCACCAAACAGCAAAGAGAGAGAACAAAAGGCAATAGTCCTACATCTCAGAACACAGTAATACAAAACATTCCATCTCCGCCACTTCCCACACTGTGGAATGGAAACACACACTGTCATGTGATAAAACCAATCCCATGACTGCAAGCACAGGGCAAGAATCCTAACAGTCAGGGCCCACACAGCCTCTTGTGGGGACTCTGGAAGTTCTCAAGTGGGGAGAGAAGGGCCTTTGAGTTAGGCATCTGGGCAAAGCTGTTGCACCCAAGCAGCCCTGATTCACTTGGGCACTGGTGTATATTATGTAACCAAATGAGACCAGAGCACGCTAGTCCAAGGCATGCAACCTGCTAGCTAAGCAGGAGTGATGGACTGACAATGAGATGTGTGCAGCCGTAATCTCCCAGTACCACAGAGACAGTGGTCCAGATAGTCCCACTTCAATCATGGCTTCTTTGTACCCTCTGCCCAACCTTGGTGCACTATCCAATTCATATATGGCAGTAGAGGGGCAAGGGGGTGGGAATACACACACCCCAGACAAGTAGCTCTTACGTTCCCTCCCCCATACTTTCCGCCATTGCTGAGCCACAGTGGTGATTTGAAGAAAAGACACTTTTCACATACAAGATGCATTTACACAGGGAGGATTACTGAAAACTATACCATTACTTCCTTACATATGAGATAAAACTGCTCCCTTAAATAGAAACATTGCCACCCAACCCCATCCCACTCGCCACTCCCCTCTTTCCCCGTCTTTTCTTCCCAACCTCACACTGTATGTAACACTAATGTCTCACAACAAATGAAACTGATCTGTAGAAAATGCAACTTGAAAAAAGAGACAATGCACGTATTTTTGTAAACTAAGAAATCTTTAATAAAAATAACAACAACAACTGCCCCCTTTGAAAAGTCTTGTGCCCTTCTACCCCTGATTTTATTTTCTGATGTCTCCACTGCTCAATTTGATTGGAAATTTCAGTTGATTGAGACCCTGATAAAGCAGAGTCCCAGATCATCTGCTCAAGTTGATGGAAAGCCAGGAAAATCCCCCATCAGACCCAAGGTTGGGCAGAGGGTACAAAGAAGCCATGATTTAAGTGGGGCTATCTGGACCACTGTCTCTGTGGTACTGGGAGATCACGGCTGCACACATCTCATTGTCAGTCCATCACTCCTGCTTAGCTAGCAGGTTGCATGCCTTTGGGTATAATGGCTCAACAGGGTTGGAGTGACAGGAGATTGAGGGGAAATAAGCCCTGTCCCCCATCTTCAGCTAACACATACGGTATTTCACTGATGAGGAGCGTGGCAATGGAAACCACAAATGCAAGAATGGTCCTCTAAAGATTCTGATGCATCAGAAAATACAACACACTTTAAGAATGGTAACAGCCTGATATTTCAAGAAATAATAGCATGGTTCTGCTTTTCTGTCTTTCCTTTATTTCACCGTATTCTTTGTTTCATCTGAATTCTCACTTTGGGGTTGTGTTGGGGGATTTTGAATCCACAGGTTGAATGCCATCCTTATCGGAACCAAAGCAAGCTGCTGGCCTTCTGCAAGTCAAACGATATCATCCTGGAAGGATACTGTGTCCTGGGATCCCAAAGGGACCCAAAATGGTAAGAGATGAAGCCAAAATGTTTGGGGACCACCTCAGGCACCACCTATGCCAGCTATTCCCCAGCATCCAGATCAGCTCTGAAGGTTGTACTCTTGGCCCCACAATTAATAAAGATCCTCGTGGTGGATACCAGCATCAGGGCCTTTTCTGTAGGCCCCGCAATTGGAGAACTCATTCCAGAGAGAGATTTACAAAGCTCTTCCCCTCCCATTTTAGCCATTCTCAGAAACCTTCCCATTGCTGAAGTGTTTTATATATATATATATAACTGTTTGACTTCTCCCAAACATATGTTTTTAAATGTTGCAGGCAGGGGGCTATTTAATAATTTCTGCTTCTGAAATTTTGTGCTGTTTT
This sequence comes from Podarcis muralis, assembly GCF_964188315.1. NCBI lineage: Eukaryota > Metazoa > Chordata > Lepidosauria > Squamata > Lacertidae > Podarcis > Podarcis muralis. The sequence continues at coordinate 60,220,803 of NC_135664.1, read as the reverse complement.
TAAATCATATTTATATTATGTTTAATGGTGCTTTAAACAGTAGAATGGCAGGGATGAAAGGGCTGCACCTGGCCTTGCATTTAAATAATTATAGCATTTCTGGGTGGAAACATCCACTCTGATGAATATGACAAGCTAGAGAAAGGAGTCTCTGAGCTTAGTGTGAAGGACAGTGTGTGGTGTCCTGTAAGAGTAATAGGCCGGGAATTAACTGGGAGGCTGAAGCTGAGCCAGGAGAAGTAGTAGCTGAGAAAAGACAGCCCACTTTGGACTCTTTCCAGTCAGGAGGGGAGAGATTCTTCTACAAAAAGAGAAGACTCCCAAACCAGTTAAGAGGTCTGTGGAGATCCCTTGGGTCTGTTACTTGGAGTACCTCAGGAGTAGGGTTGTCAAAGGGGTGTGTAACTGACAGGAAATACCACCTTGTTTAAGAACCAAAGTATTAAGCGGCAACCGCCATGCAACAACTGAGAAAGAACTGAAGTGAAAGAGCATTATAATCTGAAGTATCCTAGGTTTCACCCACTTGTGTCATAAGCTTCCTTTGTTTAACAAAATCTTTGTTGTCTATTTGATCAAATCCTGCCTGAGACTCCAAATTATTAAGTTTTCCCTCACACAAGGGAAAACCCCCACAAGATAATCTGGGGTATTTTGTAGGAATTCATGGAATTGGTGTTCTGTGAGGAGGGTGCACTATATTTAAGTGAGGGCGGGCCCAACGGCACCAGGGGGGAAAGTGCCATTGCGCCATTGCATCCCCGCCCCCAAATACTGATTGTACTTCAGCAAAGAAAAAGACCTCTCTTTTGTGCATAGATGCTACCATTTTGGCTACAGAATGATCCACATGCAAAGTATGAGCTTGTGATTTATTGGGGGAAGAGCACTATACTAAAAACTTAAATTAATTCATATCAACTAACCGACCTTTAAATACAAAGATAGCATGAAATATACTCAGAGTCGCAAAGTGATTTCATGCTCTTTATTCAGCTCATAGTGGTGAGGAGGAGTGAATGAATGTCCCCTCAGTATCTGCTTTATATACATTAGTTACACAATGGGCTGCACATGATTGGCTAATTCCGGAATTCTACTGTAAGCCAATCAGGTTGTGGATTCACTTCTATCTGGAGCATGATTGGGTAGTTCCTGCCAACCAATCATACTGCTGCATTGCTCTAGGACCAATCAGGCTGCTGCATTCTGAAGCCTATTGTTCTAGGACCAATCAGACTGCTGCAGTTTGGATCCTATTCAACTCCGTACATAACACCCCTCCCCTCTAAGTTCCAGTCCTGCCCGGGAGGTCACATTCATAGTCCTTGAGGTACGCCGGCGGCCTACGTGTGCGTTGCGGCCTAGGGTGTTCCCTGGTCCGGGGTTCAGGTTCTGGCCCGTGTTCCAAGGATGCTGGCTGTGATGGGGCTGTTTGGTCTGGCGCAAGCGGCTCGCTCAGTTGTGGTTCTGGTTCCGGTGTCCTTTCGGCCTCGCAGGTCCTCTCTGTATTTACTGATTCTGCCTCTCCTGCTGGCCCCTCATGCTCTATGGGCCTCACTGCCCCTCTGTTCCCTTGGGACTCCTCTGCCCTGTCCTCCTCCTGGTTTTCTCCCGGGAATCGTCGCCGTATCTGGTCGCAGTGGCGGCGCCAGCATTGCCCCCCATCCGTTAGCACCTCATACGACACGGGGCCAGTGACCCTGGTGACTGTGGCGGGTACCCATGCTGGGCCTGCCCCAAAATTCTTTGCGTACACTGGGTCCTGAGCCTCGAAGGTCCGGGGGTTCTTGCCTTCCCCCACCACTACCTCATCCTGAGCTCTATCGGGGTGAAGGCGGTCCAATCTGATTGCAAGGCGCCGACCCATTAGTAGTTCAGCAGGGCTCCGGCCAGTCGTTGAGCTGGGGGTGCTGTGCTGTGCTAGAAGGAATGTGGCAAGGCGGTACTCCCAATCCCCTTGCGTCATGCGGCGAAGGGTGTCCTTGGTGGTCCGCACCATGCGTTCTGCTTGGCCATTGGTGGCAGGGTGGAATGGCGCTGAACGGATGTGGCGGATGGCGTTCTGCACTGTGAAGGTTTGGAATTCTCCTGACGTGAATGCAGTCCCGTTGTCTGAGACGAGAGTGTCAGGGAGCCCGTGGGTTGCAAACAGCCTGCGTAGTACCCGGATGGCTGCGGACGTTGAAGTGGATGGTACCAGTGCGACTTCCAGCCATTTGGTGTAGGAGTCCACCACTATGAAGAATGTTTCCCCCTGAAAGGGGCCAGCGAAGTCCACATGCAGGCGTGACCATGGTGCTCGGGCGGACTCCCAGGACTGGACTGGGGCCCTTGGGGGATCTGGGCGGGATTCTTGGCAGGCCTGGCAGTGTTTGACCCAGGCCTCTATCTCTCCGTCGATCCCCGGCCACCACACATAACTCCTGGCAAGGGCCTTCATTCTTACTACCCCTGGGTGTGTCTCGTGTAGGGCTGTGAGGACCCTTTTGCGGAGGGGCTGGGGAACAACCACCCTGCTTCCCCATAACAGGCACCCCTTGTGGGCCGACAGTTCATGTTTGCGGGTTGTGTAGCCGGCGAATTCTGGCCCGGGGCTGCTGCTGGGCCATCCCCTCCACACCCAGTCCAGGACCCGGGAGATGACCCTATCTTTCTTGGAATGGTGTGCAACTTCTTGTGCCTGAATGGGGCGGTCGGGAAGCAGCTCCAGGCTCATAACCTCTTGTGCAGGTGCTGGGTCGGGGCCTGTTTCCGGTAGTGGTAGCCTGCTGAGGGCATCCGCATGGCCCATCGCCTTCCCCGGACGGTGAATCAGTGCATACTGGTAGCTGGCAAGGAAAATTGACCACCTGAGGACGCGAGGAGACAGCACTTGGGGGGTCTGCTTTTCAGGGGCAAACAAGCCAAGCAACGGCTTGTGGTCAGTCACCACGGTGAAGGGCCGCCCGTACAAGAAATCATGGAATTTTTTTACTCCCTTCACGATTGCCAGACCCTCCTTGTCGATTTGCGAGTAGTTCCGCTCGGTTGTGTTGAGTGTCTGGGAAAAGTATGCCACTGGTACCTCTCTTCCATCCGGGAGTTGGTGTCCCAGGACAGCGCCAATTCCATAGGGCGAGGCGTCGCATGCTAGCACCACTGGCAGCCTCTCGTCGAAGTGTGCCAAGACCGAGTTTGAGACAAGCAAGTCCTTGACTGCCTGGAATGCAGCCTCCTGGCGCTGGCCCCACCCCCAAGGGGCCCGCTTGTCCAGGAGTCTGTGTAGGGGCTCCACTACCGCCGCCTTGTGGGGAAGGAAGGAATGGTAAAAGTTCAATAGTCCCAAGAAGGCCTGAAGTTCAGTCTTGTTCTTGGGCGCTGGGGCATCACAAATGGCCCGTACCTTGTCCCCAGTTGGGTGGACCCCTTCTGCGTCCACCATAAATCCCAGAAAGTCCACCTGAGGCACTCCTAGTAGACATTTTTCCCGCTTCACCTTGAGACCCGCCGTCTGGAAACGGTGCAGAACGGTGCGGAGGCGGTCCTCAAACTCCTCTGGTGTGGGCCCAGCAATCAACACATCATCGAAGAAGGGGGTGACGCCAGGGATCCCTTTAAGTAGAGAGTCCATCAGATTCTGGAATATGCCTGGTGCCACGCTGACACCGAATTGCAGCCGCTTTACCCTGAATGCTCCTCTGTGCGTCACAATCGTCTGTGCCTCTGCTGTGGCCTCATCTACTGGCAGCTGTTGATATGCTTGGGCCAAGTCCAGCTTGCCAAAAAATTTCGACCCAGCCAGGGTGGCAAGAACATGGCTGACCACTGGCACTGGGTATGCATGGGCCGTGAGGGCCTTGTTTATGGTACATTTGTAGTCTGCGCAGATGCGGACCGAACCATTAGGCTTGACGGGTGTGACGATTGGGGTTTCCCAGGGGGCATTAGGCACTGGCTCCAGCACTCCTTGCTCCACGAGTCGGTCCAATTCCTCGTCTATACGGGGTTTCAGGGCGAACGGGACCCGGCGGGCCTTGAGCCTGACCGGTCGTACTGCGGGGTCAAGCTGTAGAGCAATGGGGGGGCCCGTATACTGTCCCAATTTCCCATCGAAAACCCCCGGAAATTCCTTGCATATGGCGTCCACGTCCACTTGTAAGCTAGTGTTGTTCACCCCGGTGACGGCTAGCCCCAGTGGTCCAAACCATGCCAATCCCAGTAAGCTAATGTAGGGGCCCTTGACCACCAGCAAGTCCAGTTGCCGCGTCCGCCCTCGGTATTGCACCCTGAAGGTCCCCACCCCCATTGTGGGGACCTTACGTTTCTGGAAGTCCCGGAGGGTGAATGGGGCCGGCCTGAGTTTGGGACCCCCAGTAGGACACAGTTTCCTTAAGGTCCATGCCGAGATTATGGATAGAGTTGAACCCGTGTCAAGCTCCATGCGGCATGGGGCCCCCTCTATCTGTACCTCTACATAAATTTTCTCTACGTTGGGGTGGGGCAACTGGTATACCTGGAAGTCCGTGAGCTCTGTCGAGTTGCCTTGGTGCGTTGGGGCCTGGGACCTGGGCCTCTTGGATTGGTCATCTGATGCCTGGCGTCAGGTGGGCCGAGCCCGACACACCCGGGCGATGTGCCCCAATTTTCTGCACTGCCTGCACTCTGCGTTGCGGAAACGGCAGGTCCTCCTCTCGTGACTTTCTCCACAGCTTGCGCAGTTCCCTCCTTCTCGTCGAGGCCGCTGTGGTGTGTGGGCTGTTTGAGTGCGCTGCTGTACTCGGTGCACCTCCTCCCTGTTGGATCCTGAGTCGTCGGTGATGTCTTCGTGGTGGACCCTTGGTTGGGACGGCTGGCTCGGCCGTGCCTCTTGCGTGGACCTCTCGGCAGCTTCCGTTGCCAGGGCCTCCTCCAGAGCGACCTGGAACGTTAGGTCCTTCTTAGCGTAGAGGCGTCGTTGAAGCTTCTCATCCTTCAGGCCACCGACGAGGCGGTCACGAAGCATGTTCTCCAGCTCTGAGAAGTTGCAGAACCGGGCGGCTTGGCGGAGAGAGGTCACAAACCCAGTTATGGTGTCCCCAGGGGCTTGCCGCTTTGCGTAGAAGGCATTTCGACGAGCCACCACTGAGGGCTGTGGCGAAAAGTGCCCCTTCAGCTGTTCCATTATTGTTTTGTATGGAACAGTAGCAACGTCTTCAGGCGCAAGGAGAGCCCGGGCGATTTCAAACGTCTCCTCTCCGCAGACGCTGAAGAATATCGCCCTCCTCTTGGCGTCTTCTTCGTCGGTGACCCCTTTGGCTTCTAGGAGGAAGGTGAAACGGGAGGCGTACGCTTCCCAGTCTCCAGATGCTGGGTTGAATGGCGAGAAGCTGTTGTCGGTTGCCATTCTGAGTTCCTTGTGTCCCGGAGCTGAAGCCTGGATACACGGTGCGAGGCAGCGGTGCGGCAGGTGGCGGTGCTGCGGTGCTGTGTGTGGCAGTCAGCTCATCTGGGTGGGCCACAGTTTCCCCACACCTGTTCTATTGCAAACCTACATTACTATGCATATAAAATTCCCTCAGTGGGAAGACATCTGGACTGAAGCTGTTGAAGGAAGGAATTGAACTTTGGAAGGTGGTAGCAAAGTTCGCTTTGGGTTCTCTGTTGCTGGAAAAAAGTGCACAGCTCTGAGGTGCAAAAAGAAGACAAGATTAAAAACCACCTCAGCGTTATTATTTTTTTCTCCTCCTGACAGGCATTTACTTTCCAGCTCTCTGAGGAGGATATGAAATCCATTGATGGCCTTCACAAAAACATGAGCTATTTAAAATGGGACGTGTAAGTCATATTTAAATAGTATGCATATGAATACATAAAAGTGCTTCACGCAAGAATTGATACTGCGAGAGCAAAAGGAAGAAAAGATCTGGCATCCATCTCTTCTCTTCATACAGAATTAGGTGAAACTATAGAAGGAATTACTGTGGATCCTTTGTACCAAAGCCCCATGCAGTTGGAGTGGGGTGCAAGTGTATGGACAAGTGTCCCTGTCATAGAATTGTAGAGTTGGGAGGGACCACGGGGGTCATCTAGTCCAGCCCCCTGCAATGCAGGAATCTTTTGCCCAGCATGGGGCTCAAACCCATGGCCCGGAGATTAAGAGTTCCATCCTTACCGACCGAGCTCTCCCAGTAGTTTTTGGCCCTAGACAGTCTTGAAAAAGTCCAGTTTCTGACAAAATGTAATGTTTGGGGTGGACTTCTAATCTCCCCATAATTTACCCCATGGCAATTCAGGATCTTTTCCCACTGTAAAAAGCAAGTTGTAGCTTTGCTGCTCACCCGACAGTTGCTCTGTGCTTTGAAACCAGGCTTCCAAATACCCTTGAGACCAATGCCATACAATGATGTGCAGACATTCCCAGGAGCATTTGATGGGGGGGGGGGGAGATGGCTGCCTCATGCATTACTGCCAGCAAGGGACTCCCAAAACAGCATTTGTCCTTCTGCCCCTACCTGAAAGTCTCAAAAAGACGCTGGGGAAGAGGAGAGAGACCTTTGACCCAACCCTTTTGTACCACTTTGATCAGCAACCAGGGCTGTATTCATCATCTAGGGGTTATTTTCTCTAGTGAGAAGATGGACATATGATCATCCCGATATTGCAAGTTTTAGACTGTAATATGGTGGACCATTTTGACTTTCAGCCTCCCAGATATTCAGCAGATCAGGCATTTGATGGCAAACTCGGGGAGCACTGTGTGAAATGGTCTCATGAGGCAATGGCTGGCAACAGATCACTTTTCGTTGCTTGTACATCTTCCACACCCTGAGTGTTGACTCTCTTTTGTTTCGTTTCAGATACGCTAATCACCCACAGTATTACCCACCAGATGTGGAATAAGGACTCGTCTCCCATCTCCAATTTATCTCCTTCTGAACCTGGGTCCTTTTTCATGGAAAACACTGGGCAAATCTGTGAATATCAGTTCCTCCCAGCATCTCATTTTCCACTCTTCAGTTCCTCACTTTGCCATATCAGTTTGGGATGAAAACAAAATCCCTTGAAAATTCATCATTGCAGATTTCTCTTACCATACACATTTTTCTTTGCACTTTTGGCTAAAATAAAGCGTGTTTGCACGGTGTTTTCACTGACTCTTTAATGCATACTTTACCCCACTATACAGTGGTACATCAGGTTACATACGCTTCAGGTTACATACGCTTCAGGTTACAGACTCCGTTAGCCCAGAAATAGTGCTTCAGGTTAAGAACTTTGCTTCAGGATGAGAACAGAAATCGTGCTCCAGCGGCGCAGCGGCAGCAGGAGGCCCCATTAGCTAAAGTGGTGCTTAAGGTTAAGAACAGTTTCAGGTTAATAACGGACCTCTGGAACAATATAAGTACTTAATTCGAGGTACCACTGTATGCATTTTTGTAATGGTTCTGTAGCTGAACAACTGCATCACAAAATTCAGAGAATTGCCACTTTCTCAGGATAACTGCATTTTGATTTGCACATTGGTTCAAGAAGTGTGAGCTGTGTAGTTTCTCCCTAATGTGTCAAATAGCAGTTACAAGGGGGTGAGTCGTATATTGAAAATAGCACGGGGGGGGGGGTTAACTTTCATTAAAAAGGCTGCATAGCCTGAGATTTATTGCCAAGATGATTTGAAATACCTTCAGAAAATAAGAAGAGCCTGCTGAATCAGGCCAGTCGCCCATCTAATCCAGCAACCTGTTCTCACAGTGGCCAACCAGATGTCTGTGGGAAGCAGGACATGAGGTGAAACTTCTAAATTCCAACGGAATATTAAAATAAAATAACCTATTAAAAGTTTCCCTAAACAGGGTTGTCTTCAGATGTCTTCTAAAAATCAGGTAGTTGTGTTTCTCTTTGACATCTGGTGGGAGGGCAGGACATGATGGGAAACTTCTAAATTACAAAGTCGCTGCTTCCACTTCTGAGGAAGGGATGGGCAGGAATGACCATGGCTGGCTCTGAGGTCCTCTGCTGGCTGTGAGGAGTAAAGAGCACAGGGTTTTGATTGTCTGCCAGCTCGACCTGAAATGACTTCTGTCCATGTTATACGCATGCATTCTATCCTCTGGAATCTGTAACAATATTCAAAATGTCCTTGCTGAAATCATTTGTTGCTACTTGCTGTCTCCCACTCAGCCCCTGCTTTGCGTAACCCGAACCCTCCAGTAAAGGCTGAGGCTGTGGACACTTTTCCTTTTAATCTGCATTCAGGCTGAGCGTTGTGCACACGGCGCCACATTCCACATCCTTTATCCATCCTAACATTTCTTATGGTGCATTGCATTCTGATGCTGTTTACTCCAAACCAGAAGATGCCTGTGTGAACAAACACACCCTGAGGGTCAGCTCAGTTGGTACAGCATGAGACTCTAATCTCAGCGCTGTGGGTTTGAGCCCCACATTGGGCGAAAGATTCATGCATTACAAGGGGTTGAAATAGATGATCCTGTATAGACAAGGGAAAGAAAAAACATTTAAGATAGAAGAGTACATCGGAAATAGCAATATGCCATATTTAAAAGAAGAACAAAGGAACATCCTTAACTCCCAGATAACAATGCAAGAAATACTTGAGGCAATAAAAAGCTCAAAAAACAGCAAGTCTCCAGGCCCGGACGGCTTTACGACAAAATATTATAAGATATTAAATGAATAATTAGTGAACCCACTGAAAGATGTCATGAATGAAATATTGAACACAGGCGAAATCCCAGAAACATGGAAACAGGCCTATATAACAGTAATCCCAAAACAAGACTCAGATTTGCTGCAAATTAAAAACTATAGGCCTATTTCCTTGTTAAATAATGATTACAAATTGTTTGCAAATATTCTAGCTAACAGATTAAAAAAAATATTAAATGAATATATACATCAAGATCAAGCCGGGTTCCTACCAGGAAGACAAATGAAAAAGAATATAAGGAATATTTTGAATATAATAAAATACTTGGAGGCTAAAAATGAAAAGAAAGTGGCAGTGATGTTTATAGACGCAGAAAAAGCCTTCGATAATGTTTCTTGGAAGTTCATGATAAAGCTGTTAGAACAAATCAGAAGTGGTCCCAAGTTTTTAAAAGCAATAGCAGCAATCTATTCAGAACAAAAAGCTAAACTAATTATAAATCAGGTGATAACGGATGACTGTAGGATCCAAAAAGGAGCAAGACAAGGATGTCCATTATCACCATTATTGTTTATTCTGGTCATGGAAGTACTTGCCAAAAACATAAGAGCAAATAAAGAGATTACAGGTGTAAAAACTGGGAAAAGTGAATTCAAGTTAAAAGCATATGCAGATGACCTAGTGATAACAGTGGAAGAACCTAAAATTTCACTCCCTACAGTAATAGAAAAAAATCAGAATTTTGGGGAAGTGGCAGGATTTAAGCTAAATAGGAATAAAACTAAATTATTAGTTAAAAACATGAAGGAAGAAGAAAGAACCGAATTAGAACAAAACATTGAGATTGAAGTCCATAAAAAGGTTAAATATTTAGGGATTTGGTTAACATCAAGAAATATAAACCTATTCAAAAATAACTATGAAAAAATTTGGATTGAGGTAAAAAGAAATTTAGAATATGGAGCAGAATGAATCTCTCAATGTTAGGAAAAATATCAGTGATTAAAATGAATGTGCTGCCAAAAATGCTATTTCTTTTTCAATCAATACCAGTCATCCTGAAAGATGAATGTTTTAAAAAATGGCAGAAAGAAATTTTGAGATTTATCTGGGGGGACGGGGCAAAAGGCCAAGGATAAAACATAAAATACTTACAGATGTAAAAGACAGAGGTGGGTTTGCCCTCCCAGACCTTAAATTGTATTATGAATCTGCTTGTTTGGTATGGATCAGGGACTGGATGAGATTGGACAAGCAAGAGGCATTAGAACTAGAAGGACATGACAACAGATTTGGTTGGCATGCATACTTATGGTATGAGAAAGGGAAGATTCATAGAAGTTTTTACAACCATATAATTAGGAAATCATTAATGAGAGTATGGGAGAGATACAAAGACCCCGTGGTGACTCTCACCACATGAAGCATTACTGCTCAAACCACTTGGGAAAAAAGGAAAATGGCTCACATATGTTGATTTATTAAAGGAACATGATGGAAAATGGAAATTAAGAGATTATGATGAGATCAAAGACCACTTTCAGAGTTGGTTGCATTATCGACAACTATATGAAACACATAAAGAAGACAGTAAGAAAGGATTTAGTTATACTAGATCTGGGTTCCAAATGGAAGTGATTGAAGAGAAAGTGAAACTACTGAAGGCCGCATATAGCATACTATTAGAATGGGAGACGAAAGATGAAGAGGTGAAATCAGTTATGATTAAATGGGCACAAAATGGGGGGGAGGGAAATAAGGATATGTTTTTGGATAATATGTCTTGTTATTACTTTGAATATATATAAAAAAAAAATAGATGATCCTCACTCCCCCTTCCAAGTCCACATTTCTGTGATGCTATGATTTGGAGCACTTTTAAAGCCTATGACCTCTCGAAAAGAATTCTGGGAACTGTAGTTTACCCCTCACAAAGCTACCATTCCCAGCATCTTTAACAAATCTCAGTTCCCAGGATTCTTTGGGCAATGTTGTGCACATCAAACGTGTTTTACATGTGCTGGCAAAGTGTACACAGCCAGAGGCAGTTTGGGATCTTATTTGTATGCTCCTTTCCTTCCTTACATCCTTTGTGTGTTCATTGGCACTCAGAACACCCAGCTTCATTGGGTTAACAGATGCCTCCACATATTTCATTTATTATTTTGTTTCGGAGCTTTTCATTTCACTACTACAGCCTGAAGAAAAGTTTGCATAGCTTTTAAGCTTGCTTTTCGTATGTCTAACATTTACTGATCTAACAAAGAGGTGAAGCTTCTTGATCAAAGATTGCAATAGGCCTCTGCATTGCTTTATTGGAACAAGAAGAAGAAGAAGAAGAAGAAGAAGAAGAAGAAGAAGAAGAAGAAGAAGAAGAAGAAGAAGAAGAAAGCTATTTTTTATCCTGTGAAAGCAATGCTGCTTAGTCCACAATGAAACTGCTGGTGTAGCAAAGGACATTCTGCTGAAAGTTACTGATAAAAAGTTGGTCATAGGTTATTTATCCTGTGAAAGCAATGCTGCTGAGTCAACAATGAAAATTGTGGGGCATCAAAGGACATTCTGCTGAAAATTACTGATATAAAGTTGGCCATAGGTTTCCCCGCCCTTCTCCCTCATTTCTTCAGAGTATTTAAGCACTCCCCTCCTATCGTGCCAACAGAAGTCATTTTATTGGAAACACAAACTTCATTTTCCTCACTCGAGTTTTCCCTTTCGCCACAAGAGTGTTGATCAGTTTCAGCCTGCAGCCAAGAACTGAACAAGCACAGAAGCAGAAAATGGCACTTAGCAAAGACCGTGGCATTACAATGAATGATGGGAACAAAATCCCCGTATTGGGGTTTGGAACCTATACCCCGGACAGTGTAAGTACAACATTTAACTCTCAGATTGTTGTAACTTGTTTTTGAAGAGCAAAATGCCTGCCAGCTGCTGGGTGCTTCATACACTGCAAAGCATCGCATGTGATACCTCACCTGATCTGAGAAGCCAATTGTGCATGAGAACTTCTTGGGTCACAGCAGCCAAGAATGCAACAGAGTGTTTGGGGGGGGGGGGAGGAAGGGAAAGGAGAATGTTAGCCACTTTGAGACTCCTTCGGGTAGTGATAAATTGGGATATCAAATCCAAACTCTTCTTCTTCTTCTAATAGGTTCACTAATTAATTAGTACTCTCCATAGAGATACATGTGTTATAGTGGGTTGCAATAACTCTGCTGACTTATTGATGTGATCCTGAAAGTCCTAAAAATTGTCTCTCGTTGCCTGACCATTAATAAATGCATGAAAAAATCTGGCATGTTTGGGTCAAGCATTCAGAAATTGCTATTTACCATACATGTGCATACTGTCAGGAGCTCAGCCTACACTTGAGTACGACCCTGGCAGAGACACATGCCCAACTGGCATGTTCAGTGGCGTAGCGTGGGGGGTGCAGGGGGGGCCAGCTGCACCGGGCGCAACATCTGGGGTTAGGGTTAGGGGGCGCAAATCTACGGGTTAGGGGGTGCAAATCCACGGATTAGGGGGTGCAAATTACTTGCCTTGCCCCGGGTGCTGACAACCCACGCTACGCCACTGGGCATGTTCCCTCCCTCCTGGTTGATCGTTCGGGAGCTTCAAAAGCTTTCTTCTGCCCGTGAAAGCTTTTCAAAAGCTTTCTTCTGCTGTGAAAGCTTTTCAAAAGCTTTTTTTTGCTGTGAAAGCTTTTCACAGCAACCGATGCCAACCAACACCGGCACACTTAGGGATCCGTGGAGTTTGCGCAACTTGCGTAACAGACCTCAGCAACTCAACATCTTGGCTAATCTACTTTATTTACATATAAACACACACGGAGCACTGCAACATGGCTCCCTCTCTCTCTAGCATCAGACAGCAAAAAGAAAAAGAACAAAGGACAATACAGTGGTACCTCAGGTTAAGTACTTAATTCATTCCGGAGGTCCGTTCTTAACCTGAAACTGTTCTTAACCTGAAGCACCACTTTAGCTAATGGAGCCTCCTGCTGCCGCCGCGCCGCTGGAGCACGATTTCTGTTCTCATCCTGAAGCAAAGTTCTTAACCTGAAACACTATTTCTGTAACCTGAAGTCTGTAACCTGAAGTGTATGTAACCTGAAGTGTATGTAACCTGAGGTACCACTGTAGTCCCACTTCACAGAACACAGTAACACAAACATCCTGTCTCCGTCATTTCCCACTCTGTGGAGTCAAAACATATACCGTCATGTGATAGACAGCAATCCCATGACTGCAATCACGGAGCAGGAATTCTAACACATATCATGAACACAAGACAAGATTTCATCCTGTTTCCCACCTGGCAGCTATCAGGGAGCACCTGTTTTAATTTCCCATAGTGCCTTGGTGTGTGCTGGCGGAGGGATTGTGGGAAATTTAAATGGCAACTCACCACCTTGCAACTTGATTGGAGCCCTGTTGTCATTGCTGGTCAGTGCCACCTTGCCTCATGAAAGAGATCCCACGAGAGGACCCAGGCATCAGCAGGGATGGATCTAGACACATCAAAGAAGCGTTTCAGTTTAAAGTGCTGTAAATTTAAACAGGGAAAACAGGTAGAGAAAAATAGGACTCCATTTCGCCATCTGGTGGCACAATGTTATATCTCACATGCAACACATACTGTATACATAAATTGCTTTTTCTTTGCGCTTTTTCTTTCTTTTCCTTTAATGTGTTTAGATCCAGCCTAGCTGAGTCCTTGGGACTCAGGTCTAGTTTGAAAATGTCCACCGATACTCAGTGTTACTTACAGATACCCTCTGATATTAATTTCCCCACTGAAGCAGAGACCTTGACTAACCTTTTCACCTTTTCAACCGGCAGGTTCCAAAAAGTAAGTGTGAGGAGGCTGCAAAGATAGCAATAGAATTCGGCTTCCGTCATATTGATAGTGCATATGTATACCAGACAGAGGAGCACGTTGGGCGGGCTGTTCGTGCGAAGATTGCAGACGGAACAATAAAAAGGGAAGATATTTTCTACACTGGAAAAGTGAGTGAGTTTGGCATTTTTTTAAAAAAAGAGTACAGTGGTACCTCTGGTTGCGTACTTAATTCATTCTGGAGGTCCATTCTTAACCTGAAACCGTTCTTAACCTGAGGTACCAATTTAGCGAATGGGGCCTCCCACTGCCAACGCGCCACTGGTGCGCGATTTTTGTTCTCATCCTGAGGTAAAGTTCTTAACCCGAGGTACTACTTCCTGGTTAGCAGAGTCTGTAACCTGAGGTGTCTGTAACCCGAGGTACCACTGTAAAATATAGTGCCTGCATCATGATGCAGTTACATATTTCACAGTCATTATTTAACAAAATCAAAGCAAAATGCCTCTCCCTATATAAACCTACCCAGATTTTGTGTTCATCCTCTGAGGCTCGTCTTCGTGTGCCTCCTCCATGTGAGGCTCGGAGGGTGGCAAAACGAGAACGGGGCCTTTTCTGCATGGCTCCCCATTTGGGGAATGCTCTCTGCAGGAAGGTTCAACATACACCTCTAGGCACCAGGCGAATATGTTCCTCTTCAACCAGGCCTTGGGCTGACTAATATTCTATAGCCTTTTTGAATATGTTTTTGCCAGGGGAGGAGGAAGGGGGGTGCAGCGGGGCCTACAGCGTGCCCGAGCCACACATCTCTCCGAGCAGCTTCCTACGCCGCTGGTTATTGGAAGGAGGGATTCCTATGTTATTGCTTCTGTTTTGACTATTTATTTGTGCTTTTATCTTGTGCTGTTATCTTGTGAACTGCTCCAAGATCTTTTGATGAAGGGCAAAATATAAATTTCATAAATAAATGGTAAATATAAATGGTAAAGATATTGTGATGTGTACACAAGAATAGTCATCTGACACAGCGAAACTGTCCCGAGACACAAAAACTCTATGGCTCTGTGAAAATAAAAATCTCTTTATATTTTTGACAGCTTTGGAATACCTTCCACCGCCCAGAGCTTGTTCGGAAATGCTTAGAAGAATCCCTGAAGAAACTCCAGTTTGACTACATGGATCTGTTCTTAATGCACTCTCCGTATTCTATGAAGGTAAATGATTATTGATCTCCTAATGCAAGTATTGAGTACAATATATGAAGGAGGGGAGAGAACCTACTAAAAATATTTTATTCCCTGAAGGAATTGTCATTTCCTAGAGATGCTGACAGTTCTCTGCTATACTATATCTCAATCAAGGAATGATCGCTCACAGATTTGGGGGGAGAAATCATGCCAGTTAAAGAAAACCTTTTCATATCTGTTACCTCCGAGGATGTGGACAGGCTGCTTGGACGAGTGAAACCAACCACCTGTCTCCTGGATCCTTGCCCATCCTGGCTTATAAAAGCTAGCCGGGAAGGACTGGGCAATGGGCTTCGTGGGGTGGTGAATGCTTCCCTCCGTGAGGGAGCCTTCCCAGACCCGCTGAAAGAGGCGGTTATTAAACCGCTTCTTAAAAAAACATCTTTAGATGCGGCCACGATGGCCAACTATCGCCCAGTCTCAAATCTTCCATTCCTGGGCAAGGTGATTGAGCGAGCGGTTGCCGAACAACTCCAGGCACGCCTGGAAGAAGCGGACCATTTGGATCCCTTCCAGTCGGGATTCAGGCCTCATCATGGGACTGAAACTGCCTTGGTCGCACTGGTTGATGATCTCCGGCGGGCTAGGGACAAAGGTGAGAGCTGTTTCCTAGTTCTGCTGGATCTCTCAGCGGCGTTTGATACCATCGACCATAGCATCCTTCTGGACCGTCTTGAGGGGCTGGGAGCTGGGGGCACTGTTATACAGTGGTTCCGCTCCTTCCTCCTGGGCCGTGTTCAGAAAGTGGTGGTGGGGGATGAGTGTTCAGACCCCTGGGCTCTCACTTGTGGGGTGCCTCAGGGTTCTGTCCTCTCCCCCATGCTTTTCAACATTTACATGCAGCCGCTGGGAGAGATCATCAGGAGGTTTGGGCTGGGTGTTCATCAGTATGCGGATGATACCCAGCTCTACCTCTCTTTTAAATCAGAACCAGTGAAGGCGGTGAAGGTCCTGTGTGAGTGTCTGGAGGCGGTTGGAGGATGGATGGCGGCTAACAGATTGAGGTTGAATCCTGACAAGACAGAAGTACTGTTTTTGGGGGACAGGAGGCGGGCAGGTGTGGAGGATTCCCTGGTCCTGAATGGGGTAACTGTGCCCCTGAAGGACCAGGTGCGCAGCCTGGGAGTCATTTTGGACTCACAGCTGTCCATGGAGGCACAGGTCAAATCCGTGTCCAGGGCAGCTGTTTACCAGCTCCATCTGGTACGTAGGCTGAGACCCTATCTGCCTGCGGACTGTCTCGCCAGAGTGGTACATGCTCTGGTTATCTCCCGCTTGGACTACTGCAATGCACTCTACGTGGGGCTACCTTTGAAGGTGACTCGGAAACTACAACTAATCCAGAATGCGGCAGCTAGACTGGTGACTGGGAGCGGCCGCCGAGACCATATAACACCGGTCTTGAAAGACTTGCATTGGCTCCCAGTACGTTTCCGAGCACAATTCAAAGTGTTGGTGCTGACCTTTAAAGCCCTAAACGGCCTCGGTCCAGTATACCTGAAGGAGCGTCTCCACCCCCATCATTCTGCCCGGACGCTGAGGTCCAGCGCCGAGGGCCTTCTGGCGGTTCCCTCATTGCGAGAAGCAAAGCTACAGGGAACCAGGCAGAGGGCCTTCTCGGTAGTGGCGCCCACCCTGTGGAACGCCCTTCCAGCAGATGTCAAAGTGATAAATAACTACCTGACATTCAAGAGACATCTTAAGGCAGCCCTGTTCAGGGAAGTTTTTAACATGTGATATTTTATTGTATTTTTGGTTTTTATGGAAGCCGCCCAGAGTGGCTGGGGAGGCCCAGCCAGATGGGCGGGGTATAAATAATAAATTATTATTATTATTATTATTATTATTATATACTGATGACATTAACTACATGGGCATCATAAGAAATAAATCATGCACAGAGCAGGACTTGGCGATGGAGCGAGGGAAGAAAAAAGGGGTTGGAGAGATGGGGAGACAGACCTGTGCAAAGAAAGAAGACAGTTTGTTCTATGGGGCACAGAAAAAATTAAAGCATGTTTGGGGAACCTGTGGCCTTCCAGATGTTCCTCAGTTGCAACTCCTATCATCCCTGATCATTGTCCTTGCTGGCTGCAGCTGATGGGACTTGGAGGCCAGCAAAGCCTGGAGATCCACTGATTCCCCACCTCTGCATTAAAAGAGACAATACTGAGTTAATATTGCCACAGGGGGATGCTGGTGGAGATGTAGTCTTGGGCTTGCCAATCAGAAGGTCGGTGGTTCAAATCCCTGCAATGGGGTGAGCTCCCATTGCTCTGTCCCAGCTTCTGCCAACCTAGCAGTTAGGAAAATGTTAGATAAATGAGTACCGTTGCGGCAGGAAAGTAAATAGTGTTTCCATGCGCTCTGGTTTCCGTCACGGTATTCCGTTGCGCCAGAAGAGGTTTAGTCATGCTGGCCACATGACCCGGAAAGCTGTCTGAGGATAAATGCCAGCTATCTTGGTCTGGAAGCGAGATGAGCGCCATAACCCCATAGTCACCTTTGACTGTCTAGGGGTCCTTAACCTTTACCTTTACCTAATATTTAACCATAAGTATTTTTTCCTGGATAAAGTAACACTTTATCCCTCTTGAATAAACAAGAATGTGAAATGTGGAGCTTGTGATTTGAGTTTCCCACAGATCCCTGCATTGTGATATAGGCCACTGCATGTTTCATTCCCTTTTTTCTATCACTGTCCATTAGTATTAGATAATATTGCAGAGATAAGAGAACTTCTAGGCCTGAAATGCACTTATTCCCTCCGCCTCCTTCTTTTCCAGCCTGGACCAGATTTATTTCCCATGGGAGAAGACAAAAAATTGATTGTTGACAACGTAGATCTTCGGCAGACATGGGAGGTAGGTGCCTGGGATTAGGAAATCCAGCCCTTGAGTCATTCAGATGCAGAGCACAGTAGCCTTCCACCAGAGGAGGCATCTCCAGAACAATGACTCACACAATGGCTCCTATGAGAGCTGGTGAATTATTGCACACTCTTGGGAATATATGAGTTAGCCTCCAATCTTAATCCTGGGCGGGGAGAGTGTGATCCCAGCTATTCAACAAACACCACTCAACAAACATGTTGTGTTTTCTTTGCCAGGCAATGGAGGCGTGCAAAGATGCCGGCTTGGTGAGGTCCATCGGAGTGTCCAACTTCACCCGTAAGCAGCTGGAAATGATCCTGAACAAGCCAGGGTTGAAATACAAGCCAGTGATAAACCAGGTCAAGCGTGATTGCTTTTTTTAGGGGTTTGTTCCAAGCATGGTTGAAAGCTTCTTTATTTAAGCTCTTTTGTGAGAGGACCTTTGTTTTGATGAACACAGCCATTCCCTGAAAAAACTTGCTTAAGGTTGCAGACCAAGTCACAGTTGTGGGGTGGACTCCCCTAAATTCCAGGAACTAGTAATGGGTTCTCATTTAATCAAGACCTCTTAATCCTCAGACAAAAGAAAGTGTGGAGAAGTCCCTAATTTTTGAAACAAGCATCTCAGGTAGAAGGAGGTCTACAAGCAGTCAGTGTCAGGATCATTCTACAAGCAAGTAGGACTCCGATAGAGACACATGCCCGGCTGGCATGTTCTCTCCCTCCTGGTCAGTCGTTCGGGAGCTTCAAGAGCTTTCTCCAGCCAGAACATCACAGCGACTGATACCAAGAGGCATCAGCACACTTAGGAACAGCAGAGTGTTAGCAATTCGCGTGACAGACTCAGCAGCGCAGCATTTTGGCTAAACTACTTTATCAACATATCATACACTCGGAACATTCCGACTCAACTCCTTCCTCATCAGCACCAAACAGCAAAGAGAGAGAACAAAAGGCAATAGTCCTACATCACGGAACACAGTACATGTAATACGAAACATCCCATCTCCGTCACTTCCCACACTGTGGATTGGAAACACACACCGTTATGTGATAAAACCAATCCCATGACTGCAAGCACAGGGCAAGAATCCTAACAGTCAGGGCCCACACAGCCTCTTGTGGGGACTCTGGAAGTTCTCAAGTGGGGAGAGAAGGGCCTTTGAATTAGGCATCTGGACAAAGCTGTTGCTCCCAAGCAGCCCTGATTCACTTGGACATTGGTGTATATTATGTAACCAAATGAGACCAGAGCACACTAGTCCAAGGCATGCAACCTGCTAGCTAAGCAGGAGTGATGGACTGACAATGAGATGTGTGCAGCCGTGATCTCCCCGTACCATAGATACAGTGGTCCAGATAGTCCCACTTCAATCATGGCTTCTTTGTACCCTCTGCCCAACCTTGATGCACTGTGATGGCCTGGGAATCCGATTCAGAGGATGAACCGGAGGAATCCCAGCCTGCACAGGAGTCACCGCCTCCAGGGCTGGCTGAACTGGGGCAGGGCCTTGATTCTGAGGCGCCTGCACCTGTGCCGGATCCTCAGGAGCAGGCACCAGGTGAATCCATTCTGGCTACAGAGGTAGTTGAGGACTCAGTGCCTACAGGTGAGTCTCCCCCTGGGCCCAGTAACCCTTCAGCCTCTCCTGAACTGCAGAGGCTCAGGGCAGAGAGGCGAAGGGAACTGGTTTCTCCCAGGAGGAGTGCTCGCCTTAAGGCCAGGAGAGGCGGGTCTCCTGGGGGCCGGGACTGCCCCTGGCCTCAGAGAAGATAAAGGCCAGTCAGCCCGGTCCCAGGTGGCGGGAGCAACGTCGTCGCTGAGAACCTGCTCCTATCCGGACCCAGACCTGACCCTCCATTGTTCCTGTCCCCGCTCGGCTTCCTGCTTCGGGCCCCGCCCCGCTCCTTGCGAACTGTTTCCAGGCTAGTGACCCAGGACCGGACTTCGACTACGTCAACGGTAACCTTCCCCCCAGGACCAGCACATGCACTATCCAATTCATATATGGCAGTAGAGGGTTAAGAGGGTGGGAATACACCCCCCCCAGACAAGTAGTTCTTACGTTCCCTCCCCCATACTTTCCACCATTGCTGAGCCACAGTGGTGATTTGAAGAAAAGACACTTTTCACATACAAGATGCATTTACACAGGGAGGATTACTGAAAACTATACCATTACTTCCTTACATATGAGATAAAACTGCTCCCTTATATAGAAACATTGCCACCCAACCCCATCCCACTCGCCACTCCCCTCTTTCCCTGTCTTTTCTTCCCAACCTCACACTGCATGTAACATTAATGTCTCACAACAAATGAAAGTAATCTGTAGAAAATGCAACTTGAAAAAGGAACCCAAGCTAATTTGTAAAAATGGGAACCCAAGCTAATTTGTAAAGATGATGAAGGAAGAATTCTGGGGGTACAAATCAATTACCAGGGTGAAAAATTTAATGTGATAACCATTTACGCCCCAAATACAAACAAAGTAGAACTCTTTAAGAAGTTGGAACAAAGATTGATAGATTTAGAGAGCCACAAAATGATATTACTGGGAGATTTTAATGGAGTGCTGATACCAGAAGTAGATAGACTCATGAAAAAGGAAAAACCTAACCAAGGGAAATTACCAAGATCCTTTAACAATTTAGAAGAAAATTTAAACTTAATAGACATCTGGAGACATAAACACCCAATGGAAAAACAATTCACATTTTATTCTGAACCTCATGAGAGCTGGGGGAGAATTGACCAAATCTGGGTATCAAGAGAATTATCCCTAAGAAGTGCGAAATCCAGCCTAGAACTCTTTCTGATCATAACTCGATAGTTTTTGAAATAAAAAGTGCATCACAAGGTACATTCAGATGGAGAATGAATGAATACTTATTTGAAAATGAAGAGATTATCGATAAGGCCAAAGCCACTTTAAAAGAGCATTTTATTTTGAATTTAAATAATGAAACAAGTATTGATGTGGTTTGGGATGCCAGCAAGGCGGTCCTAAGAGGCTTCCTAATACAACAGAATAGCTTCAGGAGAAAAGTGAGAGAACAAAAGAAAGAGGATGTTCTTACTCAATTAAGAGAATGCGAGAAAAAATTAACGACAAATCCTAAAGATGAAAAAAACAAACAAGTAATTAAAATATTATTTGATATTAATTAATCAAGAGGTTGAATGGAGAATAAAATCAATGAAACAAAAAGTTTTTGAATCAGCTAACAAAACAGGAAAATTATTAGCATGGCAATTAAGAAGAAGGCAAAAACAAAACGTGATTAATAAAATAAAAATAGAAGACCAAATGATAGAAGATCCGAAAGAAATAAAGAAAAACTTCCTTAAATTTTACGAAACTTTATATAAAAAAGAACATGAGGAAATAATTAAAATAGAAAAATATTTAGAAGATTGTGGAGGAAAATGCATAACAGAGGAAGAAAGAACTCAACTAAATAACCCCTAAGAACAGAAGAAATTCAAGAGGAGATAAAGAAGATGAAATTAGGGAAGGCCCCAGGGCCGGATGGATTGTCGGCCAAATATTATAAAGTTTTAGAAGACCAACTGACCCCAGTGTTATGTGAGATCATGAACAGTATTTTACGAGGAGGGAAGATACCAAGCTCCTGGAAAGAGGCACACATCACGATGATACCTAAACCTGACACAGACAGATTAAACATTAAAAATTACCGACCTATATCATTATTAAACAACGACTACAAAATTTTTGCAGAGGTTTTGGCAAATAGACTTAAAAAATGCTTAGCAAATCTTATACATAAAGATCAAGCGGGATTCCTCCCAAACAGGCAACTTAAGGACAACGTAAGGCACATTATAAATATCATTGAGTACTTGGAATATAAGAATGAAATACCAGCGGCGCTAATCTTCATTGATGCTGAAAAAGCATTTGATAATGTATTGTGGGAGTTCTTATTAAAATGTATGGAGAAGGCAGGGATAGAAGGCGCATTCATGGAAGGTATAAAAGCAATTTATTCGAATCAATCGGCTAAATTGATAATTAGCAATAACCTAACGGACTCATTTAAAATTGAGAAAGTAACAAGACAGGGATGCCCTCTATCTCCGCTTTTATTCATAATGGTGTTAGAAGTAATTGCAAATAAAATAAGAACAACATCGGAAATAAGAGGAATCAAAGTTGGTGTTAAGGAATATAAATTGAAAGCGTACGCAGATGACCTGGTGCTGACATTAGAGGAACCGCAAAAAAGCACTAGTAAAGCCCTGGAACTACTAGAGGAATTCGGCAAACTTGCCAGGTTTAAGTTAAACAAAATAAAGACTAAATTGATGACTAAAAACCTGGGGGAAAATGTAAGAGAAAAATTAGAGTTACAAAGTGGAATTAAAGAAGTGAAGAAGGTAAAATATTTGGGAATCTGGATTACTATGAAAAATATAAATTTAATTGGTGATAATTATATTACAACCTGGAAAGAGATCAAAAAGGATTTAGATACGTGGAACAGAGTAAAACTTTCGTGGTCGGGAAGAATGGCAGCAATTAAGATGAACATACTCCCAAAAATGCTGTTCTTGTTTCAAAACATTCCCGTGATCAAAGGTTCCTCAATATTCAAAGATTGGCAAAAGACTCTTTCGAAATTTATTTGACAAGGAAAAAAGCCGAGAATTAAATTTAAATTACTCACGGATCGGAGGGAGAGAGGGGGATTTGCAGTGCCAAATTTAAAATTATATTTCGAAGCCCTCTTGCCTTTGCTGGATCAGGGAGTGGATTAACCTAGAAGATACCGACTTGCTGGATTTAGAAGGTTTCAACAATTGATTTGGATGGCACGCATATTTGTGGCTCAATAAAGAAAAGGTGCACAAAGGATTCTCAAATCATATCATCAGAGGTCCAGTATATGAAGTTTGGCAGAGAAATAAAAAACTTTTGGAAAGGAAGACACCCTGGTGGTTATCACCAATCGACATTTTAACAACTAAAAAAGCAAATATGGAAGGGGAAAGAATGATCTATGAAGATTTATTGATAAGAACAGAAAATGGATGGAAATTAAGACCATATGAAGAATTAAAAGATAGACTTACAGGCTGGTTGCAATATCACCAAATAAATGTGTTATGGAACGAAGATAGAAAGATAGGGATGAATGAAAAAAAATCTAAATACCAGATAGAAATATTAGAAAATAAAACCAAACCCCTATCTAAAATGTACAACTTTTTGTTAGAATGGGACACCAAAGACAAAGAGATAAAAGAGGTAATGGTAAAATGGGCTATGGACCTTGGTCATAACATAGAATATGATAATTGGGTGAAATTATGGAACAAAGGAATGAAATTCACGGCCTGTACTACACTTAGAGAAAACATGGAAAAAATGATGCATAGGTGGTACATCACACCGGTGAACCTAGAGAAAATGTATAAATCCGGAAATAAAATCTGCTGGAAATGTAAGACTAAAGAAGGGAGCTTCTACGATATGTGGTGGACCTGTGAAAAAATCAAAAAAAATTGGGAACTCATATATAATGCATTAAAAAAAATATTTAAATACACTTTCTCTAAAAAACCAGAAGCCTTCTTATTGGGAATAATTGGGGACGAAATTAAAAAAGAAGATCAGACACTATTCCAATATGCGACAGTAGCAGCCAGGATTTTGATAGCACAAAAATGGAAGAACCCAGATATCCCAACTATTAAAGATTGACAAATAAAATTATTTGAATATGTTGAACTAGCAAAAATGACACAAAAAATTAGATTCCAAAAAGGCACAAAGTTAATTAGTGATTGGAGTAAATTCATAACATACATTGAAGGAAATTTTAGAAATTTAAAAACCACAGCAGGTATTACATAAATCTTACAATGTGTTCAGTTATATCTACGAAACTGCAGAAAAGGAAGACTTATTAAGAAGCCCGAAATCGGGAGGGAGGGAGGTCAACATGCGTATATAATAGAGACATTGATAAGATGTTGTAATTCTTTGAAAGATTGTAATGGAAATTTAGGGTAGATTATGTATTGTAATTTAGGTTAGTATTTGTTGTTTATTGTTGTTTATGAAGGGAAATGTATAAAATAATAATAATAATAATAATAATAATAATAATAATAATAATAATAATAATAGAAATAATAATAATAATAATAGAAAATGCAACACACTTTAAGAATGGTTAAAGCTGGATATTTCAAGAAATAATAGCATGGTTCTGCTTTTCTGTCTTTCCTTTATTTCACGGCATTCTTTGTTTCATCTGAATTCTCACTTTTGTGTTGTGTTGGGGTATTTTAAATCCGCAGGTTGAATGCCATCCTTATCGGAACCAAAGCAAGATGCTGGCCTTCTGCAAGTCAAACAATATCCTCCTGGAAGGATATAGTGTCCTGGGATCCCAAAGGGACCCAAGATGGTAAGAGATGAAGCCAAACCGTTTGGGGACCACCTCAGGCACCATCTATGCCCAGTATTCCACAGCATCCAGAGCAGCTCTGAAGGTTGTACTCTTGGCCCCACAGTTAATAAAGATCCTCATTGTGGATACCACCACCAGGGCCTTTTCTGTAGTGGCCCCACAATAGGGGAACTCATTCTAGAGAGAGATTTACAAAGCTCTTCCCCTCCCATTTTAGACATTCTCAGAAACCTTCCCATTGCTGATGTGTTTTTTATATATAGCTGATTGACTTCTCCCAAACATATGTTTTTAAATGTTACAGGCAGGGGGCTATTTAATAATTTCTGCTTCTGAAATTTTGTGCTGTTTTTAAATCATATATATTATCTTTAATGGTGCTTTAAGCAGTAGAATGGCAGGAATGAAAGGGGCCTGCACCCAGCCTTGCATTTAAATAATTATAGCATTTCTCTTTTTACATAGCTTGTTTTGTGTGTCTCAGAATTTTGAATTGTGTTGTTTTTAACTATACTGGAAGCCACTTCAATGCTTATTTTTAACAAGTGGGACCAGCAACAAATATTGAGTTCTCCTTCAAGATAATGAGCTGTGCATTCTTCCAGGATCCTCCATTTCATTTGAACTCCCTCCCTCTTTTCCATCTCAACTCTCCAGCAGGCACACAGGATTCTTTGGGACTTTCTTTCCCTCCTTAGGTACCCCTGTGACGGAAAAGTTTGTTCTGCTGGACAGGTTGGGTCCCCAAGTGTTTTCTTTTTCTTTTTGGCTGGGGTTCCAGGAGTGGGAGTTGAAAAGGAGAGGATTTGGAGAGACAGTTTGGTACGTTGGGAGAATAGGGAGGGAGGGAGAGAGAGTTGCTTCTGGGTGGAAACATCTACTCTGAGGAATATATCACAAGCTAGAGAAAGGAGTCTCTGAGCTTAGTGTGAAGGACAGTGTGTGGCGTCCTGTAAGAGTAATAGGCCAGGAATTAACTGGGAGGCTGAAGCTGAGCCAGAAGAAGTGGAAGCTGGGAAAAGACAGCCCACTTAGGTCTCATTCCAGTCAGGAGGGGAGCGATTCTTCTACAAAAAGAGAAGACTCCCAAACCAGTTAAGAGGGCTGTGGAGATCCCTTGGGTCTGTTACTTGGAGTACCTCAGGAGTAGGGTTGTCTAAGGGGTGTGTAACTGACAGGAAGTACCACCTTTTTAAAGAACCAAAGTACCGTATTTTTTGCTCTATACGACTCACTTTTTCCCTCCTAAAAAGTAAGGGGAAATGTGTGTGCATCTTATGGAGCGAATGCAGGCTGCGCAACTATCCCAGAAGCTAGAACAGCAAGAGGGATTACTGCTTTCTTTTAAAAAAAAAAATAATAATTTTAATTAACCGACCAATCAAATCAAATCAAATCACATCACATAAATTCCGAATTACAAAGCCGAATTTTAATTTGCTGGGGGTACCCACATTTCAAGTTCCGAAGGGGATTCCAATCATCTTCTTGCTCCTGCATTAATGTCCACAAATCTGTCCAAATAGTGTTCACAATTCTACTCAGTCCTATCTTGCTGTTTCCACATCTCCTCTTATTATTTTCATAAATTTTTCTTTTTTCTTTGTGATCTCTTCTGATAATCTCCTTAAGCAGGTAAACACAAATTGTAATCCTGTGTGAATTTTTCCGTTCATCCAGTAACCTTATCAAGATGGTTTCCATGTATCATCACTTCCATAAATAAAAGCTCTCTTTCCATCATTAATCTTCGCAAATCTGTCGCCTTCTTTCAGTCCTCTGAGGGGGTTCATCCACTGTATGAAAACAAATGCATTTCTCCTCCCAGACATAAGTCTTTCGACAGAACTTGCCAAAATGGCGACGCTGTTTTTTATTGCGTCATCCCAAAGCTCTTGTACTTTCCACGATCTCCTTAAAACATGCTTTTGGTTAAAAATTATCTCCACACAGTCTTAAATCATCCAGTTTAGGTCATTTAAATGGCATTTCTGATTTGTGGGGGGGGGGGGATTATTGGTTAATCACATAAAGAAAGAATGGAAAGTTTTTCCCCCCCATCCAGTCCCGTTGCCGACATACCGAGCCTTGGTGTGTCTTCTCATGATATATTCCTGTTTATCCGACCCGTCTTCTTTATCAGAGATCTCTTCAATTAGCAGTCTTTTACTCCCCATTCTTCCTTGAAATATGTGCATTTGCTTCTTTCTAATTGTTTCTTTTGAAGTTGCTGCAGCTAGAGGCGCGAATCAGAGACAGCGTCCAGGAGAGCCGAAGTCCACACAAGGGCTTTCTGCCTAGTGCCCCCACCCCCTCGAGTTCGGGGGTGATATATGCGGGCACAGCAGGCAAGGGCAGTCCCCCCATCTCCTGGGGGGGGCAGGGAGGCTGCATACTCCCATCACAACCTCTTAATTACCTCGTGTGGGTCGGAGAGATGTTGTTGTCGGCCATCTTCCAATGCGCCCCTAGTGGCCCCCGAGGGATTGCTGCTTTCACTGCGCAGCGATCCCTCTTGCTGTTCTGGCTTCTGAGATTCAGAATAATTTTTTTCTTGTTTTCCTCCTCCAAAAACTAGGTGCGTCTTGTGGTCTGGTGCGTCATATAGAGCAAAAAATACGGTATTAAGGGGCAACAGCCGTACAACAGCTGAGAAAGAACTGAAGTGAAAGAGAATTATAATCTGAAGTATCCTATGTTTCACCCACTTGTGTCATAAACTTCCTTTGTTTTACAAAATCCTGCCTGAGACTCCAAATTATTAATTTTCCCCTCACACAAGGGAAAACCCCCACAAGATAATCTGGGGTAGTTTGTAGGAATTCATGGAATTGGTGATCTGTGAGGTGGGTGCACTATATTTAAGTGAGGGCGGGCCCAACGGCACCAGGGGGGAAAGTGTTGTTGCGCCGTCATGCCCCCCCCCCCAAATACTGTTTCTAATTCAGCAAAGAAAAAGAAATCTCTTTTGTGCATGGATGCTACCATTTCAGCTATAGAATGATCCACATGCAAAGTATGAGTTTGTGATTTATTGGGAGAAGAACACTGTACTAAAAACTTGTCAATATCCTTATTAAACTGTGGGGTACAGAACTTGACACAGTATTCCAGGTGAAGTCTGACCAATGCATAATTAAAAGGGTAAAGGGACCCCTGACCATTAAGTCCAGGCGTGACCGACTCTGGGGTTGCGGCACTCATCTCGCTTTATTGGCCGAGAGAGCCGGCGTACGGCTGCTGGGTCATGTGGCCAGCATGACTAAGCCGCTTCTGGCGAACCAGAGCAGCGCACGGAAACGCCGTTTACCTTCCCACCGGAGCGGTACCTATTTATCTACTTGCACTTTGATGTGCTTTTGAACTGCTAGGTTGGCAGGAACAGGGACAGAGCAACAGGAGCTCACCCCATCAGCGGGATTCGAACCGCCGACCTTCTGATAGGCAAGTCCTAGGCTCTGTGGTTTAACCCACAGAGCCACCCGCGTCCCTATTCCCTCGATCGGAACACTATACTTCTGCTGAAGCAGCCTAGAATAGCGTTAACTTCTCTTCCTGCTGCATCACACTGTGACTCATGTTAAGCTTGTGGTCTCCAAAGACCCCTAGATCTTTTTCATATATACTGCTGTCAAGCCAAGTGCCCCTCATCCTATATTTGTGCATGTATATTTGTGCATCTTGACACCAGAAACACACCTTCTCCACATGTTGCTCTCCAACAGGTTAAATCCAGAAGCTCCTCCCCTGCTTGAAGACTCTTTGTTGGTCACAATCGCCAAGAAGTACAACAAAACCCCAGCTCTCGTGGCTATTCGCTACCAACTGCAGCGCGGCCTAGTGGTCCTAGTGAAGGCCGACACCAGAGAGCAAATTGAGGAAGACATCCAGGTAAAGCAGTACATATTAATCCATTAAAAACAATACTGAAAAAGCACATCATTTGGACACTATGATCTCACAGGTCACATGACTCCTGTGGGAGGGAAGATGCACATCTTGGTTTGGGGACTCAAGAAGTTGGAGGAGTTTCCAGCAGCGGGTATTCAGAAGCATCACTGCCTCAGACCGTGAAGTCAGAGTGCAACCATCATAACTAGCTTCCATTGGTATTCTTATCCACCATGAATTTGTCTAATGTTTAAAGTCATCCAAGTTGGTGGCTGCCACTGCCTCCCATGGGGGCAAGTTCAGTAGTTTAGTGAAGAAGTAGTGAACTACATTCACTGGGCTATGACTTCCCTCATCCCTGACCATTCATCATAATGGCGGAGACTGATGGGGAGTTGGAGTCCATCCACATCTGGGGGGGCCACAGTTTCCACTCCTGTTCTATTGCAAACCTACATAACTATGCATATAAAATTCCCTCAATGGGAGGACATCTGGATTGAAGCTGTTAAATGAAGGAATTCAACTTTGGAAGGTGGTAGCAAAGTTCGCTTTGGTTTCTCTGTGGCTGGAAAAAGGTGCACAGCTCTGAGGTGCAAAAAGAAGACATGATTAAAAAGCACCTCAGCGTTATTTTTTTCTCCTCCTGACAGGCATTTACTTTCCAGCTGTCTGAGGAGGATATGAAATCCATTGATGGCCTTCACAAAAACCTGAGCTATTTAAAAGAGGAAGCGTAAGTCATATTTAAATAGTATGCATATGAATAAATAGAAGTGCTTCACGCAAGAATTGATAGTGCGAGAGGAAAAGGAAGTAAAGATCTGACATCCATCTCTTCTCTTCATAGAGAATTAGGTGAAATTATAGAAGCAATTACTGTGGATACTTTGTACCAAAGCATATGGACAAGTGTCCCTGTCATAGAATTGTAGAGTTGGAAGGGACCATGGGGGTCATCTAGTCCAGCCCCCTGCAATGCAGGAATCTTTTGCCCAGCACGGGGCTCAAACCCATGGCCCAGAGATCAAGAGTTCCATCCTTTACCAACCGAGCTCTCCCAGTAGTTTTTGGCCCTAGACAGTCTTGAAAAAGTCCAGTTTCTGACAAAATGTAATGTTTGTGGTGGACTTCTAAACTCCCCATAATTTACCCCATGGCAATTCAGGATCTTTTTCCACTAGCAGACCACCTCTTCACCGGAGCTTGGGGTTTCCTCCTCGCCAGAGGAGAAACTGCTTCGCAAGATTTTCGGAGGTTCCCTATAACGCAACTGGCCTTCCACCTCTCGCCTCTGAGCTGATGGCAGTTCCCTGACATCCCCCGACAGTTGCTCTGTGCTTTGGAACCAGGCTTCCAAATACCCTTGAGACCAATGCCATACAATGATGTGCAGACATTCCCAGGAGCATTTGATGGGGGAATGATGGCTGCCTCATGCATTACTGCCAGTAAGGGACTCCCAAAACAGCATTTGTCCTTCTGCCCCTACCTGAAAGTCTCAAAAAGACACTGGGGAAGGGGAGGGAGACCTTTGACCCAACCCTTTGGTACCACTTTGATCAGCAACCAGGGCTGTATTCATCATCTAGGGGTTAATATCTCTAGTGAGAAGACAGACATATGATCATCCTGATATTGCAAGTTTTAGATTGCAATATGGTGGACCATTTTGACTTTCAGCCTCCCAGATATTCAGCAGGGTGGGCATTTGATGGCAAACTTGGGGAGTTTACAATGCACTGTGTGAAATGGTCTCATGAGGCAATGGCTGGCAACAGATCACTTTTCGTTGCTTGTACATCTTCCCCACCCTGAGTGTTGTCTCTATTTTCTTTTGTTTCAGATACGCTGGTCACCCACAGTATTACCCGCCAGATGTGGAATAAGGACCCGTCACCCATCTCCAATTTATCCCCTTGTGAACCTGGGTCCTTTTTCATGGAAAACACTGGGCAAATCTCTCAATATCAGTTCCTCCCAGCATCTCATTTTCCACTCTTCAGTTTCCT
Organism: Podarcis muralis; assembly: GCF_964188315.1. Taxonomy (NCBI): domain Eukaryota; kingdom Metazoa; phylum Chordata; class Lepidosauria; order Squamata; family Lacertidae; genus Podarcis; species Podarcis muralis. Next base: position 60,190,856 of record NC_135664.1, on the reverse strand, counting down.
CACATCGCCATATCAATTTGGGATGAAAAGAAAATGTCTTGAAAATTCATCATTGCAGATTTCTCCTACCATACACATTTTTCTTTGCACTTTTGGCTAAAATAAAGCATGTTTGCATGGTGTTTTCACTGATATCTGCTCTTTAATGCATACTTTACCCCAGTATATGCATTCTTGTAATGGTTCTGTAGCTGAACAACTGCATCACAAAATTCAGAGAATTGCCACTTTCTCAGGATAACTGCATTTTGATTTGCATATTGGTTCAAGAAGTGTGAGCTGTGTAGTTTCACATTAAAATGTGAACAAAATTGAACTCCTCCTCCATCCCTAGTTCTCCCTAGTGTGTCAAATAACAGTTTCAAGGGGGGTGATTTGTATATTGAAAATAGCACAAGCCGGGGGGAAGGATTAACCTTCATAAAAAGAAGCAGCTGCATAGCCTGAGATTTATTGCCAAGATGATTTGAAATACCTTCAGAAAATCAGAAGAGCCTGCTGAATCAGACCACTGGCCCATCTAGTCCAGCATCCTGTTCTCCCAGTGGCCAACCAGATGTCTGTGGGAAGCAGGAAATGAGGGGAAACTTCTAAATTACAAAGTCGCTGCTTCCACTTCTGAGGAAGGGATGGGCAGGAATGACCATGGCTGGCTCTGAGGTCCTCTGCTGGCTGTGAGGAGTAAAGAGCACAGGGTTTCAATTGTCTGCCAGCTTGACCTGAAATGACTTCTGACCATGTTATACGCATGCATTCTATCCTCTGGAATCTGTAACAATATTCAAAATGTCCTTGCTGAAATCATTTGTTGCTACTTGCTGTCTCCCACTCAGCCCCTGCTTTCCACAACCCGAACCCTCCAGTAAAGGCTGAGGCTGTGGACACTCTTCCTTTTAATCTGCATTCAGGCTGAGCACTGTACACACGGCGCCACATTCCACATCCTTTATCCATCCTAACATTTCTTATGGTGCATTGCATTCTCATGCTGTTTACTCCAAACCAGAAGACGAACTGTGTAAACAAACACACCCTGAGGGACAGCTCAGTTGGTGCAGCATGAGACTCTTATCTCAGCGCTGTGGGTTTGAGCCCCACATTGGGCAAAAGATTCCTGCATTACAAGCGGTTGAAAGAGATGATCCTCACTGTCCCTTCCAAGTCCACATTTCTATGATCCTATGATTTGGAGCACTTTTATTTTTTTTTATTTTTTTAATATTTTTTATTGAGTTTCTTTTCTTAAAGTCATAGACACAGAATCAAGGAAAGAAAATACAAGAAACAAATACAAAACCGAAATAATAAAAAGGTCAATACAATCCAATTTTCAGTCGTTTTTCAGTATTCCAAATGGACTTCCCCACATCCTCCCGACTCTGCGTTCTTTGTAATAAAAGTTTCAGCAATTTGTTACCCTGTTTCTTAACTTACTGTATCTTTCAGTTATTATGTTTCTAAATTCACAATATTTTATCCCAACTTTGTACATTTAAAATTAACATAATAAAATTATTTCATATTACCACCTCTTTTTTCTTGTCTTAGTTTTCAGTTTACCTAATCAAGTTGCTAAAGCAAAAAATTCCCTAATCGTGCGTATTTCTTAACATTCATACAACTTATAGTGTTTTTGCAAATAGTCCTTAAATTTTTTCCAGTCCTCTTCCATTGCTTCCTCTCCCAAATCTCGGATTCTGCCAGTCATCTCAGCCAGTTCCATGTAGTCCATCAACTGCGTCTGCCACTCCTCCAGCGTGGGTAAATCTTGAGTCTTCCAGTGCTTTGCAATAAGGATTCTTGCTGCTGTAGTAGCGTACATAAACAAAGTTCTGTCCTTCTTTAACACCTTCTGGTCCACCATGCCCAATAGGAAGGCCTCTGGTTTCTTGGGAAAGGTATACTGATTTGGAGCACTTTTAAAGCCTATGACCTCTCGACAAGAATTCTGGGAACTGTACTTTACCCCTCCCAAAGCTACCATTCCCAGCATCTTTAACAAATCTCAGTTCCCAGGATTCCTTGGGGAATGTTGTGCACATCAAATGTGTTTTACATGTGCTGGCAAAGTGTACACAGCCAGAGGCAGTTTGGGATCTTATTTGTATGCTCCTTTCCTTCTTTACATCCTTTGTGTGTTCATTGGCACTCAGAACACCAGCTTCATTGGGTTAACAGATGCCTCCACATATTTCATTTATTATTTTTTTAAGAGCATATGTGTTTTCACTTCAATACTACAGCCTGAAGAAAATGTTTGCATTGCTTTTAGGCTTGCTTTTCGTATGTCTAACATTTACTGATCTAACAAAGAGGTGAAGTTTCTTGATTGAAGATTGCAATAAGCCTCTGCATTGCTTTATTGGAACACGAAGAAGAAGGTGAAAAAGACAGCTATTTTTTTATCCTGTGAAAGCAATGCTGCTTAGTCCACAATGAAATTACTGGTGTAGCAAGGGACATTCTGCTGAAAATTACTGATTAAAAGTTGGACATAGGTTATTTATCCTGTGAAAGCAATGCTGCTAAGTCAACAAGGAAAGCTGCTGATGTACCTACGGACAATCTACTGAAAGTTACTGATTAAAAGTTCCCTGCCCTTCTCTCTCTCTTCTTCGGGTTATTTAAGCACTCCCCTCCTATCATGCCAACAGAAGGCATTTCATTGGAAACACCAACTTCATTTTTCTCACTCTTTTGCCACTAGACTAGAGTGTTGATCAGTTTCAGCCTGCAGCCAAGAACTGAACAAGGACAGAAGCAGGAAATGGCACTTAGCAAAGACCGTGGAATTACAATGAATGATGGGAACAAAATCCCCATACTGGGATTTGGAACCTATCCCCCAGACGCTGTAAGTAAAACATTTAACTCTCACGATTGTAGTAACTTGTTTTTGAGGAACCAAATGCCTGCCAGCTGCAGGGTGCTTCATACATTGCAAAGCACCGCATGCGATACTTCACCTGATCTGAGAAGCCAATTGTGCATGAGAACTTCTTGGGTCACAGCAGCCAAGAATACAACATAAAGCGCTGCTTTGACTCTGAAGGTGTTTGGGAACAAGGAACAACTATAGCTGTTAGAATCAAATCACCTGACATATAGATAACCTGTCTGAAGGTAAAACTGAAGATTAAATTCCATGCACTAATCCATGGGTAGACAAACTAAGGCCCGGGGGCCAGATCCAGCCCAATTGCCTTCTAAATCCAGTCCGTGGACAGTAGAATATGCCCTTTTATTTAAAATGCAACTCTGGGTTATTTGTGGGGCCTGCCTGGTGTTTTTACATGAGTAGAATGTGTGCTTTTATTTAAAATGCACCTCTAGGTTATTTGTGGGGCATAGGAATTCTTTGATTTTTCTCCCTACAAAATATAGTCCGGCCCCCCATAAGGTCTGAGGGACAGTGGACCGGCCCCCTGCTGAAAACGTTTGGTGATGCCTGCACTAATCAGTGGTTTGTAGCTGAGAAACAGTTTCCAGTGTGAATTGCTGCAGGGTTCAAAGTCCCCAGTGCAATATTTCTAGTGATATTTTCAAAAAATATTTCTATATTTTTTCCAAAAAAAAATTCTATATTTAAAAAAAAAATCTATATTTTTTAAAAAAAATATTTCTATATTTTTTAGAAAAATATTTCTATAGAACTGTAAGTGCCTACTATTAGTTTTGTTGGTAGTAACAATATTATCCAAACTCCCCAGGCATTAGCTAACTATTCTGGACACTAACAATAAATATAGAATCAATTCTTTATCCAAACCATCTTCATTCCATATCACCAGCAATGCAAATGAAGGGATTGGTGTCGATTCTTGTTAAATTAATTTCCAGGAACATCATGAATTTACCAAATAAAAGCTACCACTCGGTTTTTGAAGGAATTTTCCTTTTTCCATTTTTCCAATTCCTATGTCTCTCGACTCACATATAAAGCGAGGGTAGAATCTATTTTATACAAAGAGATACTTGCTGACGAAGAGACTTTCTCAATCCCTTCTTGGATATCTCTCCTATTTCACAAACATTTAAACCAGTTTTTAAAAAAGAGCGTTCTACAAACTGCATGTCTCAACAGAGTTCCACTGTTTGAACCAAAATAACTGACAAGTTAATTGATTGCTCATTTTGAATCCTGCTTGCCATTCGGTGGCACAATGTTATTTCGCATAATACAATACATATAAATCACTTTTTTTATATGCTTTTTCTTTCTTTTTATTTGATGTGTCTAGACCCAGCCTAGCTGAGTCCATGAGACTCAATCTAGTTTGACAATGTCCACCAACACTCAAGGTTACTTACAGGTACTCTTTTATATTAATTTCTCCACTGAAGCAGAGACATTGACTAAATTTTTCCCCTTTTCAAGTGTGAGGAGGCTACAAAGACAGCAATAGAATTCGGCTTCCGTCATATTGATGGCGCATATGTATACCAGTCTGAGGAGCAAGTTGGGCGGGCCGTTCGTGCGAAGATTTCAGATGGAACAGTAAAAAGGGAAGACATTTTCTACACTGGAAAAGTGAGTGAGTTTGGCAATTTTTTTTAAAAAAATGAGTAAACTATAGTGCCTGCATCATGATGCAATTTCACAGACATTATTTAACAAAATCAGAGGAAAATGCCTCTCCCTATATAAACCTACCCAGACTCTGCATTCATCCTCTGAGGCTCTGCTTTGTATGCTTCCTCCATGTGAGGCTCGGAGGGAGGCAACACGAGAACAGGGCCTTTTCTGCATGGCTCCCCATTTGGGGAGTGCTCTCTGCAGGGAGGTTCATTATACACCTCTAAGCGCCAGGAGAAAATGTTCCTCTTCAACCAGACCTTGGGCTGATTCATATTCTACACCCTTTTTAAACCTGTTTGTGGGAGGAGGGATTACAATTTTGTTGCTTCTGTTTTGACTATTTGTGCTTTTATCTTGTGAACCACCCTGAGATCTTTTGATGAAGGGCAATATAGAAATTTAATAAATAAATTGTTAAGTTGTGGGTAGACATAGCAGACGACACAGCGATTCTTCCAAAGCAGCTCTTTATTTATAAGCTGGAACAGAACTGAACAGCAAACAGCTCAGCCGGCCTACTTTTATAGGCAGCCGGCAGTCAACATTGTAGCAACAATAACCCAGGGTTTCCCGCCTAAAATAACTGACGTGGACCTGAGTGAAAACTACATACACAATAATCCTGGCGGCCAGGGTGAGAACTTCAATACATAACATAAATAGTAAAATATATTAGCAATAATTATTTTTTAAATTACTTCACCTACTTCACCACAGCAATTCAAAATACTCTTCAGAACAATATTTGAGTGTGTCCTTAACACTGTGCACACAAGAATAGTCATCTGCCACAGCTAAACTGTCCCGAGACCCAAAAACTCTATGGCTGTGTGAAAATATAAATATCTTCATATTTTTGACAGCTCTGGAGTACCTTCCACCGCCCTGAGCTGGTTCGAAAATGCTTAGAAGAATCCCTGAAGAAACTCCAGTTTGACTACATGGATCTGTTCATAATTCACAATCCATTTTCTATGAAGGTAAATAATTATTGATGTCATAATACAAGTATTGAGTACAATATTTAAATATTTAAATGTGTGGGGGGAGAACCTACTAAAAATATTTTATTCCCTGAAGGAACATTGGGAATTGTCATTTCCTAGAGATGCTGACAGTTCTCTGCTAGAACATATCTCAATCAAGGAATGATCGCTCCCAGATTCTGGGGGAGAAACATGCCAGTTAAAGAAAACATCTGCACATCATGATTACATTAACCAAATAGGCATCATAAGAAAGAAATTGTTTGCAGAGCAGGACTTGGCGAGGGAGAAAGGGAAGAAAAAAAATGGGTTGGAGAGATGGGGAGAGAGACCTGTGCTTGTGATTTGAGTTTCCCACATATCCCTGCACTGTATTATCAGCCCCTGCAAGGTGAACTCCCTTTTTTATCACTGTCCATTAGTATTAGATAGTATTACAGAGATAAGAGAACCTCTAGGCCTGACCTGCACTTATTCCCTCCGCCTCCTTCTTTTCCAGCCTGGACCAGATTTACTTCCCACAGGAGAAGACAAAAAAACAATTTTTGACAACGTAGATCTTCGTCAGACATGGGAGGTAGGTGCCTGGGTTAGCAAATTACATCCCTTGAGTCATTCAGAGACAGAGCACAGTAGCCTTCCACCAGAGGAGGCATGTCCAGAACAATGACTCACACAATGGCTGCTATGAGAGCTGGTGAACTATAAGCCTCCAGTCTTAATCTGGAAAAAGGTGTGGTCCCAGCTATTCAACAAACATCACTCAACAAACATGTCGTTTTTTCTTTGCCAGGCAATGGAGGCGTGCAAAGATGCCGGCTTGGTGAGGTCCATCGGAGTGTCCAACTTCACCCGTAAGCAGCTGGAAATGATCCTGAACAAGCCAGGATTGAAATACAAGCCAGTGATAAACCAGGTAAAGCGTGATTGACCTCTGTAAGGGTTTGTTCCAAGTGTTGCGTGGTGAGGCCCCGGGGCCCGCAGTTCCCTTAGATAATAAACCCACGGACACAAATATTTTGGGTAAATGGTATAAATTAGGCTACAACTTGATTGGTTACAGATTTGAGCGGTTTGGCTTAGGCACTGGGTAAAACCAGACCATATCCTGACTCCTGCACATCTGCAGGAAGGCTCTTAACAGTAAACCACCGTTAGGGGGAGCCCTACGATGTACATCAATTAAGAGCCCCCCCCCCATGGTCCCAGATGGGGTCATGGCATTGCCCTAGCCCACGCCCAGGCTTTGGACAGGATCCACACCCCCAGATCCCTTTAACAGGGTAACTTTAATGAGGAGGGGCAGCAACCTCACCTCCCATGAACAAGGCTTAACCAGTGCCTAAGTTGTGATGGTGGCTACAAGGCAGGGGAAAACCAAATGGCTGGTGCCAATTTGCCAAGTGGAAAAATTCCTTTTGTTGTTGTTGTTTAGTTGTTTAGTCATGTCCGACTCTTCATGACCCCGTGGACCAGAGCATGCCAGGCACTCCTGTCTTCCACTGCCTCCTGCAGTTTGGTCAAACTCATGCCGGTATCTTCAAGAACACTGTCCAACCATCTCGTCCTCTGTCGTCCCCTTCTCCTTGTGCCCTCCATCTTTCCCAACATCAGGGTCTTTTCCAGGGAGTCTTCTCTTCTCGTGAGGTGGCCAAAGTACTGGAGCCTCAGCTTCAGGATCTGTCATTCCAGTGAGCACTCAGGGCTGATTTCCTTCAGAATGGAGGAAAAATTACTACCTGGTCCCCAAAATAAGGTAGCAAGGCAGAAGTCATGCAACGCATAAAAAGAGGGCGGGTGAGCTGGGAGATCCAATGAGGAGGCGAGTGGAGGCCGCCCCCCCAACTGCGCCGCAGTTTAAACAGCAAGCAGCCACGCCCCTGGCTAACCCGATTGGTCAACCGGGGGCGTGACGTGACTGGGAGTCCCAATGTCCCGGGCAGCATCCCTCTGCCCACTGCCAGGTGACAATAAGGTCCTGGGTGCCCTCCCACAACTCTGTCCCTGGGGGAAGAGGAACGGTCTTGTTGAATGCTTATTTATTTCGACTTTTTTGTGGGAGGACCTTTGATTTGACAAACACAGCCAGTCCCTGCAAAAGCTTGCTTAAGGCTACAAGGTTGCAGATCCAGTCACAAGAAGATATGGTTATGAGTTGTGGGGTGGACTCCCTTAAATTCCTGCAACTACTAATGGTACAGATAGTCCCACTTGAATCATGGCTTTTTTGTACCCTCTGCCCAGCCTTGATGCACTATCCAATTCATATATGGCAGTAGAGGGTGGTGAGGGGGGGAATACAGTCCCCCCCCAGACAATTAGTTCTCATGTCTTACCCCCATACTTTCCGCCATTGCTGAGCCACAGGGGTGACACTTTTCACATACAAAATGCTTTTACACAGAGAAGATTATTGAAAACGATACCATTACTTCCTTACATGTGGAATAAAACTGCCCCCTTTGAAAAGTCTTATGCCTTTCCCCCCCCCCCCCGTGCCGATTTTATTTTCTGATGTCTCCACTGCCCAATTTGATTGGAAATTTCAGTTTATTGAGACCCTGATAAAGCAGAGTCCCAGAACATCTGCTCAGCTTGATGGAAAACCAGGAAAATCCCCCATCAGACCTTTCTGCTCAACGTAGAAAATTCAGAGACTGAGTGGGCAGAAATAGAGACACTGCAGGCAGGATAGTGTGCCCAGGGTATTTCTTCTTTGGGTATAATGGCTCAACAGGGCAGGAGTGACAGGAGACTGAGGGGGAATAAGCCCTGTCCCTCATATCCACCTAATACACATTTCACAGATAAGGAGCGTGGCAATGGAAACCACAAATGCAAGAATAGTCATCTAAAGATTCTGATGCATCAGAAAACACAACACACTTTAAGAATGGTAACAGCTGGATATCTTAAGAAATAATAGCATGCTTCTGCTTTTGTCTTTCCTTTATTTCACAGTAATTTTGTTTCATCTGAATTCTCACTCTGGGGCTGTGTTGGGGGATTTTGAATCCGCAGGTTGAATGCCATCCTTATTGGAACCAAAGCAAGCTGCTGGCCTTCTGCAAATCAAACAATATCCTCCTGGAAGGATATAGTGTCCTGGGATCCCAAAGGGACCCAAGATGGTAAGAGATGAAGCCGAAACGTTTGGGGACGACCTCAGGCACCACCTAGGCCCACTATTCCCCAGCATCCAGATCAGCTCTGAAGGTTGCATTCTGGGTCCCACAATTAATAAAGATCCTCATCGTGGATACCAGCACCAGGGCCTTTTATGTAGTGGCCCCACATTTTGCAAAATCATTCCACAAAGAGATCTACAAAGCTTTTCCCCTCCCATTTTAGACATTCACAGAAACCTTCCCACTTTCTCCCAAACGTATGTTTTTAAATGTTGCAGGCAGGGGGCCATTTAATAATTTCTGCGTCTGAAATTTTGTGCTGTTTTTAAATCACATTTATATTATGTTTAACAGTGCTTTAAGCAGTAGAATGGCAGGGATGAAAGGGCCTTGCACCCGGCCTTGCATTTCAATAATTATAGCATTTCTCTTTTTGCATAGCCTGTACCCTATGTTTCAGAATTTTGAGTTCTGTAGTTTTCATCTGTATTGGAAGCCCCTCTAATGATTATTTTTCACAAGTGGGACCAGCAACAAAACTTTGCAATACTGAGTACTCCTGTTCTGGCTTCAGTCCAGTGAGCCATGCCTTCTTCCAGGACACTCCATTACATTTCACCTCCCTCCCCAATGCTCCATATTTTCTCTCCAACAGGTACTCGGGATTCTTTATACACTGAGCAGACACCATCCCCATTGGCCTGTTGGGGCTTTGCTTTTCTTTCTTATTTTTTTCCCCCTAAGTACATTTTTGTACTTATGAAAAGCTTGGAGTTCCCTCAAGCCCCTTCTTTTTTGAGACCCTTCTTTTGTTTATGTATAGTCCCACTCAGACTGCGATTTATGGTGGAGAACAGGATGATAAAAAATTATATTAATTCACATCAACCAACCAACCAAGCAAACAACCAACAGTTAAATGCAAAATATTTACTTAGATTTATATACTGCCCCTCATCACCACCCATCTGAGGGAGTCTATTCCATTGTTGAACAGCTCTTACAGCCAGAATGTTCTTCCTAATTTTTAGTCAGAATCTCCTTTCTTGTAATTTGAATCCATTGATTTAGAGCCTACCCTCTGAAGCAATAAAAAACTAGCGAGCTCCATCTTCCATGAGGCAGCCCTTCTGATATTTAAAGATGGTTATCACATCACCTGTCCGTCTACCCTTCTCCATGCTAAACATTCTTAGCTCCTTCAACCATTCCCCATGTGGCTCAGGTTCCAGATATTTTATCATTTTGTTTGCCCTCCTCTGCACATGTTCCAGCTTGTCAATATCCTTCTTAAACTGTGGAGTCCAGAACTGGACACAGTATTCCAGGTGAGTCTGACCAATGCATAATAGAGTGCTGCTATTACTTCCCTTGATGGGAACACTATACTTCTGCTGATGCAGCCTAGAATAGCATTAGCTTCTCTTCCTGCTGCATAACACTGTGACTCATGTTAAGCTTGTGGTCTCCAAAGACCCCTAGATCCTCTTCATATATACTGCTGTCAAGCCAAGTGTCCCCCATCCTATATTTGTGCATCTTGACACCAGAAACACACCTTCTCTCCTTATTTCTCTCCAACAGGTGCAATACAGACATTCCTCCCCTGCTTGAAGACCCTCTGTTGGTTGCAATCGCCAAGAAGTACAACAAAAGCCCAGCTCTTGTGGCTATTCGCTACCAACTGCAGCGCGGCCTGGTGGTCCTAGTGAAGACCTATACCAGAAAGCGAATTGAGGAAAACACCCAGGTAAAGCAGTAAATATTAATCCATTTAAAAACAATACCGAAAAAGCACGTGGTTTGGAAACTGTGATCTCATGGGTCACATGACTCATGCAAGAGTAAGGGAGCGAAGATGCACATCTTGGTTTGGGGACTCAAGAAGTTGGAGGAGTTTCCAGCAGTGGGTATTCAGAAGCATCACTGCCTCAGACCGTGAAGTCAGAGTGCAACCATAATGACTAGCTTCCATTGGTATTCTTATACACCATGAATTTGTCTAATGTTTAAAGCCATCCAAGTTAGTGGCTGTCACTATCTCGCATGGAAGCAAGTTCGGTAGTTTAGCTATGAACTGCATGAAGAACTTCCTTCACTGGACTATGACTTCCCTCATCCCTGGCCATTGGACATGATGGCGGAGACTGATGAGGAGTTGGAGTCCATCCACATCTGAGGGGCCACAGTTTCTCCACTCTTGTTCTATTGCAAACCTACATTACTATGCATATAACATTCCCTCAGTGGGAGGACATCTGGACAGAAGCTGTTGAATGAAGGAAATAAACTTTGGAAGGTGGTAGCAAAGTTCCCTTTGGTATCTCTGTGGCTGGAAAAAGGTGCACAGCTCTGAGGTGCAAAAAGAAGGCACGAGTAAAAACCACCTCAGCATTTTATTTTCTCCCCCTGACAGGCATTTACTTTCCAGCTGTCTGAGGAGGATATGAAATCCATTGATGGCCTTCATAAAAGCATGAGCTTCGTAAAAATGGATATGTAAGTCATATTTAAATAGTGTGCATATGGATACATAAAATGGGTTCACGTAAGAATTGATACTGCAAGAGCAAAAGGAAGAAAATATCTGGTATCCATCTCTTCTCTTCATAGAGAATAAGGTGAAATTATAGAAGGAATTACTGTGGAGACTTTGTACCAAAGCCCCATGCATTGTTGGAGGGGGTGCATTTTGAATTTTAGCCTCCCAGATAGTCAGGAGAGCGGGCATTTGGTGGCAAACTCAGGGGGGCCTACAATGCACTGTGTGAAATGGTCTCATGAAGTAATGGCTGGCAACAGATCAATTTTTGTTGCTTGTGCATCTTCCAGCCCCTGAGTGTTGACTCTCTTTTCTTTTGTTTCAGATTTGCTGGTCACCCACAGTATTACACGCCAGATGAGGAATAAGGACTCGTCTCCCATCTCCAATTTATCTCCTTCTGAACCTGGGTCCTTTTGCATGGAAAACATTTGTTCTAACTAGGGGCGGGCAAATCTGTCAGTATCAATTCCTCCCAGCAATCCAGCGGCTCATTTTCCACACTTCAGTTACCCATATCTCCACATCAGTTTGGGATTTTTGAAAATCTCATGAAAATTCATCATTGTAAATTTCTCCTACCATACACATTTTTCTTTGTACTTTAGACTAAAATAAAGCATGTTTGCATGGTGTTTTCACTGATATATGTTCGTTAATGCATACATTACCCCAGTATATGCATTTTTGTAATGATTCTCTAGCTGAACAACTGCATCACACAATACAGAGAATTGCCACTTTCTCAGCATAACTGAGAAATTTCGATATGCATTTCGATTTGCATATTGGTTCAAGAAGTGTAAGCTGTGTAGTTTGTCATTAAAATGTGAAAAAAAATGAACTCCTCCTCCATCCCTAGTTCTCCCTAATGTGTCAAATAGCAGTTTCAAGGGGGGTGATTCATATATTGAAAATAGCACAAGCCGTGGGGGAGGATTAACATTCATAAAAAGAAGCAGCTGCCTAGCCTGAGATTTATTGCCAAGATGATTTGAAATATCTTCAGAAAATAAGAAGAGCCTGCTGACTCAGGCCAGTGGCCCATCTAGTCCAGCAACCTGTTCTCACAGTGGCCAACCCGATATAATAATAATAATAATAATAATAATAATAATAATAATAATAATAATAATTTATTTATACCCCGCCCATCTGGCTGGGTTTCTCCAGCCACTCTGGGCGGCTTCCAACGGAATATTAAAATACAATAACCTATTAAACATTAAAAGCTTCCCTAAACAGGGTTGTCTTCAGATGTCTTCTAAAAATCTGGTAGTTGTTTTTCTCTTTGACATCTGGTGGGAGGGCAGGACATGATGGGAAACTTCTAAGTTACAAAGTCGCTGCTTCCACTTCTGAGGAAGGGATGGGCAGGAATGACCATGGCTGGCTCTGTGGTCCTCTGGTCCTCTGCTGGCTGTGAGGAGTAAGGAGCACAGGGTTTCAATTGTCTGCCAGCTTGACCTGAAATGACTTCTGACCATGTTATACGCATGCATTTTATCCTCTGGAATCTGTAACAATATTCAAAATGTCCTTGCTGAAATCATTTGTTGCTACTTGCTGTCTCCCACTCAGCCCCTGCTTTCCACAACCCGAACCCTCCAGTAAAGGCTGAGGCTGTGGACACTCTTCCTTTTAATCTGCATTCAGGCTGAGCACTGTGCACACGGCGCCATGTTCCACATCCTTTATCCATCCTAACATTTCTTATGGTGCATTGCATTCTCATGCTGTTTACTCCAAACCTGAAGATGCCTGTGTGAACAAACACACCCTGAGGGACAGCTCAGTTGGTACAGCATGAGACTCTAACCTCAGCGTTGTGGGTTTGAGCCCCACATTGGGCGAAAGATTCCTGCATTGCAAGGGGTTGAACTAGATGATCCTCACTGTCCCTTCCAAGTCCACATTTTTGTGATGCTATGATTTGGAGCACTTTTAAAGCCTATGACCTCTCGAAAAGAATTCTGGGAACTGTAGTTTACCCCTCCCAAAGCTACCATTCCCAGCATCTTTAACAAATCTCAGTTCCCAGGATTCTTTGGGGAATATTGTGCACATCAAATGTGTTTTACATGTGCTGGCAAAGTGTACACAGCCAGAGGCAGTTTGGGATCTTATTTGTATGCTCCTTTCCTTCCTTACATCCTTTGTGTGTTCTTCTGGCCCTTGGAACACCCAGCTTCAGGCCTTCATAAAACAGCTTTTTTTTATCCTGTGAAAGCAATGCTGCTAAGTCAATAAGGAAACTGCTAGTGCACAAAGGACATTCTGCTGAACGTTACTGATAAAAGGTTGGCCATAGGTTTCCCCGCCCTTCTCTCTCATTTCTTCAGAGCATTTGCTTAGACAAGCCCCTCCTATCATGCCAACTGAAGACATTTTATTGGAAACACGAACTTCCTTTTTCTCACTCGAGTTTTTCCTTTCGCCATAAGAGTGTTGATCAGTTTCAGCCTGCAGCCAAGAACTGAACAAGCACAGAAGCAGAAAATGGCACTTAGCAAAGACCGTGGCATTACAATGAATGATGGGAACAAAATCCCCGTATTGGGTTTTGGAACATATACTCCGGACACTGTAAGTAACACATTTAACTCTCAGATTGTTGTAACTTGTTTTTGAAGAGCAAAATGCCTGCCAGCTTCTGGGTGCTTCATACATTGCAAAGCACCGCATGCGATACCTCACCTGATCTGAGAAGCCAATTGTGCATGAGAACTTCTTGGGTCACAGCAGCCGAGAATGCAACAGATGCCTTGCAGCACATAAAGCACTGCTTCTCATTCAACAAGGGTCCTGAGCCAGCAGAATCAGGAGCAAATAATGTTTTGTGCAAGACTTGGGTGGTTTGTAGCTGAGAAACAGTTTCCAGTGTGAATTGCTGCAGGATTCAAAGTCCCCAGTGCATAATGTCTAGTGATATTTTAAAAGTGTAAGTGCCCTCTGTTAGTTTTGTTGGGAGTAACAATATTATCCAAAATTACCAGCCATTAGCTAACTATTTTGGACACTAACAATAAATATAGAATCAATTCTTTATCCAAACCATCTTCATTTTGTCCATATCACCAGCAACACAAATGAAAGTATCGGTGTCAATTCTTGTTTTATAATTAAATTAATTTCTAGGAATATCATGAATTTACCAAATAAAAGCTACCACTCAGTTTTTCAAAGGAATTTTCCTTTTTCTATGTTTCCAATTCATATGTCTACTCCATTCACATATAAAGCGAGGGAAGAATCTATTTTATACAAAGAGATACATGCTGACGAAGAGACTTTCTCAGTGCCTTCTTGGATATCTTATCTATTTCACAAACACTTAAACTATTTTTAAAAAAGAGCGTTCTACAAACTGTATGTCTCAACAGTGTTCCACTGTTTGAACCAAAATAACTGACAAGTTAATTGATTGCTCGTTTTAAATCCTGCATGCCATTCGGTGGCACAATGTTACATTGCACATACAATACATATAAATCACTTTTTCTACAGGTTTTTTCTTTCTTTTTATTTAATGTGTCTAGACCCAGCCTAGCTGAGGCGCTGGGATTCAGGTCTAGTTTGAAAATGTCCACCGACACTCAGTGTTACTTGGATATAAATTTCTCCACTGAAGCAGGGACCTTGACTAACTTTTTCACCTTTTCAACTGGCAGGTTCCAAAAAGTAAGTGTGAGGAGGCTACAAAGATAGCAATAGAAGTCGGCTTCCGTCATATAGATGGCGCATATGTATACCAGACTGAGGAGGAAGTTGGGCGGGCCGTTCATGCAAAGATTTCAGATGGAACAGTAAAAAGGGAAGATATTTTCTACACTGGAAAAGTGAGTTTGGTATTTTTTATTTTTTATTTTCAAGGTTAGAATATAGTGCCTGCATCATGATGCAATTTCACAGACATTATTTAACAAAATCAGAGGAAAATGCCCCTCCCTATATAAACCTACCCAGAGTCTGTGTTCATCCTCTGAGGCTCTTCTTTGTATGCCTCCTCCATGTGAGGCTCAGAGGGCGGCAAAACGAGAACGGGGCCTTTTCTGCATGGCTCCCTGTTGGGCGAATGCTCTCTGCAAGGAGGTTCATTATACACCTCTAGGCGCCAGGAGAAAATGTTCACCTTTAATGAGGCCTTTGGCTTAAATATAGAAATTTAATAAATAAATAGTAAAAATATTATTTATAATCAATAATGGTTTAAAAATTGCTTTACCTCACCACAGCAATTCAAAATACTCTTCAGAACAATATTTGAGTGTGTCCTTAACACTGTGCACACCAGAACAGTCATCTGCTACAGCTAATTTGTCCCAAGACCCAAAAACTCTATGGCTGTGTGAAAATATAAATATCTTTATATTTTTGACAGCTTTGGAGTACCTTCCACCACCCTGAGCTGGTTCGAAAATGCTTAGAAGAATCGCTGAAGAAACTCCAGTTTGACTACATGGATCTGTTCATAATTCACAATCCGTATTCTATGAAGGTAAATAATTATTGATGTCATAATGCAAGTATTGAGTACAATATTTGAATTGGGGGGGGAGCCTACTAAAAATATTTGATTCCCTGAAGGAACATTGGAAATCGTCATTTCCTAGAGATGCTGACAATTCTCTGCTAGAACATATCTTAATCTAATAATAATAATAATAATAATAATAAAATTTATTTATATCCCGCCCTCCCCAGCCAAAGCCGGGCTCAGGGCGGCTAACAACAATCAAATAATCCAACATTCTAAAAACATTTCATTATAAGAATTAATTAAAATCAAATAGATGGCAACCATTAAACAAAAATTCTGTGCAGTTTGCCAGAGGAGGGGGTCAGGCTGCGCCCTGACCAAAGGCCTGGTGGAACAGCTCTGTCTTGCAGGCCCTGCGGAAGGATGTCAGGTCCCGCAGGGCCCTAGTCTCTTGTGACAGAGCATTCCACCAGATTGGAGCCGCAGCCGAGAAGGCCCTGGCTCTATTTGAGGCCAGCCTAACCTTTCTGTGGCCTGGGACCTTCAGGATGTTTTTATTTGCAGACCATAAGTTCCTCTGTGGGACATACCAGGAGAGTCGGTCCTGTAGGTACGAGGGTCCTAAGCCATATGGGCTTTAAAGGTTGAAACCAGCACCTTAAATCTGATCCTGTACTTCACCGGGAGCCAGTGCAGCTGGTATAGTACTGGATCAATGTGATCTCGCAGCAAAGACCCCATAAGGAGTCTCGCCGCGGCATTCTGCACCCGTTGGAGTTTCTGGGTCAGTCTCAAGGGCAGCCCCACGTAGAGCGAGTTACAATAATCCAGTCTGGAGGTGACCATCGCATCGATCACAATGGCTAGGTCAGGGTGAGAGAGATAAGGAGCCAACTGCTTAGCTTGGCGGAGATGGAAAAATGCCGCCTTTGTTATAGCTGTAATCTGCGCCTCCATAAAGAGGGAGGTATTGAAGATTACACCCAAACTCTTAACGGACGGTGATGGCACTAATTGCACCCCCGCAAGAGATGGGAGTTGCCCCCTCAATCCCATACCGTCCCGTCCCAGCCAGAGGACCTCTGTCTTCGAAGGATTTAACTTCAACCAGCTCCCACGTAACCATCCAGCCACAGCTTCCAGACATCTGGTCAGTGTGTCTGGGGCCGAGTCAGGATGGCCATCCATCAACAGATAGAGTTGGGTGTCATCGGCATACTGATGGCAACCCAGCCCAAAACTCTGGACAAGCTAGGCGAGGGGGCGCATAAAGATGTTAAAAAGCATCGGGGAGAGAATCGCACCCTGAGGCACTCCACACACCAAGGAGTGGCGCGATGACAATTCCCCCCCAAGCGCCACCCTCTATCCCCGACCAGAGAGAAACGAGCGCAGCCATTGAAGGACTGTGCCCTGGATCCCCACGTCGGCAAGGCGGTGGTCCAGGAGTTCGTAATCGACCATGTCGAAGGCTGCTGACAGGTCTAGAAGGATCAGCAGCCCCAACCCGCCTCGATCCAGCTGCCTGCGGAGATCATCTGTTAGGGCAACCAGAGCCGTCTCGGTCCCATGACCAGCGCAAAAGCTGGACTGGAATGGATCCAGAGCCGAAGTTTCATCCAGAAACCTGCCAAGCTGTTCAGCAACTGCTCTCTCAATCACCTTACCCAGGAATGGAAGATTCGAAACCGGGCAGTAATTGGATAGATCTAAGGGATCTAATGATGTTTTATTTAAGAGCGGGCACACCACTGCCTCCTTCAGTTCCCCTGGGAATATCCCAAAGAATGATCGATCCCAGATTTTGGGGGAGAAACATGCCAGTTAAAGAAAACCTTTGCATATAATGATTACATTAACCACATAGGCATCATACGGAAGAAATCATGTGCAGAGCAGGACTTGGCGAGGGAGCAAGGGAAGAAAAAAAATGGGTTGGAGAGGTGGGGAGACAGACCTGTGCTTGTGATTTGAGTTTACCACAGATCCCTGTACTGTGGTATCAACCTCTGCAAGGTGAACTCCCTTTTTTATCACTGTCCATTAGTATTAGATAGTGTTACAGAGATAAGAGAACTTCTAAGCCTGAAGTGCACTTATTCCCTCCGCCTCCTTCTTTTCCAGCCTGGACCAGATTTACTTCCCATGGGAGAAGACAAAAAAATTATTTTTGACAACGTAGATCTTCGTCAGACATGGGAGGTAGGTGCCTGGGATAAGGAAATCCAGCCCTTGAGTCATTCAGATACAGAGCACAGTAGCCTTGCACCAGAGGAGGCATGTCCAGAACAATGACTCACACAGTGGCTCCTATGAGAGCTGGTGAACTATAAGCCTCCAATCTTAATCTGGGGGGGGGGGGGAGTGTGGTCCCAGCTATTCAACAAACACCACTCAACAAACATGTTGTGCTTTCTTTGCCAGGCAATGGAGGCGTGCAAAGATGCCGGCTTGGTGAGGTCCATCGGAGTGTCCAACTTCACCCGTAAGCAGCTGGAAATGATCCTGAACAAGCCAGGATTGAAATACAAGCCAGTGATAAACCAGGTCAAGTGTGATTGCTTTTTTAAGGGGTTTGCTCCAAGCATGTTTGAAAGCTTCTTTATTTAAGCTCTTTTGTGAGAGGACCTTTGTTTAGATGAATACAGCAATTCCCTGAAAAAACTTGCTTAAGGTTATAAGGTTGCAGACCAAGTCACAGTTGTGGGGTGGACTTCCCTAAATTCCAGGAACCAGTAATGGGTTCTCATTTAATTAAGACCTCTTAATCCTCAGACAGAAGAAAATATGGAGAAGTCCATAATGTTTGAAAAAGGCATCTCAGGTAGAAGGAGGTCTGCAAGCAGTCAGGGCCCACACAGCCTCTTGTGGGGACTCTGGAAGTTCTCAATTGGGGAACGAAGGGCTTTTGAGTTAGGCATCTGGGCAAAGCTGTTGCACCCAAGCAGCCCTGATTCACTTGGGCACTGGTGTATATCATGCAACCAATGAGACCAAAGTTTTTTGAGAGCCTGATAAAGATGATATAGAGCAGGCTTCCTCAAACTCTGGCCCTTCCGGATGTTTTTGGCCTACAACTCCCATGATCCCTAGGTAGCAGGACCAGTGGTCAGGGATGATGGGAATTGTAGTCTCAAAACATCTGAAGGGCCAAGGTTGAGGAAGCCTGATATAGAGGCATCTGCTCAGCTTGATGGAAAGCCAGGCAAATCCTCCATCAGACCTTTCTGCTCAACGTAGAAAATTCAGAGATTAAGTGGGCAGAAATAGAGACACTGCAGGCAGGACAGTGTGCCCAGGATATTTCTTCTTTGGGTATAATGACTCAACAGGGCTGGAGTGACACGAGATTGTGGGGGAATAAGCCCTGTCCCCCATCTTCAACTAACACATATTTCACGGATGAGGAGCGTGGCAATGGAAACCACCAATGCAAGAATGGTCATCTAAAGATTCTGATAGATCAGAAAATAACACACACTTTAAGAAAAGTAACACTGGGATATTTCAAGAAATAATAGCATGGGTCTGCTTTTCTGTCTTTCCTTTATTTCACGGTATTCTTTGTTTCATCTGAATTCTCACTTTTGGGTTGTGTTGGGGGATTTTGAATCCGCAGGTTGAATGCCATCCTTATCGGAACCAAAGCAAGATGCTGGCCTTCTGCAAGTCAAACAATATCGCCCTGGAAGGATATAGTGTCCTGGGATCCCAAAGAGACCCAAAATGGTAAGAGATGAAGCCAAAACGTTTGGGGACCAGCTCAGGTACCACCTAGGCCCACTATTCCCCAGCATCTACACCAGCTCTTTAGTTTGCATTCTGGGCCCCACAATTAATAAAGAGCATCGTGGTGAATACCAGCACCAGGACCTTTTCTGTAGTGGCCCCACAATTGGGGAAATCATTCCACAGAGAGATGTACAAAGCTCTTCCCCTCCCATTTTAGACATTCTCAGAAACCTTCCCATTGCTGAAGTGGTTTTTTTATATATATAAATGCTTGACTTCTCCCAAACGTATGTTTTTAAATCTTGCGGGCAGGAAGCTATTTAATAATTTCTGCTTCTGAAATTTTGTGCTGTTTTTAAATCATATTTCTATTATGTTTAATGTTGCTTTAAACAGTAGAATGACAGAGATTAAAGGACCCTGTATCCAGGCTTACATTTACTGTAAACAATTATAGTATTTCTCTTTTTACATAGCTTGTTTCGTGTGTCTCAGAATTTTAAATTGTATTGTTTTTATCTATATTGGAAGCCACTTATTTTTGACAAGTGGGGCCAGCAACAAATATTGAGTTCTCCTTCAAGACAATGAGCTGTTCATTCCTCCAGGATCCTCCATTTCATTCGAACATCAGCTCTCCAGCAGGCACACAGGATTCTTTGGGCCTTTCTTTCCTGCCTTAGTTGTCCCCCTCCCCAATACTGACTGTACTTAAGCAAAGAAAAACCTCCCTTTTGTGCACCGATGCTACCATTTTGCCTACAGAATAATCCATGTGCAATGTATGATTTTGCGATTTATTGGTGGAGGGGATAGAGCACGATACTAAAAACTTATATTAGTTCAAATCCACTAACCAAGCTTTAAATACAAAATATTTAGTGTATTTTGCATGGACTAGGCCAATACTGTATTAATTTTAGAGTGAGATTTTTATATTCTGGACATCAGAAACACACCTTCTCTCCATGTTGCTTTCTGGCAGGATAGATCAAAACACTCCTGTGCTGCTTGAAGACCCTCTGTTAGTTGCGATCGCCAAGAAGTACAACAAAACCCCAGCTCTCGTGGCTATTCGCTACCAACTGCAGCGTGGCCTGGTGGTCCTGGTGAAGACCTACACCAGAAAGCGAATTGAGGAAAATGCCCAGGTAAAGCAGTATATATTTGTTGAATAGTGGGTAGACATGGCAGATGACACAGCGATTTCTCCAAAGCAGCTCTTTATTTTGTAAGCTGGAACAGAAACTGAACAGCAAACAGCTCAGCCGGCCTGCTTTTATAGGCAGCCGGCTGTCAACATTGTAGCAACAACAACCCAGGGTTTCCCGCCTAAAATAACTGACGTGGACCTGAGTGAAAACTATCTACAGTATCCCCCTGCTGGCCCAGGGTGAGAACTTCAGTACATAACAATATTAATCCATTTAAAAACAATACCGAAAAAGCAGGTCATTTGGACACTGTGATCTCACGGGCCACATGACACATGCAGGAGTACAGGAGCGAAGATGCACATCTTGGTTTGGGAACTCAAGAAGTTGGAGGAGTTTCCAGCAGTGGGTATTCAGAAGAATCATCATAAATTATTATTTATTATTATAATCACTGCCTCAGACCGTGAAGTCAGAGGGCAGCCATCATGACTAGCTTCCATTGGTATTCTTATCCACCATGAATTTGTCTAATGTTTAAAGCCATCCAAGTTGGTGGCTGTCACTGTCTCTCATGGAAGCAAGTTCAGTAGTTTAGCTACGAACTGCAAGAAGAAGTAGTGAACTACATTCGCTGGAGTATGACCTCCCTCATCCCTGACCATTGGACATGATGGCTGAGACTGATGGGGAGTTGGAGTCCATCCACATTTGGGGGGCCACAGTTTTCCCACTCCTGTTCTATTGCAAACCTACATTACTATGCATATAAAATTCCCTCAGTGGGAGGACATCTGGACTGAAGTTGTTGAATGAAGGAATTAAACTTTGGAAGGTGGTAGCAAAGTTCGCTTTCGTTTCTCTGTTGCTGGAAAACAGTGCACAGCTCTGAGGTTCAAAAAGAAGGCATGAGTAAAAACCACCTCAGCATTTTATTTTCTCCCCCTGACAGGCATTTACTTTCCAGCTCTCTGAGGAGGATATGAAATCCATTGATGGTCTTCACAAAAGCATGAGCTTTTTAAAAGCGGAAATGTAAGTCACATTCATATAGTAAGCATATAAATACATAAAAGTGGTTCACGCAAGAATTCACACTGCGAGAGCAAAAGGAAGACAAGATCTGGTATCCATCTCTTCTCTTCATAGAGAATAAGGTGAAATTATAGAAGGAATTACTGTGGAGACTTTGTACGAAAGCCCCATGCATTGTTGGAGGGGGTGCATTTTGAATTTCAGCCTCCCAGATATTCAGCAGGGTGGGCACTGTGTGAAATGGTCTCATGAAGTAATGGCTGGCAACAGATATATTTTTATTCCTTCTGCATCTTCCAGCCCCTGAGTGTTGACTCTCTTTTCTTTTGTTTCAGATTTGCTGGTCACCCACAATATTATCCACCAGATGTGGAATAAGGACCCGTCCCCCATCTCCAATTTATCCCCTTCTGAACCTGGGTCCTTTTGCATGGAAAACATTGTTCTAACTAGGGGTGGGCAAATCTGTCAGTATCAATTCCTCCCAGCAACCCAGCATCTCATTTTCCACACTTCAGTTCCTCACATCTCCACATCAGTTTGGGAATTTTGAAAATCTCTTGAAAATTCATCATTGCAAATTTCTCCTACCATCCACAGTTTTCTTTGCACTTTTGGCTAAACTAAAGCATGTATTCTGTAACTGAACAACAGCATCACAAAATTCAGAGAATTGCCACTTTCTTTTGGATAACTGCATTTCGATTTGCATATTGGTTCAAGAAGTGTAAGCTGTGTAGTTTGTCATTAAAATGTGGAAAAAATTGAACTCCTCCTCCATCCCTAGTTCTCCCTAATGTGTCAAATAGCAGTTTGAAGGGGGGTGATTCGTATATTGAAAATAGCACAAGGGGGGAGGATTAACATTCATAAAAAGAAGCAAGATGATTTGAAATAACTTCAGAAAATAAGAAGAGCCTGCTGAATCAGGCCAGTGGCCCATCTAGTCCAGCAACTTGTTCTCACAGTGGCCAACCAGATGCCTGTGGGAAGCAGGACATGAGGGGAAACTTCTAAGTTACAAATTTGCTGCTTCCACTTCTGAGGAAGGGATGGGCAGGAATGACCATGGCTGGCTCTGAGTCCTCTGCTGGCTGTGAGGAGGAAAGAGAACTGGGTTTCGATTGTCTGCCAGCTCGACCTGAAATGACTTCTGACCATGTTATATGTATGCATTCTATCCTTCTCTAATCTGTGACAGGATTCAAAATGTCCTTGCTGAAATCATTTGTTGCTACTTGCTGTCTCCCACTCAGCCCCTGCTTTGCGTAACCTGAACCTTCCAGTAAAGGCTGAGGCTGTGGACACTCTTCCTTTTAATCTGCATTCAGGCTGAGCGTTGTGCACACGGCGCCATGTTCCACTCAGAACACCCAGCTTCGTTGGGTTAAAAAATGCCTCCACATATTTCATTTATTATTTTGTTTCTGAGCATGTGTGTTTTCATTTCAATACTACAGCCTGAAGAAAAGGTCTGCATAGCTTTTAGGCTTGCTTTTCCTATGTTTAACATATACTAATCTAACAAAGAGGTGATGTTTCTTGATCAAAGATTGCAATAGGCCTCTGCATTCCTTTATTGGAATGCTGTTGTTGTTGTTGTTGTTGTCAGACAGGTATTATTTATCCTCTGAAAGCGATACTACTAAGTCAACAATGTAAACTGTGGGGCATCAAAGGATATTCTGCTGAAAATTACTGGTAAAAATTTGACCATAGGTTTCCCCACCCTTCTTTCTCATTTCTTCAGGGCAACAGAAGACATTTTATTGGAAACAGGAACTTCATTCTTCTCACTCAAGTTTTCTATTGAATTTTAAACAGATTGAGCTTTAATCGTCTTCAGACAACTGACAGGCAACCCATAGATTTTATGTAGAAATGCATTCAATTTTGCAAAAAAGCATTACCATTTAAACCTCTAGCATGAAGTCGTAACCTCATTAAAGAAAAGAAAGTACACAGCCTCTGCTGCATTATTTTCCGCATTCCTTAATTTCTTCTATGCTAATCTATTGTACAGTGGTACCTCGGGTTAAGTACTTAATTCGTTCCGGAGGTCTGTACTTAACCTGAAACTGTTGTTTTTTTTAATAAATTTTTATTGGTTTTTCAACATAGATTAAAGACAAAACAATACACAATACAAAAACAAACAATACATATAAAAACGTATAATTTCAAAACCTCTTTTTCATAAACCCTACTTCCCCGACTTCCCCATGCCTCCCCTTTTCTGCATCCCTGTTTTAGAATTTCTTCAGCAACCCCTCGCATCAATTAACTGATTACTCATTTTCTTTTTTTCCCTTCTTCTCTTACTTAATCAATTGCAGCTGTAATTCTGTTTTTTCCTTTTCCCTTGACATTTTAGCACTCATTAATTTTACAACAGTTCTTAAGATATACTTTAAATTTCTTCCAATCTTCTTCCACCGTCTCTTTTCCTTGATCACGGATTCTGCCAGTCATCTCCGCCAGTCCCATATAGTCAATCACCTTCGTCTGCCACTCTTCCAGCGTGGGTAGTTCTTGTGTCTTCCAATACTTTGCTAAAAGAATCCTTGCTGCTGTGGTAGCATACATAAAAAATGTCCTATCCTTCCTTGACACCAATTGGCCGACCATGCCCAGGAGAAAAGCCTCTGGTTTCTTATAAAAGGTACATTTAAGGACCTGAAACTGTTCTTAACCTGAAGCACCACTTTAGCTAATGGGGCCTCCTGCTGCTGATGCGCCGCCGGAGCACGATTTCTGTTCTCATCTTGAAGCAAAGTTCTTAACCTGAAGCACTATTTCTGGGTTAGCGGAGTCTGTAACCTGAAGCGTATGTAACCTGAAGCGTATGTAACCTGAGGTACCACTGTATCACAAACAAAAGGGAAATCACCAATCAAAGCTATTGGTGTTTCGGAGGGCACTGTGGTGAAAATTTCGAAACTTTGGTATAGTTAACATGTGCCATTTGTAAGCACTGCAACTCTTTGTTGGAATCACATTAATCCAAAGTCTGGAGCAAGATAGGGAGTGTCCCTGCCCTTCTTTGTAGCTTCAACAGAACACTGGCTTAGACGCTTCCCTTTCATCATGTCCAAGGAAGATGTTTCCTTAAAAATGCACACTCTGTTCATTTTTCTCACTCAAGTGTCTGCTTTCAGCAGAAGAATGTGGTAAAATTTCAGTCTTGAGTCAAGTACTGAATGGGCACAGAAACAAAAATGGCAGTCAGCAGAGACCATGGCATTACAATGAATGATGGCAACAAAATCCCTGTACTGTACTGGGATTTGGAACCTATTCTTCGGATCCTGTAAGTAAAACGCTTGAATCTCATAATTGTAGCAATATGTTTTTGAATAGCAAAATGCCTGACACTGTGACCGAGGGGCAGGTAGTAGCAGAGCTCAGACACTGTTTAGAGATAGCAAAGGAACAATAAATTTGCCAAGTAAAAGCTACCCAGTGGCATAGCGTGGGGGGTGCAGGGGGGGCCGGGCGCACCGGGCGCAACATCTGGGGTTAGGGCAAATCCACAGGTTAGGGGGCACAAATCCACGGGTTAGGGGGCGCAAGTTACTTGCCTTGCCCCGGGTGCTGACAACCCACGCTACGCCACTGAAGCTACCACTTCTTTTAGAAGGAAAATTTCCTTTTCCAATTCATATGTCTATTCCATTAACATATAAAATGAGGTTGGGGTCCATCTTACATAAAAATATACAGGCAGATGAGGGGAGCTAGACATCCTTCCTTCCTTTTGCTATTCTCTCAATTCCTTCTTGGATATCACTCCTATTTCAGAAACATTTTGATTTTGATTTTTTTTAAGCATTCTGCAAACAGCATATGCCTCAACACACACCTTTTATCCAAAATAACTGACAATTTGATGAATTGCTGGTTTGGAATCCTTTAATTATTGCAGAGGTTAAAAGATAGCAAAAGGCAAGGAGATAGAAAAAAACTGAGCCGTCTTCCTAAATCAACACAGGTAGGGAAGGATGGGATATATAATCCATCAGACTGCCAAATAAATCATCACAGGCCCGAAATCAGTATGTGGTAACCTAATTTCAGTGGATAGCTGGGTCTGGGAGCTACCATTTTTATTTCCCACAATGCAACTAGAAGTGATACTACTGAAGGGGGGGCATTGTAGAGAATTAAAATGGCAGCTCTCCACCAAGTAGCCTTGACTGGAGCACTGTTGCCATTGCCAGCCACAACCACTTCACCTACATGAGAGGGAGCCCACCAGAGGACCCAGGCATCCTCTCAGGAGGTAACTGGAACTCAAATGTTAGTTACAGGTACTCTTTCATACAGAGTACACCACTGAAGCAGAGACTTTAACCAGCTTTTTACCTTTTTCAGCTGGCAAGCTAAAAGAACTAAGTCTGAGGAGGCTACAAAGATAGCAATAGAAGTCAGCTTCCGCCATATTGATGGCGCCTATGAGTACAAGGCTGAGGAACAAGTTGGGCGATCCATTTGTGAGAAGATTTGCAGATGGAACAGTTAAAAGGGAAGACGTTTTCTACAGTGGAAAGGTAAATGAGTTGTTTTTTAATAATATTTTTAAATTAACTTTTCAAATTTTACAAATTCTTTTAAACAACCATCAAAACAAATCTCTCATGTCTGTTGACTTCCCATCCACCCTTCCATCATGCTCTTTTCTTACCTTATGAAGCTGCTGCATTTCTTATAGTATTAGAGCCTCAGCTTTCAGGATCTGTCCTTCCAGTGAGCACTCAGGGCTGATTTCCTTAAGAATGGATAGGGTTGATCTTCTTGCAGTCCATGGGACTCTCAAATGTCTCCTCCAGCACCATAATTCAAAAGCATCACTTCTTCGGCAATCAGCCTTCTATATGGTCCAGCTCTCACTTCCATACATCACTACAGTGGTACCTCTGGTTAAGAACTTAATTTGTTCCAGAGGTCTGTTCTTAACTGAAACTGTTCTTAACCTGAAGCACCACTTTATCTAATGGGGCCTCCCGCTGCCACCATGCCACTGCTGCATGATTTCTGTTCTCATCCTGAAGCAAAGTTCTTAACCCAAGGTACTATTTCTAGGTTAGCGGAGTCTGTAACCTGAAGCGTCTGTAACCTGAAGCGTCTGTAACCTGTACTGGGGAAACTTCATATTCAACTTTAATATAAAAAGACATTAATCACTTTCAAATGCATTAGAAAGTTTCCCCTTACAAACTGCATGATCTGGCACAAAAACTGAGTTACAGAAATAGGCATCTACCTGCCAGGTCTGGAAAACATACACTGCTGTTTTCAAATCAGGTGCTTCAAAAGCACTTAAATTATTAAGGCCGCAATCATGAAACCACTTCCTTGAAAGCAGCCCCATTAACCTCAGGAGGGGCTACTTATGCAAAGTGGTTTCAAATTGCAACCTAAACTAAGACAAAGACATTTAGCTATACATACACAATGACAAGGATCTTTATGCTTTGAAAGAGTTGTTCGGGTTGTGCATGGTGCGCAGCCATATTGGCTTTGAGGGCTATGGTAATTCCCATTGCAAAGATACTACAACTCTTTGCTGGGAGATAAGGCGTCCAACATTTTGACATGTGTCTTTTGCATACAGTGTCACAGCTGCAGAAATCAAAATGAGTTTTTAAAAGCAACATTTCCATTGATCTATGCAAACAGATGCAAGGTAGCTAAAATTGCTTTGTCAGGTGGCAGATATACGGTACTCCTTTAACTGTTAAATGAAACTTTTTTTCAAAATAATCAAAGTACTCACAGCGCTTTCTATTTTCCCACAACGCAGTATTGTTTCCTGTATTACCAGTTTACCAAGGCAAACGTTGGGCAATTGTATTGCAAAGGTTATCACATATAACACACCCTCTCACTGGAAACCGCTTCTAGGAGTTAAGACAATTCATACGCACTCAAACAATTTCATCTTTTTCTTCAATGTTAACCTGCTATGGTAACATCTGTTAATCACGACTCAGCTGAACGCATATTCACACTTGGCATGAGTGGAGCAAGTTAAGTTCGGAGAACACTCTTGAAAGGCCTCTGTAACAGTCTTGTAGTAATTAGTGCAAGGTGAAGGGGGTGTTTCCCCCCCAAACACAGAGAAGTAGGATGGTAAACTTCAGCCAAATACCGTAATTCACTTGATGACACAAACATATAAATACTTATAAATAAAACCCACATAATTTATGCTTGAAGGTAACAAAAACATGGCTTGAACTTAGGCATCAAGAGCTCCTGCAGCCTGATGAATGCTCCTCCTCTGATGTTCACATGTCAAAACTTAACTCCTTACTCCAACCTTCTTCAACTTGGTGCCCTCCAGACGTTTAGGACTGCAGCTTCCATTAGCCCCAGCCAACATGGTTGTGTTGGCTGGGGCTACTGGCAGTTAAAATCTAAAACGCCTGCAAGTAAAAAATGTCTGGGGAGCACCAGATTGGAGAAAGCTGCTTTTCATAGTATTCCCAAGACTGAATGCTGTCAACTGCTCCTACCTTAAGAAGTCAGATATTTACAAACTTCTGCTGAGCTGTGGAGAGAGGCCCACGGTATGGGGAAAAAATCCCTTTTTCAAAGTGATTTAAAAAAATACAACTGCAAATATTTCAGGTTTTAAATAAGCAGTTGGCAGAAGATTTATAGCAAAAATATATCTTCAGAAAATAGCTGAAAGGTTCTGAATACTGATAAACATTTTTTTCAAAACTATTAACTATTTAAAAACAGAAAAGAAAGAATGACAGAGAAAGCTAGCTAGGATAATGGGCACCGCTGCTTTTTTGGCTCTTCCAAGAGCTTATACGGCAAATAAATGTAGAGAAGTCTGTGAAGTATTTACTTGTGATAAAGGAGTGGGAAGGGTACACCAAACCTTTGGTCCTCGGGCCAATTACTTCAAAAGTAGTCCCACTAAAGTCATATGATTAAACCAGCAAAAGCAAATGCAAAGGATTGGTGGAAGGTTCCCAGCCTCGATAAAATATGGGCTTCAACTTAAGCAAAGGCCTTACAGCCCACCTTTTGCATGCTGAGGGCTGGAATCTATCTTGCACTTGCACCTTACAGGGGAGGATGAGATGCTCAAGGGAGGAGGAATCTTGCTACACCATTTTAAGCTCCTTCTAAATACTAGAAGGATCTGGTGTTGGACCCCAAGGAGGCAGCCTGGGGAATGTATGGGTTCAGGACAGAGAAATGGCGTGACTAACCTTGTGCACCCAGGAGTCTTTTGACATGAGAAGCCCCGACTGAAACCCTAGGAAGTTCCTAATGCAGTTTGTGGCATGGCATAGGGGTGTCACAAGGTTTCAAAATCAGTAGGCTGGCAACTGGTTGATGTGCCTAGAATACCTCCCTGAATTGTGGCTGCTGAAAATATGTAAAGTTCAAACACTACGAATTGCAGGTTAACTTTATACATTAACGCAACTTTGCAAAATGAAGTGCTTTGCTTTTTGCTTTTTTTTGGAAGATCATGTGCAGCTTTGAGAAGATAAACTATTTGGAAGTTTCACTACTCGGGATCTGGCTTCTTTAAAGGATGTCTCCTTCACTCTTTGTCTCAAGATTCAACAAGAATCTCCACAAAATGATCAAGCTCATTAAGGTCAGATTTACAGTTAGAGTTAGAATTTGTGGCTGCTTGAGGAAAAGTTTCAAGTACATCGCAGTGTCCCATTTTTGTACTGCCCATCATTCCCGTTAATACTGTGTCTAGATTGTAATAGGAACTGTCGACTTCTGCAAAGAGATCTTCAACCGAGTCAGGAGTTTTTGTTTCTAAGGTTTCAAATATTTGATCCAATGACTTGTGGAAGTTTCCTCTATTTTCTGGAGGGCTCTCCATGTCCCACACATTACTCTGCAGGTTTCTGGGAGCTTGTAGTGGAGCAGGTCTTAAGATTTCTGAACTCTCTTCTGACTGTGCGTCTTCAAAGTCTTTTGAGAAGCCACTATAACCTTGAACAAGCTTTTCTTCAGCTTGCTCTTTCGAAGACCGACAGAGAATATCTGTTGAAACCAGCCGATCAAGAGAGGTTGGTCCTGTACTCTGCATTTATCATCTGCCAAGTTCCGTCTTGGGTCATTTCCTCTTGAATCTGCCGTACTGTATTGGCTATAAGTACTGAACGATACAGATTAGGTTCAACAAGCATGTGGCAGAGCTCAAGTTTAACCAAAGACATGTCTAGTAGTGACTGGCGCTGCAGGTTATATGAAGGAATGGCTTTAAAACCAGCTAAAGTTCCTTCAATATCTTCCTCTCCATCAAGACATTTCCTCTTCAGTCCACGTACAAACATTGTGTCCAATAATTGTGTCTGATGCAGTCCTTCCTCTTCCCCCATATTACAGAGCAAGATTCCATACAGCAAGTGTTCTAGCACCACCTACCTCAGTCGCTTTAAGCAACCAACAATTCAGCTTCAGGCTCTTATCCGCCGGCCCGCGCCGCCTGCCCCTGACGAGCTCCCGCTCCCGCTCCCGCCTCGACGAGCTCCGCGCCTGAGAGAAAGGGGCGGGGCCAACGGTCCCAGGAGCTCCTCCCCCTTCCCCCCTGCGCCATGACAAACCCTAGCTTTGACTATACAGACCTTTGTCGGCAAGGTGATGTCTCTGCTTTTTAAGATGCTGTCTGTGTTTGTCAAAGGTTTGTCATCGTTTTTCTCTGAATTTACTTGTACTTGTCCTGCGCTCTTCCTCAGTAGCATGTTGGACACCTTCTGACCTGAGGGGCTCATCTTCCAGCGTCATATCTTTTATATGCCTGTTGTCTTTGTCCATGGAGTTTTCTTGGCAGGGATACTGGAGTGGCTTGCCAGTTCCTGCTCCAGGTGGATCACATTTTGTCAAAACTTTCCACTATGACCTGTTGGTCTTGGGTAGCCCTGCATGGCATAGCTCATAGCTTCTCTGAGTTATTCAAGCCCCTTCACCACAACAAGGCAGTGATCCATGAAGAAGAGTTTAGCCATGATATACATTAATTATAAATTATTAAACTGCAATTCTCATTTGCTGCTTTATTTCAAATTGTGCATACATTTTAACATAACATTGAGGAAAGGTGAGTTTGAATTTTATTTCTTTTAGGAACAATTATCATTATTGAGGTGCATATTTCACAGGCATTATGTAACATAGAAAGGGCAATATGCTGGCTAAAAGATTGTAATAAATTAAAATATAAATCATTAGCAATAATATATGTAATTTTTGTTTTAAACATAATATTTTTATTCCTTTGCTTTTTTTGGCTATCAAGATACAACAGTTTTTTAAGGGTGCCTGAACGCTGCATAGGACAAAGCGTGTTCTCCTTCATGGAGAGCACGTGTTGCGGTGGGGGCCGCCAGGACACTCCAAAGTTGGGGGAGGGATAATTGATTGTTGTCCACTGATGCGATTGGGGCTTCCCTTGTTGCTGGGAAGAAGTTAATGTTGCCATTTGTTGATTGACAGCCAGAAATGCTAAAACTTCTTGCACGAGGCTAGGGTTTCCTCTTTTCGCCCGTGCATCGGATTGCCCGTCCCTCCCTCCCTAGAATAGGGTTGTTTGCTTTGACCTTGCTATGCCTGTCATGGGGTCGTCTGCTTTGGGGCAGGGGCCCGGTAGGAATTTTGTCCATCTGGCTGATTGGCTGGGGCCATTTGGTTTTTGCCTACTGCGTAGCAAATCGTCACAACTTGTAAGGTTCGCGGTTAGGCATTGGTTTATGGTTTAGTTGGTTGAGGGGCATGGATTGGCTGTGCCTGCCCCTCTAATGCTGCTGCTGCAAGGGATTCCGTTAAAGGAATCAGGGGCTAACTATTGCTTGTCCACCCTGTCAAGGGGGCTCGGGCCATAGCAATGAGCTCCTGGTTGCATTTGAGGAGGGCTGAGGGCAGGTTCCCTGCTCCAACGCTACCCCCAAGTGTATTCCCCTTTTCTTACTTTTGCATCGTGCGGAATGTCAGTCTGTCCCCCATGGTGGGGGCGGATAGTCGCAACCAATGCCTAAGTAACCACTCACAAATTTGTATTTTAATAAAGTTGTGGCCAAAATTATGCCAAAAAATCTTAAACAAAAATTCTGTGTGATGTGTGAGTTATTGGGGTGGCCCTGGGGACCTCAACACGCAAATGCTTAAGTCCGCTCACCCCTCTGCTTTCCTTTATTGGAATGCAAAGGAGAACAAGAAGAACAGGAAGGAGAACAAGAAGAACAAGAAGAAAGCTATTATCTATTCTGTAAAAGCAATTCTGAGAAGACAACAATGCAAGCTGCTAGTGTACCAAAGGACATTCTGCTGAAAATTACTGATAAAAATTTGGGCATAGGTTAGGAAGTGTCCACGTCCTTCTCTCTCATTTCTTCAGGGCATTTGCTTAGACACTCCCCTCCCTTTGTGCTAACAGAAGACATTTCATTGGAAACACGAACTTCATTTTTCTCACTCGAGTTTTGCCTTTTGACACAAGAGTGTTGATCAGTTTCAGCCTGGAACCAAGAACTGAACAAGCACAGAAGCAGGAAATGGCACTTAGCAAAGACCGTGGCATTACAATGAATGATGGGAACAAAATCCCCATACTGGGGTTTGGAACCGCTTCCCCGGGCACTGTAAGTAAAATATTTAACTCTCATGATTGTAGCAACTTGTTTTTGAAGAGCAAAATGCCTGCCAGCTGCTGGGTGCTTCATCCATTGCAAAGCACAGCACGAGATACCTCACCTGATCTGAGAAGCTAATTGTGCATGAGAACTTCTTGGGTCACAGCAGCCGAGAATGCAACAGACGCCTTGCAGCACATAAAGCGCTGCTTCTCGTTCAACAAGGGTCCTGAGCCAGCAGATTCAGGAGCAAATAATGTTTTGTGCAAGACTTGGGTGGTTTGTAGCTGAGAAACAGTTTCCAGTGTGAATTGCTGCAGGGTTCAACGTCCCCACTGCAAAACTTCTAGTAATATTTTTAAAAATATTTCTATAGAACTATAAGTGCCCACTATTACTTTTGTTAGGAGTAACAATATTATCCAAAATTACCAGCCATTAGCTAACTATTCTGGACACTTCTTCTTTACCTTTGATGTGTCTAGTCCCTGGGACTGAGGGGGTAGTTTGACAATGTCCACTGATACTCAATGTGACTTACAGGTACCCTTTGATATAAATTTCCCCACTGAAGCAGAGACCTTGACTAACCTTTTCACCTTTTCAACCGGCAGGTTCCAAAAAGTAAGTGTGAGGAGGCTACAAAGATAGCAATAGAAGTCGGCTTCCGTCATATTGATAGCGCATATGCATACCAGAATGAGGAGCAAGTTGGGCGGGCCGTTCGTGCGAAGATTTTAGATGGAACAGTAAAAAGGGAAGACATTTTCTACACTGGAAAGGTGAGTTTGGTATTTTTTATTTTTTATTTTAAAGGGTAAAATATAGTGCCTGCATCATGATGCAATTGCATAGTTCACAGACATTATTTAACAAAATCGGAGCAAAATGCCCCTCCCTATATAAACCTACCCAGATACTGTGTTCATCCTCTGAGGCTCTTCTTCATGTGCCTCCTCCATGTGAGGCTCAGAGGGCGGCAAAACGAGAACAGGGCCTTTTCTTGTAAGGCTCCCCATTTGGGGAGTGCTCTCTGCAGGGAGGTTCATTATACACCTCTAGGCGCCAGGAGAAAATGTTCCTCTTCAACCAGGCCTTGGGCTGATTCATATTCTACACCCTTTTTAAACCTGTTTGTGGGAGGAGGGGTTACAGTTTTGTTGTTTCTGTTTTGACTGTTTATTTGTGCTTTTATCTTGGCAACTGCTCCAAGATCTTTGATGAAGGGCAATATATAAATTTAATAAATAAATGGTAAAAATACTGTATATTAGCAATGATGACTTTAAAATTACTTTACCTCGCCACAGCAATTCAAAATATTCTTCAGAACAATATTTGAGTTTGCCCTTAACACTGTGCACACCAGAATAGTCATCTGCCACAGCTAAAGTGTCCCGAGACCCAAAAACTCTATGGCTGTGTGAAAATATAAATATCTTTATATTTCTGACAGCTCTGGAGTACCTTCCACCGCCCAGAGCTGGTTCGGAAATGCATAGAAGAATCCCTGAAGAAACTCCAGTTTGACTACATGGATCTGTTCATAATTCACAATCCATATTCTCTGAAGGTAAATAATTATTTATGTCATAATGCAAGTATTGAGTCCAATATTTGAATGGAGGAGAGAGAGAGAGAGAGAGAGAGAGAGAGAGAGAGAGAGAGAGAGAGAGACTGAGAGACTACTAAAATATTTTATTCCCTGAAGGAACATTGGGAATTGTCATTTCCTAGAGATCCTGACAGTTCTCTGCTAGAACATATCTTAATCAAGGAATGATCGCTCCCAGATTTTGGGGGAGAAACCATGCCAGTTAAAGAAAACCTTTTCATATACTGATTACCTTAACTACATGGGTATCATAAGAAAGAAATTGTGTGCAGAGCAGGACTTGGCAAGGGAGCAAGGGAAGGAAAAAAGCTTGGAGAGATGCAACTGATGGGACTTGGAGGCCAGCAAAGCCTGGAGATCCACTGATTCCCACCCCTGGGTTAAAAGAGACAATATTGAGTTAATATTGCAATGTAAATGTTTTTTTTCCTGGCTAAAATAGCACTGCATCCCTCTTGAATAAACAAGAATGTGAAACGTGGTGCTTGTGATTTGAGTTTCCCACAGATGCCTGCATTGTGATATCGGGCATTGCATGTTTCATTCCCTTTTTTCTATCACTGTTCATTATTAGTATTAGATAGTATGACAGAGATAAGAGAACTTCTAGGCTTGACCTGCACTTATTCCCTCCGCCTCCTTCTTTTCCAGCCTGGATCAGATTTACTTCCCACAGGAGAAGACAAAAAAACAATTTTTGACAACGTAGATCTTCGGCAGACATGGGAGGTAGGTGCCTGGGTTAGCAAATCCAGCCCTTGAGTCATTCGGATACAGAGCACAGTAGCCTTCCACCAGAGGAGGCATGTCCAGAACAATGACTCACACAATGGCTCCTATGAGAGCTGGTGAATTATTGCACACTCTTGGGAGTATATGAGTGAGCTTCCATGCTTAATGGGGGGGGGGGAGGTGGTCCCAGCCATGCAACAAACACCACTCAACAAACATGTCGTGTTTTCTATGCCAGGCAATGGAGGCGTGCAAAGATGCCGGCTTGGTGAGATCCATCGGAGTGTCCAACTTCACCTGTAAGCAGCTGGAATTGATCCTCAACAAGCCAGGATTGAAATACAAGCCAGTGATAAACCAGGTCAAGCATGTTTGCCTTTTGTAGGGGTTTGTTCCAAATGCTATTGAAAGCTTCTTTATTTAAGCTCTTTTTGTACGGACAGGCAGAGACCCCCCAACCCCGGGCAACACCTGAGTGGAATAATGACTCAAGACAACATGTTATGGGATTAAAATTTGGCCACAACTTTATTAAAGCTTCAAATGTAGGTGTGCTGGTCCCGGGGGGAAGGTTACCGTTGACGTAGTCGAAGTCCGGTCCTGGGTCACTAGCCTGGAAACAGTTCGCAAGGAGCAGGGCGAGGTCTGAAGCAGGAAGCCGAGCAGGGACAGGAACACTGGAGGGTCAGGTCTGGGTCCGGACAGGAGCAGGTACTCAACGATGACGTTGCTCCCGCAACCTGGGACCGGGCTGACTGTCCTTTATCTTCTCTGAGGCCAGGGGCAGTCCCGGCCCCCAGGAGACCCGCCTCTCCTGGCCTTAAGGCGAGCACTCCTCCTGGGAGAAACCAGTTCCCTCCGCCTCTCTGCCCTGAGCCTCTGCAGTTCAGGAGAGACTGAAGGGTTACTGGGCCCAGGGGGAGACTCACCTGTAGGCACTGAGTCCTCAACTACCTCTGGAGCCAGAATGGATTCACCTGGTGCCTGCTCCTGAGGATCCGGCACAGGTGCAGGTGCCTCAGAATCAAGGCCCTGCCCCAGTTCAGCCGGCCCTGGAGGCGGGGACTCCTGTGCAGGCTGGAATTCCTCTGGTTCATCCTCTGAATCAGATTCCCAGGCCATCACAGTAGGGAGACCTTGGCTTAGGCATTGGGCGTTTATCCCTCCCAGTCCCCGGCTGGGGATCTGGGGAACATCAGGGTTATCCAGAATGTGTGGGGATTGGGCTGGCTCTGGAGAACGCCTGTTCAAGCAGAGAGCCCGCCCCCCATTTTGCCACCATTGCAAAGGAGAACAATGACAACCTATTGGCGTATGGCCAATGCCTCCCCTCAAAACAACCCCTTTAACGGGGAACCCTGGGATCACCACCGCAGGGGGTGCGTGGGTCACCGCTTCACGCCCCACCCCCAATTTAGGGAAGATAGACTAAAGGATTCCGCCCGAGGCCTGAAACCGCAAAAGTTGTGACGTTTTGCTACGGGGAAGGCAAAACCTGCCAATGCAGGAAAATTCCTTTCCAGCCCTTCAACAGCGACCATAACGTAGCAGCGTCTACATACCTGTGAAGAAGAGGTTAGCCTGCCAAAGAAGGCTTAACTGAGGGAGGGCAGGGTGGGAGAAGCTCTGAAGCCGACTGAGAACTCCCAGATAAGTTCCGCCCACTATTATGTGGGCAGGGCGATCCCTCCCCTTACCTGGCCAACTCTCTCCTGGCAAAGCCTCCCCAGCTGGGATTGGGTAACTAGACCCCTGTGTTGCAATATAGACAAGCTGAACAATATAACACAACATGATGGCCAGTAACAATGGCACTAAACACTATAGACTAATACAAATGATCAGAAATTACAACCAAAGTTTCTAAATCTTCTTCACCAGTCACGCTAGAATAATTCAAAAGTTTGATGTATACATAATCTGACACCAAATATCGCCGGA
Organism: Podarcis muralis; assembly: GCF_964188315.1. Classification (NCBI taxonomy): domain Eukaryota; kingdom Metazoa; phylum Chordata; class Lepidosauria; order Squamata; family Lacertidae; genus Podarcis; species Podarcis muralis. The sequence goes on along the minus strand of NC_135664.1, from coordinate 60,154,313 downwards.
TAACCAATCTGTTTCCAGATAACCAATCTGTTTCGTTGAATGCTTCATCAGCCAGTCTTGATCGATTCTTCATTAGCCAGACTTGTAAGAATTAATATGAGAAGGATGCAGTTCAATTTCTTAACAAGCCAATTGTAAGCAAATATAAACGCTGTAGAAAATATGCTCTGGATCAGTGCTCATATGATACTGTACTCTGTATTAGTCTATAAATAGTGTTTAGTGCCATTGTTATTGGCCATTGTGTTGTTGTTTAGCGAGATTGGGTAACTGGCAGAGGTAGGCGGCTACCTCCAGGTGTCCATCCTGGGGGGTGGGTTTAATCTAGGTTGTACTGTCGGGAGCCGCATGGGATCGGGGGTGGGGCTGTGCACAACCACGCAAAAGGCGCCCCCCCCCATTTGATGTGGGTAGTGGTCATTGTGAGAGGACAAACACAGCCATTCTCTGAAAAAACTTGCTTAAGGCTATAAGGTTGCCGATCCAGTCACAAGAAGATATGGTTATGAGTTGTGGGGTGGACTCCCCTAAATTCCTGGAACCAGTAATGGGTTCTCATTTAATCAAGACCTCAGACAAAAGAAAGTGTGGAGAAGTCCATAATGTTTGAAACAAGCATCTCAGGTAGAAGGAGGCCTGCAAATCATCAGGGCCCACACAGCCTCTTGTGGGGACTCTGGAAGTTCTCAAGTGGGGAGGGAGGGGCCTTTGATTTAGGCATCTGGGCAAAGTTGTTGCACCCAAGCAGCCCAGATTCACTTGGACACTGCTGAATATCATGTAACCAATCAGACCTTTCTGCTCAACATAGAAAATTCAGAGAGTGGGCAGAAATAGAGACACTGCAGGCAGGACAGTGTGCCCAGGATATTTCCAACAGGGCTGGAGTGACAGGAGATTGAGGGAGAATAAGCCCTGTCCCCCATCTTCAGCTAACACACATTTCACATATAAGGAGTGTGGCAATGGAAGCCACAAATGCTTGAACAGTCATCTAAAGATTCTGATACATCAGAAAACACAGCACACTTTAAGAAAAGTAACAACTGGATTGTCAGGATTGTAGAACCCTCATATAAGAATCTGCCGCTGTCTGAAGAACACATTCCAGCAGAGTCACAAGAGAAGGAGGAGGGAGAGAATGGAATGCAAGTTGCCAGGCAAGATCTTGGAGAGGGGTGAGAAGATACAGTGAGGGAACCCACAGAGAGTGGCATCTTGTCAGAAAGGGAACATGAGCCAATCAGCTACAGACTTAGCCAGAGGAGAGGCTTACAAGACAGAGAGAGGGAGAAGCAGCACAAGACGTACTTCCTTTGCTTCTTCCGTAGTAAGAGAAAGGGAAACCAGGGTCCAGTCGAGTCATCGTAGGCTGTTATGGAGGCTGCTCGGGAGTCAGCTGCCGGACTTTCTGTTGGTTCTTTGCAATAAATCATCCTTTTTAATTAGCCGGACTTGTGCGTTTTAAGTGCCTCTGACATGGATATTTCAAGAAATAATAGCATGGTTCTGCTTTTCTGTCTTTCCTTTATTTCACGGCATTCTTCGTTTCATCTGAATTCTCACTTTGGGGTTGTGTTGGGGGATTTTGAATCCGCAGGTTGAATGCCATCCTTATCGGAACCAAAGCAAGATGCTGGCCTTCTGCAAGTCAAACAATATCGTCCTGGAAGGATATAGTGTCCTGGGATCCCAAAGGGATGCAAGTTGGTAAGAGATGAAGCTAAAATGTTTGGGGACCAGCTCAGGCACCACCTAGAACAACTATTCCCCAGTATCCAGATCAGCTCTGAAGGTTGTACTTTTGGTCTCACAATTAATAAAGATCCTCATTGTGGATACCACCACCAGGGCCTTTTCTGTAGTGGCCCCTCAATTGGGGAACTCATTCCACAGAGAGATTTACAAAGCCCTTCCCCTCCCATTTTAGACATTCTCAGAAACCTTCCCATTGCTGAAGTGTTTTTTATATATAGCTGATTGACTTCTCCCAAACATGTTTTTAAATGTTGCAGGCAGGGGGCTATTTAATAATTTCTGTTTCTGAAATTTTGTGCCGTTTTTCAATCATATTTACATTATCTTTAATGCTGATTTAAGCAGTAGAATGGCAGAGATGAAAGGACCCTGCATCCAGGCTTGCTTTTAAATAATTATAGCATTTCTCTTTTTACATAGCTTGTTTCGTGTGTCTCAGAATTTTTAATTGTATTGTTTTTATCTATATTGGAAGCCACTTAAATGCTTATTTTTGACAAGTGGGACCAGCGACAAATATTGAGTTCTCCTTCAAGACAATGAGCTGTTCATTCCTCCAGGATCCTCCATTTCATTCGAACATCAGCTCTCCAGCAAGCACACAGGATACTTTGGGCCTTTCTTTCCTGCCTTAGGTGTCCCGCTCCCCAATACTGTCTGTACTAAAGCAAAGAAAAAACCTCTCTTAAAACATGAATTAGTTCAGATCAGCTAACTGACCTTTAAATACAAATTACTTAGCATATATTGGATGGACTAGGCCAATACTGTATTAATTTTAGAGCGAGATTTATATATTCTGGACACCAGAAACACACCTTCTCTCTATGTTGCTTTCTGGCAGGATAGATCAAAACACTCCTCCCCTGCTTGAAGACCCTTTGTTGGTTGCAATCGCCAAGAAGTACAACAAAACCCCAGCTCTCGTGGCTATTCGCTACCAACTGCAGCGCGGCCTGGTGGTCCTAGTGAAGACCTACACCAGAAAGCGAATTGAGGAAAATGCCCAGGTAAAGCAGTATATATTAATCCATTTAAAAACAATACCGAAAAAGCAGGTCATTTGGACACTGTGATCTCACGGGTCACATGACACATGCAGGAGTACAGGAGCGAAGATGCGCATCTTGGTTTGGGGACTCAAGAAGTTGGAGGAGTTTCCAGCAGTGGGTATTCAGAAGAATCACTGCCTCAGACCGTGAAGTCAGAGTGCAACCATCATGACTAGCTTCCATTGGTATTCTTATCCACCATGAATTTGTCTAATGTTTAAAGTCATCCAAGTTGGTGGCTGTCACTGTTCAGTAGTTTAGCTATGCACTGCATGAAGAACTTCCTTCACTGGACTATGACTTCCCTCATCCCTGGCCATTGGACATGATGGCAAAGACTGATGGGGAGTTGGAGTTCATCCACATCTGGGGGGGGCCACAGTTTTCCCACACCTGTTCTATTGCAAACCTACATTACTTTGTTGTTGTTTAGTCGTTTAGTCATGTCCGACTCTTCGTGACCCCATGGACCAGAGCACGCCAGGCACCTCTGTCCTCCACTACCTCCCACAGTTTGGTCAAACTCATGCTGGTAACCTCGAAAACACTATCCAGCCATCTCGTCCTCTGTCTCCCCCTTCTCCTTGTACCCTCCATCTTTCCCAGCATCAGTGTCTTCTCCAGGGAGTCTTCTCTTCTCATGAGGTGGCCAAAGTACTGGAGCCTCAGCTTCACGATCTGTCCTTCCAGTGAGCACTCAGGTCTGATTTCCTTTAGAATGGATGCGTTTGATCTTCTTGCAGTCCATGGGACTCTCAAGAGTCTTCTCCAGCACCATAATTCAAAAGCATCAATTCTTCGGCGATCAGCCTTCTTTATGGTCCAGCTCTCACTTCCATACATCACTACTGGGAAAACCATGGCTTTAACTATGCGGACCTTTGTTGCAAGGTGACGTCTCTACTTCTCAAGATGCTGTCTAGGCCTGTCATTGCCCTTCTCCCAAGAAGCAGGCGTCTTTTAATTTCGTGGCTGCTGTCACCATCTGCAGTGATCATGGAGCCCAAGAAAGTAAAATCTCTCACTGCCTCCATTTCTTCCCCTTCTATTTGCCAGGAGGTGATGGGACCAGTGGCCATGATCTTTGTTGTTGTTTTTTTATGTTGAGCTTCAGACCATATTTTGCGCTCTCCTCTTTCACCCTCATTAAAAGGTTCTTTAATTCCTCCTCACTTTCTGCCATCAAGGTTGTGTCATCTGCATATCTGAGGTTGTTGATATTTCTTCCGGCAATCTTAATTCCAGTTTGGGATTCATCCAGCCCAGCCTTTCGCATGATGTATTCTGCATATAAATTAAATAAGCAGGGAGACAAAATACAGCCTTGTCGTACTCCTTTCCCAATTTGGAACCAATCAGTTGTTCCATACTATGCATATAAAATTCCCTCAGTGGGAGGACATCTGGACTGAAGTTGTTGAATGAGGGAATTAAACTTTGAAAAGTGGTAGCAAAGTTCGCTTTGGTTTCTCTGTGTCTGGAAAAAGGTGCACAGCTCTGAGGTGCAAAAAGAAGGCATGAGGTAAAAGCACCTCAGCATTTTATTTTCTCCCCCTGACAGGCATTTACTTTCCAGCTGTCTGAGGAGGATATGAAATCCATTGATGGCCTTCACAAAAGCATGAGCTTCATAAAAATGGATATGTAAGTCATATTTAAATAGTGTGCATATGGTTACATAAAATGGGTTCACGTAAGAATTGATACTGCGAGAGCAAAAGGAAGAAAAGATCTGGCATCCATCTCTTCTCTTCATAGAGAATTAGGTGAAATTATAGAAGGAATAACTGTGGAAACTTTGTATGAATCCCCATGCATTGTTGGAGTGGGGTGCAAGTTTATGGACAAGTGTCCATGTTGCAGAATCATAGAATTGTTGACTTGGAAGGGACCACGGGGGTCATCTAGTCCAGCCCCCTGCAATGCAGGAATCTTTCGCCCAGCATGAGGCTCAAACCCATGGCCCTGAGATTAAGAGTTTCCAAGCTCTACCGAATGAGCTATCCTAGTTCTATTTCATGCTAGACAGGCTTCCAAATACCCTGGAGACCAATGCCATACAATGATGTGCAGACATTCCCAGGAGCAATATTTTTTTGGGGGGGGGATGGCTGCCTCATGCATTACTGCCAGCAAGGAACTCCCAAAACAGCATTTGTCCTTCTGCCCCTACCTGAAAGTCTCGAAAAGACGCTGGGGAAGAGGAGAGAGACCTTTGACCCAACCCTTTTGTACCACTTTGATCAGCAATCAGGGCTGTGTTCATCATCTAGGGGTTAATATCTCTAGTGAGAAGACGGACATATGATCATCCCGATATTGCAAGTTTTAGATTGCAGTATGGTGGACCATTTTGACTTTCAGCCTCCCAGATATTCAGCAGGGTGGGCATTTGATGGCAAACTCGGGGAGCTTATAATGCACTGTGCGAAATGGTCTCATGAGGCAATGGCTGGCAACAGATCACTTTTTGTTGCTTGTACATCTTCCACACCCTGAGTGTTGACTCTCTTTTCTTTGTTTCAGCTTTGCTGGTCACCCAGAGTATTACCCACCAGATGTGGAATAAGGACTCATCTCCCATCTCTAATTGATCTCCAATTCTTAGGAACCACCATAGTTCCATTGCACTCACAGTATCAAAAATATGTTTCAGCAAAAGTTAAATCTGCTCTAACAGAGCTTTGCAAATAATTCCTGGCTTTAATTTGGAGGTAAAGGAGAAATAGGGAAATACGAGGAACCTTGTTGTTGACACTTTCAGAGCTACCAGTTTCCACTGCACACATATTGGTTTAATAAGCATTCCCTGTGCTGGAGTGGCAAATTTAGAAGTGTGGAAGCTTATAGGCACATCCATATGCACTGTCCAGAAATGCAGGCAGATCCTCATATACACCAGCATGCATACACCCCAAAAGAGCTTCAGTATATAGTATAATATTTCATTAGGATCTGCTGACAGTCATATAACTCTATTGAATTTTAAACAGATTGAGCTTTAATCATCTTCAGACAACTGACAGGCAACCCATAGATTTCATGTAGAAATGCATACAATTTTGCAAAAAAGCATTACCATTTAAACCTCTATCGTGAAGCCATAACCTCATTAAAGAAAAGAAAGTATACAGCCTCTGCTACATTGTTTTTCCCATTCTCTAATTTATTCTATGCTAATCTATTGCATCACAAACAAAAGAGAATTCTGAAACCCTTTCTACCACATCACTAACTTGTCAGACCAAGAAAGCTCCATCAGTTATCCGGTAACTTCATTTGATGAGGCCATTGCATCTGCTGTGGAAAAGGTGATGGATCTACACTCCCCTGTGTTCCCCCTCCAATAAATACAGTGTTGGTCATTCCCTCTGCCCAGGGACCCCTGAAAACTGTGGTACTATGAAGGGGCTGTCACCTAAAGATGTAGGTACTAAAGATGTCTGTACATCTGCAAAGCCCATTTAGTCAGAAAGAGGACAAACAATGCTATTTCTTTATCTAGCAATATATGCATTGGTACAAGTGCTTGAAATAATAAGACAAGGAAGGGTAGAGTTGTATTTGTGGCAGCTTTCATCTGAGCTTGGATTGCCATCATCAGAACTCGTATCCACACTGTAAAGATAGGAATGCAATAGCCTGGTCTTCTCCTTAGGGTATCCTGGGTAGTCCCATTTGGTGAACTTAAGGTTTGCTAATAGAGAAATTTCAGCACCTTGACTAAGTGACTCAGGCATAGGAGCCAACTCCACTCATCTGACTGGGTTACTCCAACCACTCTGGGCGGCTTTCAACATATATAAAAACATTAAACATTAAAAAACTTCCCTACACAGGGCTGCTTTCAGATGGCTTCTAAAGTTTGTACAGTTAATCTCCTTCCGGAGGCGGCGCCAACGGCAATGGCGGTCTCCTTCTAACTAAGGGGGAGAAGCTCCGCAGAAATCGGGTCTATCCGCTATGGCGCAGCGGAGACCCTTCAAAAAACCGCAGGCGGGGAAAGCCATTGGCCGTGGGACTCGGCAGGTGCCAGAAGCGCCCTCCCCAGTGGCAAAGGGACCCTGCGAGGGGCTCCGGAGCGGAACAGGGGTGGTGAGGCACTGAGAGTCGATCGCTACTTCTGTGGAGTGAAGCCGCAGCAGCTGTTGCCGGAGAGCGCTGACCTCTTTTCCTTGGAAAAATTCGGCTTTTAAACTACAACCCCTGAGTAAGATTTTACAAAGATGTAAAGATCAAAGGAGCTGCTCCTTTGATCAGCATTAAGAACTTGAATTTGGCTCTGAAGCGGGAAGGCACAAAAAGGAAGTCCGTCTTCCGGTTTTGTAGATAGAACTAAAGCAAAGACTGTTGGAACTAAGAACCCGGAAAATTGAGCTAAAAGGAATTAATTTTAATGCCAGACTTAAGAACTCCCTTTCAGAGTGGGGGGGAATTAATTTTAATGCCAGACTTAAGAACTCCATACCCTCCGTTAAAAATAGGGGTTAAACCACAGAGCCTAGGACTTGCCGATCAGAAGGTCGGTGGTTCGAATCCCCACAATGGGGTGAGCTCCCGTTGCTCGGTCCCTGCTCCTGCCAACCTAGCAGTTCGAAAGCACGTCAAAGTGCAAGTAGATAAATAGGTACCGCTCCAGCAGGAAGGTAAACAGCGTTTCCGTGTGCTGCTCTGGTTCGCCAGAAGCGGCTTAGTCATGCTGGCCACATGAAGCTGTATGCCGGCTCCCTCGGACAAAACAGCGAGATGAGCGCCGCAACCCCAGAGTCGGCCACAACTGGACCTATTGGTCAGGGGTCCCTTTACCTTTACCTTAAGGAAAAGTGGGACATTCCAGGATCAAATCAGAAACCAGGATGGCTTCTGTTAATCTAGGACTGTCCCTGGAAAATAGGGACACTTGGAGAGTCTGTTACATCCTTTTCCCCCTCCTTTGGCATACTGAGCATTCTGCTTTATTAAGTCAACAGACGCCTCCACATATTTCACTGGCTATTTTGTTTCTGAGTATATTTGTTTCATTTCAATACCTCTGCCTGGAGATCTGCTTAGCTTTGAGGCCTGCTTCTCCCATGTCTAACAGTTAACATGTCAAAGTTTATGACAGGTCTCTAAATAGTTTTATCAGAACAATATTAATAATAAAGAGATAAAATCTTTTCTCCCCCATCAGTCAACTATCATTTGCCCGGCAAAAGCAATGCTAAGTCACCAATCAAAGCCATTGGTGTTTCGGAAGACACTGTGGTGAAAATTAAGAAACTTCGGTATAGTTAACATGTGCCATTTGTAAGCACTGCAACTCTTCGTTGGAATCAAATTAATCCAAAGTCTGGAGCAAGATAGGGAGTGTCCCTGCCCTTCTTTCTAGCTTCAACAGAACACTGGCATAGTTACTTCCCTTTCATCATGTCTAAGGAAGATGTTTCCTTAAAATGCATATTTCACAGGCATTAAGTAACACACAAAGGGCAATATGCTAGCTAAAAGATTATAATAAATTAAAATATAAATCATTAGCAATAATGTATGTAAATTTTGTTTTAAACATAATATTTTTATTCCTTGGCTTTTTTTTTCCCCCTATCAAAATACAAGAGTTTTTTAAGGGTGCCTGAACGCTGCGTGGGACAAACGCTTAAGTCTGCTCACCCCTCTGCTTTCCTTTATTGGAAGGCAAAGAAGAACCAGAAGAACAAGATGAAGATAGCTATTATCTATTCTGTGAAAGCAATGCTGAGAAGTCAGCAAGGAAAGCTGCTGGTATACCAAAGGACATTCTGCTGAAAGTTACCGATAAAAATTTGGGCATAGGTTAGGAAGTTTCCCTGCCCTTCTCTCTCATTTCTTCAGGGCATTTGCATAGACACTCCCCTCCTATCGTGCCAACAGAAGACATTTCATTGGAAACAGGAACTTCATTCTTCTCACTCGAATTTTTCCTACAAGAGTGTTGATCAGTTTCAGCCTGGAGCCAAGAACTGAACAAGCATAGAAGCAGGAAATGGCACTTAGCAAAGACCGTGGCATTACAATGAATGATGGGAACAAAATCCCCATATTGGGGTTTGGAACCTATTCCCCTGATGCTGTAAGTAAAACATTTAACTCTCAGATTGTTGTAACTTGTTTTTGAAGAGCAAAATGCCTGCCAGCTGCTGGGTGCTTCATACATTGCAAAGCATCACATGCGATACCTCACCTGATCTGAGAAGCCAATTGTGCATGAGAACTTCTTGGGTCACAGCAGCCAAGAATGGTTTGTAGCTGAGAAACAGTTTCCAGTGTGAATTGCTGCAGGGTTCAAAGTCCCCAATGCAAAATTTCTAGTGATATTTTCTAGTGATATTTTTAAAAAATCTATCCATAGAACCATAAGTGCCCACTATTAGTTTTGTTGGGAGTAACAATATTATCCAAAATTGCCAGGCATTAGCTAACTATCCTGGACACTAACAATACATATAGAATCAATTCTTTATCCAAACTGTCTTCATTTGGTCCATTCCATATCACCAGCAACGCAAATTGAGGGAATCAATGTACGTTCTTGTTTTGTAATCAAATTAATTTCTAGAAACATCATGAATTTACCAAATAAAAGCAACCACTCAGTTTTTCGAAGGAATTTTCCTTTTTCCATTTTTCCAATTCATATGTCCGCTCTATTCACATACTAAGTGAGGGTAGAATCTATTTTCTACAAAGAGATACATGCTGATGAAGAGACAGGTATGCAAATCTCTTGGAAATGGCCCCTTAAATATGAATAGTTATGGTAATGAATGAAGCAGCTCTTTGCCAGAGGGCAAATGGGTGGGTAGTTAGAAAGACAAAAACTAGGGTGTGTGAGAGAGAGAGATCCAGGAGTTGGAAGCAGAAAACAGGCTGGGCAGCTGAGAGATGGAGCCAAGCCTGATTTCTGCTGGAATCCAAGGCTATGGCCGTGGGAGAAGCAAGTCAATGATGTGAACCCCTCCATCCTTTTTGTTGGCATCTGTCTGTCCTAAGACACAATGAAGTGTGCCTCCAGGGGAAAGTCAAGCTGCTGTGTTAGCAGCACTAAAGTGACCTCTCTGGGGTGCAAGCCTGGGCAGTGAGTATGGAGGTCCTGGGCTGCCCAGATGAAAAGGCCTCTCTCTCATCCTCGCTGATATGACCCAGTGGGAAGCAGAGCAAGACATTTGGCGCCACCTTGGCTGCAAGAGTTGCCACAACGAGGCTTGCAATGCGCCACCCAACTATCTTAGGACCTCCACCCTGGAGAGGACCCAGGCACAATCAGGGCTGGATCTCCACGCATCAAATAAGTGTTTCAGTTTAAAGTGTTGTAAATTTAAACAGGGAAAACAGGTAGTTAAAAACAGGACTCCATGTCACCATCTGGTGGCAAAATATTATATCGAACATACAACACACACATAAATGTGACTTACAGGTACCCTTTGATATAAATTTCCCCACTGAAGCAAAGACCTTGACTAACTTTTTCACCTTTTCAACTGGCAGGTTCAAAAAAGTAAGTGTGAGGAGCCTACAAAGATAGCAATAGAAGTCGGCTTCCGTCATATTGATGGCGCATATGTATATCAGACTGAGGAGCACGTTGGGCGGGCCGTTCGTGCAAAGATTTCAGATGGAACAGTCAAAAGGGAAGATATTTTCTACACTGGAAAAGTGAGTTTGGTATTTTTTATTTTCAAGGTTAGAATATAGTGCCTGCATCATGATGCAATTTCACAGACATTATTTAACAAAATCAGAGGAAAATGCCCCTCCCTATATAAACCTACCCAGAGTCTGTGTTCATCCTCTGAGGCTCTTCTTTGTATGCCTCCTCCATGTGAGGCTCGGAGGGCGGCAAAACAAGAACAGGGCCTTTTCTGCATGGCTCCCTGTTGGGCGAATGCTCTCTGCGAGGAGGTTCATTATACACCTCTAGGCGCCAGGTGAAAATGTTCCCCTTTAACGAGGCCTTGGACTGATTCATATTCTACACCCTTTTTAAACCTGTTTGTGGGAAGAGGGATTCTGTTTTGACTATTTATTTGTGCTTTTATCTTGTGCTTTTATCTTGTGAACCACCCTGAGAACTTTTGATGAAGGGCAATATAGAAATTTAATAAATAAATGGTAAAAATATTGTTTATTAGCAATAAGGATTTTTTTAATTACTTTACCTCACCACAGCAATTTAACATACTCTTCAGAACAATATTTGACTTAACACTGTGCACACTAGAATAGTCATCTGCCGCAGCTATATGGTCCCGAGACCCAAAAACTCTATGGGCTCTGTGAAAATATAAATCTCTTTATATATTTGACAGCTTTGGAGTACCTTCCACCGCCCTGAGCTGGTTCGGAAATGCTTAGAAGAATCGCTGAAGAAACTCCAGTTTGACTACATGGATCTGTTCATAATTCACAATCCATTTTCTATGAAGGTAAATAATTATTGATGTCATAATGCAAGTATTGAGTACAATATTTGAATTGGGGGGAGGAGGGGGGAGAGCCTACTAAAAATATTTTATTCCCTGAAGGAACATTGGGAATTGTCATTTCCTAGAGATGCTGACAATTCTCTGTTAGAACATATCTCAATCAAAGAATGATCACTCCCAGATTTTGGAGGCGAAACCATGCCAGTTAAAGAAAACATCTGCATATAGTGATTACATTAACCACATGGGCATCATAAGAAAGAAATCATGTGCAGAGCCAGACTTGGCAAGTGTAGGATGAACGGGTAAGGAAAGCTTAGCAGAAATGACCGTGCCTTGCTGTTGTAACTACTTGCATTGCAAAGAAAGAGAAAACTCGCAATAGCCAAAACATAATGCCTTATTAGGACGGTTTGTGGGTGACCTGGGACCCTGAAGGAAAATGGAGAACAGTTAGAAAGCTATTGCGTATGCTTAAAAGGGCTATACAGTGGTACCTCGGGTTAAGAACTTAATTCGTTCCGGAGGTCCGTTCTTAACCTGAAACTGTTCTTAACCTGAGGTACCACTTTAACTAATGGGGCCTCCTGCTGCTGCTGCCGCACGATTTCTGTTCTCATCCTGAAGCAAAGTTCTTAACCCAAGGTACTATTTCTGGGTTTGTGGTGTCTGTAACCTGAAGCATCTGTAACCTGAAGCGTCTGTAACCCGAGGTACCACTGTATATCAAGGGGAAAATATGAAATAGGCGGACCAGGAAGTCTGTAAACTGCAATCTCCTAACCAATAGGAGAATGTAGGAGCACAGGCGTAGGAAGGTCAGGTGGTAACCAGTACGGAAAATTTCTTGTCACCCCCCACACCCACACACATTAGTATTTATTTATTTATTTATTTATTTATTTATTTAGCCTGCAAAAATGGTTTGACTTTATTTCATATTTTCTTACAAAGGAATGTGGATTCTGGGCCTCTGATAACAAGTAGGCGACTGTGGACAGATACTTAAATCTACAGGATGGATTGTGTTTTGGCTTGTGTTGTTTTATTTATATTTATTGTTCATTTATTTAATAACATTTATTTTTAAAAACCTGCAAGGTGGTTTACCAAAACAAACAAACAAAAAAAACCACAGCAATAAAATCAAGAGAAATTAACAACCCTACTTTAAAACATACAAAAGCTAAAATATTAAGATTAAAATTACTTCAACTTCCTAAGCATCTAGGTATCGTTGCCTAAATAAGAATGCTTTTAGCAGGTGCCCGGGAAGAGTCTGGCAAAGGCACGTGCTTTATTGCAATAGGCATGGTGTTCCAAAGTGCAGGTGCTGTCACACTAAACAATGCAGTACAGATATTATGTGGAACTTGTAGGAGTGCATGAAACTACTGAAGGGGAGGTTTTTATTTATTGTGATTTCACCATTATCTGTATTATCTGAAAAGGAAAACACTGAATTGAAATTTCAGCCTTTACGACATAAGAAAACGGCCAAGTAAACAGCTATTTTTGTGAAGGAGGGTCAAGATATTAACTGATATACATGAAATTCCTTATATAGCTATATAATCCCTAGTGTAGTAATATAAGACCTTTGGAACAGGCATTTTCAAAAAAAAAAAAGTTTTTTACGAACCGCCCCAGTAGGGCAGTAATTGTTCCTTGATAATTTGTCACACATACCCTACGTGATGGCACCTGGGCAGCCCGCCCCCCCTTCTTACGCCCCTGTGTAGGAGGGAAATTTGGATGGGTATAAAGTACCTTTGATGTAAACAAGACAGAGCCCTCTTTACAGCACAAGCTGGGGCGTTACCCGTACAGCGCTATCTCGAGAATAAACAGCTTTTGGTTTTGCCTGATCTCAGTTTCCGACTCCTTCTTCTCACAGAGCAATTGACTCCCTCTGGTGAGGATCCCTGGGGCAAATTTGTCTAACAACGAGGGAGTAAGGGAAAGAAAAAAGGGGATGGAGAGATGAGGACCTGTGCAGAGAGAGAAGACAGTTTGTTCTATGGGGCACAGAAAGAACTAAAGCATATTTGGGGAACCTGTGGCCTTCCAGATGTTGCTCAATTGCAACTCCTATCATCCCTGATCATTGTCCTTGCTGGCTGCAACTGATGGGACTTGGAGGCCAGCAAAGCCTGGAGATCCACTGATTCCCACCCCTGGGTTAAAAGAGACAATACTGAGTTAATATTGCAACGTAAATATTTTTTCCTGGCTAAAGTAATGCTTTATCCTTCTTGAATAATGTCAAATGTAGTGCTTGTGATTTGGGTTTCCCACAGATCCCTGCACTGTAGTATCGGCCCTTGCAAGTTTATCTCCCTTTTTCTATCACTGTCCATTAGTATTAAATAATATTACAGAGATAAGAGAACCTCTAGGCCTGACCTGCACTTATTCCCTCCGCCTCCTTCTTTTCCAGCCTGGACCAGATTTATTTCCCATGGGAGAAGACAAAAAACCAATTTTTGACAACGTAGATATTCGTCAGACATGGGAGGTAGGTGCCTGGGATTAGGAAATCCATCCCTTGAGTCATTCAGATACAGAGCACAGTAGCCTTCCACCAGAGGAGGCATGTCCAGAACAATGACTCACACAATGGCTCCTATGAGAGCTGGTGAATTATTTCACACTCTTGGGAGTATATGAGTTAGCCTCCAATCTTAATGGGGGGGGGGCGGAGTGTGGTCCCAGCCATTCAAGAAACACCACTCAACAAACATGTCGTGTTTTCTTTCGCAGGCAATGGAGGCGTGCAAAGATGCTGGCTTGGTGAGGTCCATCGGAGTGTCCAACTTCACCCGTAAGCAGCTGGAAATGATCCTGAACAAGCCAGGATTGAAATACAAGCCAGTGATAAACCAGGTCAAGTGTGATTGCCTTTTGTAGGGGTTTGTACCAAGCACGGTTGAAAGCTTCTTTAAGCTCTTTTGTGAGAGGACCTTTGTTTGGATGAGCACAGCCATTCCCTGAAAAAACTTCCTTAAGGCTATCAGGTTGCCAATCCAGTCACAAGAAGATATGAGTTGTGGGGTGGACTCCCCTAAATTCCTGGAACCAGTAATGGGTTCTCATTTAATCAAAACCTCTGAATCCTCAGAAAAAAAGAAAGTATGGAGAAGTCCATAATGTTTGAAACAGGCATCTCAGGTAGAAGGAGGTCTGCAAGCCGTCAGGGCCCACACAGCCTCTTGTGGGGACTTTGGAAGTTCTCAATTGGGGAGCGAAGGGCTTTTGAGTTAGGCATCTGGACAAAGCTGTTGCACCCAAGCAGCCCTGATTCACTTGGACATTGGTGTATATTATGTAACCAAATGAGACCAGAGCACGCTAGTCCAAGGCATGCAATCTGGTAGCTAAGCAGGAGTGATGGACTGACAATGAGATGGGTGCAGCCATGATCTCCCAGTACCACAGAGACAGTGGTACAGATAAAAAGGTAAAGGGACCCCTGACCATTAGGTCCAGTCGTGGACGACTCTGGGGTTGCGGCGCTCATTTCGCTTTACTGGCCGAGGGAGCCGGCGTACAGCTTCCAGGTCATGTGGTCAGCATGACTAGGAGCAGGGACCGAGCAACGGGAGCTCACCCCGTCGCGGGGATTCAAACCGCCGGCCTTCTGATCGGCAAACCCTAGACTCTGTGGTTTAATCCACAGCGCCACCCGCATCCTTAGTGGTACAGATAGACCCACTTAAATCGGGGCTTCTTTGTACCGTCTGCCCAGACTTGATGCACTATCCAATTCATAGAAGGTAGTAGAGAGGGAAGAGGGGGAATACAGTCCCCCCAGACAATTAGTTCTTATGTCCTCCCCCCGTACTTTCCGCCATTGCTGTCACAGTGGTGACTTCAATAACAGACACTTTTCACAAAATGCATTTACACAGGGAGGAGTATTTAAAACTATATAATTACTTCCTTACATGTGAGATAAAACTGCCCCCTTTGAAAAGTCTTGTGCCCCCCTCAGCACCGATTTTATTTTTTGATGTCTCCTCTCCCAATCTGATTTGAAATTTCATTTTTTTGAGACCCTGATAAAACAGAGTCGCAGATCATCTGCTCAAGTTGATGGAAAACCAGGTAAAACCCCCATCAGACCTTTCTGCTCAAAACTGAAAATTCAGAGAGTGAGTGGGCAGGAATAGATACACTGCAGGCAGGACAGTGTGCCCAGAATATTTCCAACAGGGCTGGAGTGACAAGAGATTGTGGGAGAATAAGCCTTGTCCCCCATCTTTGGTTAACACATATTTCACGGACAAGGAGCGTGGCAATGGAAACCACAAATGCAAGAATGGTCATCTAAAGATTCTGATGCATCAGAAAACACAGTACACTTTAAGAAAGGTAACAGCCAGATTTTTCGAGAATAGCATGTTTCTGCTTTTCTGCCTTTCTTTTATTTCACAGTATTCTTTGTTTCATCTGAATTCTCACTTTTGGGTTGCGTTGGGGGATTTTGAATCTGCAGGTTGAATGCCATCCTTATCGGAACCAAAGCAAGCTGTTGGCCTTCTGCAAGTCAAACGATATCATCCTAGAAGGATATTGTGTCCTGGGATCCCAAAGAGACCCTAGCTGGTAAGAGATGAAGCCAAAACGTTTGGGGACCACCTCAGGGACCACCTAGGCCCACTATTCCCCAGCATCCAGATCAGCTCTGAAGATTGTAATCTTGGACCCATAATTAATAAAGATCTTCATCGTGGATTCCAGCACCAGGGCCTTTTCTGTAGTGGCCCCACAATTGGGGAAATCATTCCACAGAGAGATCTACAAAGCTCTTCCCCTCCCATTTTAGACATTCTCAGAAACCTTCCCACATATATACTGCTTGACTTCTCCCAAATGTATGTTTTTAAATGTTGCAGGCAGGGGGATATTTAATAATTTCTGCTTCTGAAATTTTGTGCTGTTTATAAATCATATTTATATTATGTTTAATGGTGCTTTAAGCAGTAGAATGGCAGGAATGAAAGGGCCCTGCATCCAGCCTTGCATTTAAATTATTATAGCATTTCACTTTTTACATAGCCTGTTCCCCATGTTTCAGAATTTTGAGTTCTGTTGTTTTCATCAATGTTGGAAGCCACTCTAATGATTATTTTTCACAAGTGGGACCAGCAACAAAACTTTGCAATACTGAGTTCTGGCTTAAGTCCAGTGAGCCGTGCCTTCTTCCAGGAGACTCCATTACATTTGGCCTCCCGCCCCAATGCTCCATATTTTCTCTCCAACAGGTACTCAGGATTCGTTACCCACTAAGCAGACACCATCCCCATTGGCCTGTTGGGGCTTTTCTCTTCTTTCTTAGTTACCCCTGCCCCCAAGTACATTTTTGTACTTATGCAAAGCTTGGGGTTCCCACTCTGGCTGCAACTTATTGAGGAGGAAGGGATACTAAAAAGTTAATTCAATTCAAATAAACCAACCAACCTTCAAATGCAAAATACTTACTTAGTTACTTAGATTTATATACCACCCCTCGTCACTACCCTCTCAGGGAGTCCATTCCATTGTTGAACAGCTCTTACTGCCAGAATGTTCTTCCTAATTTTTAGTCAGAATCTCCTTTCTTGTAATTTGAATCCATTGATTTTGATCCTACCCTCTGCAGCAATAAAAAACTAGCGAGCTCCATCTTCCATGAGGCAGCCCTTCTGATATTTGAAGATGGTTACCACATCACTTGTCCGTCTACCCTTCTCCATGCTAAACATTCTTAGCTCCTTCAACCATTCCTCATGTGGCTCAGGTTCCAGATATTTTATCATTTTCTTCACCCTCCTCTGCACATATTCCAGCTTGTCAATATCCTTCCTAAACTGTGGAGTCCAGAACTGGACACAGTATTCCAGGTGAAGTCTGACCAATGCATAATAGAGTGCTGCTATTACTTCCCTTGATGGGAACACTATACTTCTGCTGATGCAGCCTAGAATAGCATTAGCATCTCTTCCTGCTGCATCACACTGTGACTCATGTTAAGCTTGTGGTCTACAAAGACCCCTAGATCCTTTTCATACATACTGCTGTCAAGCCTAGTGTCCCCCATCCTATAGTTGTGCGTGTACATTTGTGCATCTTGACACCAGAAACACACCTTCTCCACATGTTGCTCTCCAACAGGTTAAATCCAGATGCTCCTCCCCTGCTTGAAGACCCTTTGTTGGTTGCGATCGCCAAGAAGTACAACAAAACCCCAGCTCTCGTGGCTATTCGCTACCAACTGCAGCGCGGCCTGGTGGTCCTAGTGAAGACTTACACCAGAAAGCGAATTGAGGAAAATGCCCAGGTAAATCAGTATATATAAATCCATTAAAAAAACAATACGGAAAAAGCCCGTCATTTGGACACTGTTATCTCATGGGTCATATAACTCGTGTGGGAGGGAAGATGAACTCAAGATGTTGGAGGAGTTTCCAGCAGTGGGTATTCAGAAGAATCACTGCTTCCAGCCATGAGGGCAAAGTTGCAACCATCATGACTAGCTACCTGTCAGGGAATGGACAGGAGGAGTAATGGTGGAGACCGCCTCCCCAGCCTGACCCTTCCAGAGATGAGGAAGACAGTATAGATTTACAACAGTGGTTTGCAGATGGTCACAGATGAGAGGCAGATGAGGGGCAAAGATGGGAAATGATGGATGAGGAGGAGAGGAGGAAGCAGAGCCAGAGCAACTGGCTGACACGTTATCACTAGAAAGCCTTCCACACACCCCTTCTCCCAGAACCCGGCGAGTCTTAAAAGTAGGAGAGCAAAGGGCTCTGAGACAGATGGCCCTAAGTGGAAACCGTAAGGTGGGTGGTGCTGTTGACGATTGGGGAGAAGGGAAGATTTGCTCGGAGAAAAAACCATTACAGTGGTACCTCGGGTTAAGTACTTAATTCGTTCCAGAGGTCCGTACTTAGCCTGAAACTGTTCTTAACCTGAAGCACCACTTTAGCTAATGGGGCCTCCTGCGGCTGCCGCACCGCCGGAGCACGATTACTGTTCTTATCCTGAAGCAAAGTTCTTAACCTGAAGCACTATTTCTGGCTTAGTGGAGTGTGTAACCTGAAGCCTATGTAACCTGAAGCATATGTAACCTGAGGTACCACTGTACTACAAGAGGCTGAATTTCTAAGCCTCTCTCTATGACTATTGAATAAACAACATTGGTAAGAACTTCCTTGTCTTATCCATTATTGGCAACCTACTATGGGGAGTTGGATTCTCTGACGCCCAACACTACTATTGGTATTCTTATCTACCATGAATTTGTCTAATGTTTAAAGCCATCCAAGTTGGTGGCTGTCACTGTCTCTCATGGAAGCAAGTTCAGTAGTTTAGCTATGAACTGCAAGAAGAAGTAGTGAACTACATTCGCTGGAGTATGACCTCCCTCATCCCTGACCATTGGACATGATGGCTGAGACTGATGGGGAGTAGGAGTCCATCCACATCTGGGGGGCCACAGTTTCCCCACTCCTGTTCTATTGCAAACCTACATTACTATGCATATAAAATTCCCTCAGTGGGAGGACATCTGGGCTGAAGCTGTTAAATGAAGGAAATAAACTTTGGAAAGTGGTAGCAAAGTTCGCTTTGGTATCTTTGTTGCTGGAAAAAGGTGCACAGCTCTGAGATGCAAAAAGAAGGCATGAGGTAAAAGGACCTCAGCATTATTTTTTTCTCCCCCTGACAGGCATTTACTTTCCAGCTGTCTGAGGAGGATATGAAAGCCATTGATGGCCTTCACAAAAACATGAGCTTTTCAAAAGCGGAAATGTACGGTAAGTCATATTCAAATAGTATGCATATGGATACATAAAAGTGGTTCATGCGAGAATTCATACTGCAAGAGCAAAAGGAAGAAAAGATCTGACATATTTTAGTTGCTACTCTGTTTCTGAGTATATTTGTAAAGGGATTTAAAGGTATGTGCCATTACTCTGAATTCATTTTTTTGCCCAGAAACAAACTGACAACCAATGGATCTCATACAAACAAAACAAAAAAATCTTATGCTCCCTTCAGCCAATGCATAATTTCCTTTTGTGGGAAATTAAACTAACTGCCCCTATGCATTGTTTTACAACTGCCCTTGAAACTGCCCCTAGTAAAGCCAATTATAGTACCATTGAGAGAATTCCAGGATGTTCCCCACAGTATTTAGAAGCCTCTAGGAAGGAGTGGAACTGGTAGTGGGCTAGCAACCCATATTTAGAGAGATCATCTCATTTGATTCTCTCTGCATGTGCATAAACTGGGAATGCAGGATCGACTTTCAGCCTCCCTGCTGAGTGGGCATTCAGTGGCAAACTTGGGGTGGTTACTATGTACTGTGTGAAATGGTCTTATGAGACAGTGGCTGGCAACTCATCAATATGCTTAGAGAATAACTTGCACTTAAATATTAGTAAGACAAAGGAGATGGTGTTGGACTTCCGGAGGAAGAGAGGGGAACCTGCCCCGTTGTATATCAGGGTGTGTGTGGAGAGAGTCTCCTCCTTTAAATTCCTGGGAGTTTACCTTAGTGAGGACCTCACCTGGAAAATCAACATAACTCAGGTGGTCAGAAAGGCCCAACAGAGACTCCATTTCCTCAGGGTCTTGCAAAAGAATAATGTTAAACAACTGATGAACTCCTTTTACTGGTCCACAATAGAAAGTGTCCTTTCATATTGTATCACAGTGTGGTATGCTGCCCTGGTCTCTACAGAGGATGGTGACTACAGCACATGATATCATGGGCTGTGCCTTGAGTCCGCTAGATGACTTTGCAAGGGATTGTTGCCTTAGGAGAGCGAGAAAAATTCTCGGGGATGACTCACACCCCAGCCATCACCTCTTTAATCTTCTACCCTCGAGCAGGAGATATAGGATAATCAGCTGTACCAACAGGCTAAAAAATAGCTTCTATCTGTGGGCTGTTAGCCTGTTGAACGGAAAATAACATAGCGCAATTGACTTGTGAGGTGGTGCGTTGTTCGATAAGAGATTGAATGTTTGGGGCGGGCTTGTTTAATTTCATTGTACACAGGATGTACAATGACAATAAAGGTATTATTATTAATTATTATTATTATTATTATTATTATTATTACAATGCCTCTGAGGGTTGACTCTTTGGTTTTGTTTCAGATTTGCTGAGCACCCAAACTATCAGTCACCAGATGATGAATGACAACTCATCCCCCCACCCCTCTCCCATTCTAAGGAGCCACCATAGTTCCACAGCACTCACAGTATCAAAAATACATTTCAGCACAAATGAAAGCTACTCTAGCCATGTGAATGATTCTTTGATTTCATCTGCAGAAGTGGAGGAGAAATAAGAGGATTTTTGTCGTCGACATTGTTTTCATAGGCACCTATTTAGCACGGCACACATGTTGGTTTATTAAGTATTCCCAGCAGTGAGCATAAATACAATACAGGGAGCATAAATATAAAATAGTTTAGCTGATAGCCTGGAAAAATTAGTCTTAGTCTCGAGTTGTTATTGCAGCCCTTTGATATTCTTATTTTATTTAGGCTGCCTTACAAGGCAAGGCAAAACACAGAAAAACTCAATAAATAAAAGCAAATACTCCTGTGGCATAGCAAGAAATGCACATTTCTCCAAGTTGTCAATTTAATTTAAAGGAAAATGAGGTAATCTGCCAACAGCAGGGCTGCTTCACAATAAACTGATTTATTTTCATGCAAGCAGCTTATATAAAATATGTACCAAATAACAATGTCAGTTAACTTCTAGACTAAGGCATAAGATGCTAACGGAGATTCTATGCAACTCCTATCTATACTAGGAAAATAAGATTATCCAAACAGATGTTTCTGTGCTAGACAGAACTACATTGTGTGGTCTCATGCTAAATTGCCTGTTTTGAAGTCACTGAAATCAAATGTGCTTAAGAGTGCCTGAACCCTGTGTAGGACAAATGCTTGAGTCGGTTTTTTAAATGAGTTGCACCATCTACTAGTGACACCCATACCCAGAAACATCTAACACGCAGATGGCTGAAATAAAATTGCACCACCTACTATAAGTAAATGCTTCCATGTTAGTGTGTGAGCAAAGGAGACTGAATATTGCAGCTGGTTTTGATATGCCCAGCAGATGGCAACCTCTGTACTTCTTGGGTCCAGAAGCCCATTGCATGTGATATGCGAGGATCTGCCATCGTCTCTACCCCCCTGCAGGTTCTGCTTTATAAAGGGGCAGCTAAGAAGTGTCACGGCTGAGGTAGAACAGAGAGGTTGGGATGGGGAGATGAAGGGTAATTCTATGCTGCATATAAGCTGGCTCAACTGTGCAGAAAATCCTGGGAACTAGTTTTATGAAAAGTGTGTTGAGGTGTGTGTGGTGGCAGGGGAGTATAAGCTCTCTTAGAACAATTCTCAGTATCCTCATGAAAATACAAGTCTCAAGACACTTAAACCACTGGCCCTGTCTCCTGTACTAGCTGGCTGCAGAGGGTCTGAAAGTGAGGCACTGTGTAACTTCCAAAGACAGATTGCAGATAAAAGTGTGTTGTTTCTGAGCCTTCTTTCCAAAAGGTCTCCCTTCCTGGTGCTTTGAGTTCACGTATCGCTTGTACTCTCCTGCACAAATCTGCACAGTCAGTCATCTAGTATTTGAAGAATCTGGACACAAAAATTGCAACCTCCCTGTGGTTGTCCTGAGCCAATCAAATCAGAGCTTCCCACAATTCCTTTTCAGGTAAACCAGGAGATAGGCTGTTTCACCCCTACAGGAAGGAGAAAATAAGCAAGTCAAAACCCAACAGTGGTCAACCTGTAGTTAGTCCTCAAATCTCTATCCAACAGAGTACACAGGATTAAGAAGATGCCCTATACCTAGTTGGACCATTGATCCAATTTCTTCCCAACAATGAACGCCTAGGGTGGAAAAAGCTCATCTTGAAACCAGCTCATTCCAAACCAAAATGCAATGGTTTTTTTATTTTGTTTTCCACACAGCCAGCCATACTCATTTCACTGCCTCCTCCAGCACCCGCCCCCCAGGTCCTCCAGTAGGATTAAGAGAAAAAACAGTCGGCCCGCCTTACCAGCGGAGATATGCTTTTCCATAGGTACATTTGACATCATCCCAGGATACCTGCAGAATACACAGTACAAGGAGCAAGTGAATGAGACAGATTCAAAACCCCACTCACATCCATTGCAAAAGCACATAAAATATAGAGCTAATATTTAAACTTTTTTTCTTATAATAGATGAAGAGAATTATTATAAGTTGTTACACAGCTGATAGATGACTCTGTGTGTATTTTTTTTTTAATTGAAAAAACCTTGGGTTAACCTTTTAAGCAGATGTGTAATTCACTTTTAAAGTAAAGATCTTTTCACAGACCACTATGCAGAGGTTTAAGACCTTTTACACACATCTTGTTCTAAATATTACCCAAAGATGTTGGGTGGCCATCTGTCATGGATGCTTTAGCTGAGATTCCTGTATTGCAGGGAGTTGGACTAAATGACCCTCGGAATCCCTTCCAACTCCACAAATCTATGATTCTATGTAATTTTTGCTGCTACTGGACTTGGTTATCTTTTAATTAGGGCTGCTTCAGACTCAAGCCAATTAACCCATGTTTTATATATAAAATCTATAAAATTGCCCAAGACTCCGGTCCCATAACTCAATGGGACCTTCTTCTGAGTAGACATGTATAGGATTGCACCGTTATTCACAACTGGCCCTAGCTGGATCAGGAACCACTAGCATAAATCAGAGGTGTCTATCTGTAGTGCTACATGGCTTTGAATGGGAAGTGCATTCTGACATCCATTCAAATGCCCATTCCTTGTTTGTGCACAATTAGGTCTGGATTTGGACCATCGTCCAGCATGGCTTGCAACCTTTTTCAATGCGCTGACACACATTGTGGTTAGATCTCAGACCCTGATTTTGCCGGGAGAGGTGGAAGGGAAGGGAAGCAGGCACAACGCCACATATAGGCTGCCTTCCTCACCTGACAGACGCTCGAGTCGTTGAAGCAATACCACCTGCTTTCCGTGAGACTCCAAATGTATGCAGAGTAATGACCAAAGTTAGCTGATCCCGAGTGTGCAACAACCGCAAACAGATCATACAACCCATCATCCTGGAAAGAGTCATAGAGAGATATTTTCAATGGAAGACAGGAGATACACAAAACAGGGAATTACTATCACTGGACAGGACCACATCATATGCCTCAATGAGGCCTTTCCAGCATTACACCTCCAGTATCTTTCTGTATTGGACAGTGCCTTCCTGAGATAAAGATCCAGTGTAGTGTCGTGGTTGGACTAGGACCTGGGTTCAAGACCCTAGGTTCAAGACATGAAACTCATTGGGTAATCTTGGACTGGTCACTGTCTCTTAGCCTACCCTACTTCACAGATTGTTTTGAGGATAAAATGGGGAGGGAGGAAACCATGAATGCCACATTGAGCTCCTTGGAGGAAATGCAAATCAAATAAATAAATGTTTTGGGGTCCAATATACCCAAAACAACATTTTCGGCAGGCTTAATCTCCATTTCAAATTTAGAGAAATGTTTTCCATTTTCCATTGTTTAAGTTGCATAGCACTTCTAATTCCCTATTCCCAGTGCTTTTTTCATAGAAAAAAGGTGACGGTACTCACCATGAAGTTGTTACAGTAAGTGCCACACTTTTAACATTGGGGGGTGGTGCCAGTACTGCGGAGCCTTGAGTACCCCCAGAAAAAGCACTACCTATTCTCCCCGCTTTTTTTAGAGAATAGACCATCGTGCTTCTCTGACTCCCCGCCGACCAAAGTGCTTCATCCTTATGTCTTCCTTGAACATACCTCTTAAGGAGGGGAATTTCTGCTGTGCGGTGGGGATAGGAGACAACATTGTCTTCCTCAAAAACTGTTGCAGAACAAACAGTATAGCAACCTTGAAGTTGAAATGACATCCCTTTCTGGGACCTGTTAATTCCTGCTTCATAATATTGAGAGCATCTAGAACAGCGTCCATAGGAACAAGGGTGAACAAAATGCAATCTTCCACTCTTGGGACTAATATTGCTCTGCAGTTCTTGAATACGTTATCCCAGAATGTGATGAAAGCACTTGGTTGACCATGGTGGAAACAGATGCAGTCTCAGGGGACCTGAACATTCAGTCCAGGCAAGGCACCCTCCTGCTTTAGCCCATAGGTTGGGAACCTGTGGTCCTCCAGACATTGCTGAACTATAAGCCCCCTCATCCCAAGCCATTGACCATGCTTCCTAATGGGAATTGCAGTTCATCAATGTTGGAAGAGCCAGAAGTTCTCCACATCCGCTTTGGGCCATTTCATTATGCCTTCTAAGTCCAAAGTGAATGATGATGTCCCACCTCCTGTGCATCCTGGTTGTACTGTTCTGGCGTCAGGATCTCACTGAAATTTAGGCTCTGTGGGAAGGCTAAGGAATGGCTGATTTTCCGGGTCTGGCTGCCTTCTGTGCAGCAGAAACGCTTTAGGTGCAGCATCAATGTCTGTGGCAGACGTGTAACTCTCAGGCCCTGCAAAATCGATGCACACCAAGAATGAAAGACAAAGACTGGAATACAGAGGTCAGCATAAAATAGTTGCAAAGCAAGGGAGGGACTACTGATCCAGGGAAATCACGCCCTTTTCACCCTTCTGAAAATCTGGATCCAAATGCTGCGTTTAGCAAATTGCCACTAGTCACTGTGGCGTTTGCCCTTCTAGGTGTGTGACATCATACTGGGTCATAAGGAAAAGGTTAACTAAGTGTAAAATGATTAACCAATAGGAACCCAAGGGGAGGAGTTAGAGTTAGAGTTGTTAAGAAGTGAGTCTGGAGTTAGAGAAGGGAGAGGGAGGATAAGTCTGTGGGTTGGGCTAGTTTGATGTGTGAGAGTGAGAGAATCTGTTAAGAGGAGTCAGTTAAACAGTTGGGGAAATCAGTTAGAAGGTATTAGGAAGGTATAGGTCAGTAAAGAAACTAAGATTAAGAAACTGACAAGAAAAATTATCTGAAACCATAAACTTGTTAATGCTTATAAAATAAACTTGTAATGTTAACAACTGTCTGGACTCAGTGTGTACCCGAGAGAAAGGGGTTGGTGGCAGCGGGGAAGTGATCACAGCGGCGGCACAGGGATCAATAGACCGTCAAACGTCCGGGGACCCTGTGTGAACGCCACAGTCACCTCAACCACTTCATACAGGGTGGGAACCGCCTTGTGAATTGGGGTGAAATACCTTAGAAACACATGAAGATGCCTCGCCAGGCTATTGCTCCATCTAGCTGAGTCTCATCTACCCTGACAGGCCGCAGCTCTCCAGAATTTCAGCCCTACCTAGAGATGCCAGAGATTGAATCTGGGACCTTCTGTATTCAAAGAAAATGCCCTGCCAATAATGGCCAAAAGGCAGACCCCATGATTCTTCTATGAACAAATATTCTCGTCCAACATGGAAACAAAATGAAGCTCCAAGAATTGAATTGCCAATTAACGTTCAAAGGCAACATTACCCGTAGATGTGGCGTTTCCAAGCCACACTGTTCGCAGTGGCATGCATTGTCATCCACCAGCTGTTCCGGCGCAAAGAAACAACGCAATGAATCTCCCTAGAAGGATTGAATAAGGTAAAGAGCAGAGATTAGTCCCACGTGCCCAGAGGAATTCCTGCTGGATGGAACTGATGCGAGTGAGAATCCAGAAGAATCTGGAGGGCTACAAGTTGTGCAATTGGTACCAATTGCACATTGTGTGTATTTCTGGAAAATACACAGGTCTTCAACCCGGTAGGAGCCATAGGTTTTTAAAAAGTCGTTACGCTTGCATCCAAGGAGTCTGGAGTCCATGGGGTTTTCTGCTAATCCTTCCGTTTAGGTTCTGGCCTGATTTCAGATATGCTATTACACTGGATTATTGTGTCTCAGAGTCTACCTTCAGTCAAGGTAAGTACCCACCATCACCCATATGCCAGGCCATATTTGCCAAGTTCTCCCACATCTGTCTACCCCGAGATCTTCAGAAGAAGAAGAAGAAGAGTTTGGATTTGATATCCCGCCTTTCACTCCCTTTAAGGAGTCTCAAAGCGGCTAACATCCTCCTTCCCCTTCCTCCCCCACAACAAACACTCTGTGAGGTGAGTGGGGCTGAGAGACTTCAGAGAAGTGTGACTGGCCCAAGGTCACCCAGCAGCTGCATGTGGAGGAGCGGAGACGCGAACCCGGTTCCCCAGATTACGAATCCACCGCTCTTAACCACTGCACCACACTGGCTCTCTGGTATGTAAATTTAATATTAAATGATCATCATTGCCTTTTACTTTGCCCTATTGGCCACTGCTTTGGCCCACCTGTCCACATGCACACACCTGACACAGGTGAGCATCCCCTTGAAGCCATGACCACAGTAATGGCAGTGTGATGCCTGACAGAGACTGTATGGGCAGTTGCCTCCATTTTGTGCAGAGTCCCTGTCACATACTGAAACAGAGAGACACTGGCGGCCCCAGAAGTTTTGTTTCCCTAAGGTTGGACATGTTGAAGAAGAACTAGAAGCACTTTTCTAGAAGTTTGGGGATCACCCCCTCCACTCTCAGCCTCTCACTCTCTCCATACATCAGAACTCCATTCAGCACATCCCTCTACAGAAAAGCTCTGCTCCCCAGGAACAGCAAGCATGGTGGTGCAGTTGGTTGTGGAGCCCTAGAAAATGATCTGAAACCATTTATCAACGAGTTTTGAGTACAGCAGGAGTCTTCCCCTTCCTCCCCAACCAATCTTTCTGGAGTTTTGTTTCTTTGTTTAGCCTCCTCTGCCCCACTTTCCATTTCTGGGGCCCTTCCGCAGCAGAAACACTGTGCTGATATTAGGCTTTCAATATGAGCACGCCCTCTACAGGACAGGAGGGAGCACTATACTAGAAACCCAGTTCTGACCCATTTGCTTAAATGGGATGAAGCACAATGCGATGGAGACCCTCTTCACATACCAATGTCCTGACTGGGTGAGAATCAGAATCAAACATTGGGAGTGGGAACATCAGCAAGTTGCTCTCCTTCTTCATTTCAGCTGAGCACTTTTGACACACTAGGTTCTGCTGCAGCTGGATGGTGTGCAGGAGAGCCAGGCTTTCAACCTTAAAGAGACGGGAGGAGAAAACCACAAGCGAATAAATAATGTGCTCTGTGTTGTCAACAAGGACTGCTCTTTGCGTGATTCCACTGACAGGCCTCAAACTGGTTCCCATTAGAGTGAAAACAAGCAGAAAGCCCAACTATCTGCCTCACTACAGAATCCTCTATTCAGCAGATCTAACCCAGACATTTGTCTAATCTTCTTATAAAGCCATCCAAGATGGTGGCTATCCTGCTTTCTTGTCTATATTTACTATTGTTTTATTACTAGGCTGTGGGTTCCCCCCCCCCCCAAAAAAAAGGTTGGATTAATTTTATTTTTTAATTAAATACACTTTTTCATTTTTGAATGAAAATGCTGTTTATTAACTTTATAAACAGCATTTTCATTCAAAAATGAAAAAGTGTATTTAATTAAAAAATAAATTATTTTTTAATAAATAAAACAGAATATGAGATCACAGTGTATTTTAAATGGAGAGTAGGGCAGGGGAAGGTGAATCAGATTAAAGGATCCTGGAGAGAGTTGTGTACTCAGTATATTTAAGTTTATGCTATCAAAGTCTTTGTTACGTACTTCTGGGTTTTGTATTTTATGTGTGATGGGAACTCTGCAAATTAAAAGGGCACAACCCAGAGCCATATTACAAGTTAGAATAATAGTGTGATTTCAACTGCATGTTTTCTTAAATAGTAGCCATGGTGGGGAGAGATCCAGAGGAGCTGATCCCATTTCTGCTACCTTACTGATTTATTTGCGGAGTTACACAGAACTCTCTGGCAGGGCTCCGAACATAAGCCTGCATCATAAGTTCTGATTTTTCAACAAGGGACAAAAGTATTCTTGGCTATACTTCAAGGGCCTCTGCAGGTAACTCATTGTGTCTGCATACAACACGGAAGCAACATGTTTTCCTTTGCAAAATCCGGACTCTTACCAGATTCACATTTGTGATTTGGTCCTTAATTAGGTTCCAGAGGATCAAGAAGAGTTGAGAAGCATCATACAGAACAAGCACTAGACAAAAGAAAGAGGCACAAGCAAAATTTAGCACAACGGCTTGTTTATGCCTTTCCCAAATTCCTCTATTTTCGCCCCTTTCCTCCAGATTCCAATGCTCTCTCTGTATTTTTAGCAGCCAACCTTCCATTCTT
This sequence comes from Podarcis muralis, assembly GCF_964188315.1. NCBI lineage: Eukaryota > Metazoa > Chordata > Lepidosauria > Squamata > Lacertidae > Podarcis > Podarcis muralis. The sequence continues at coordinate 60,125,747 of NC_135664.1, read as the reverse complement.
GCCCCATCAATCCACAAACACAGCCTGACTACCGTTTCTGAAGTCGTTTATCAAAACACCTCTGCACACGTTCTATAGGGGGAGGGCAGTTATTAACTACAGTGGTGCCTCGCAAGACGAAAAGAATCCGTTCCGCGAGTCTCTTCGTCTAGCTGTTTTTTCGTCTTGCGAAGCAACCCTATTAGCGGCTTAGCGGCTATTAAAGGCTTAGCGGCTTAGCTGCTAAAAGGCTATTAGCAGCTTAGAAAAAGGGGGGGAAGCGGGGGGGAAATCGCAAGACTAGCAAGACGTTTTCGTCTTGCGAAGCAAGCCCATAGGGAAAATCATCTTGCGAAGCAACTCAAAAACGGAAAACCCTTTCGTCTAGCGGGTTTTCCGTCTTGCGAGGCATTCGTCTTGCGGGGCACCACTGTATAAGCAACCCCTACCCTCCAAATGACACCTCCCTATGGAAACCAGAAAGACTCCACCTGCTCCTTACATTTCACATTGTGCATTGAGAGGCAGCGGACAAGATCCAAGGGATGCACAGATCTCCTCTTGCTCCGTTGCATCTGCTCCAGAAGCAAGAGCATTTGATAAGGGACGCTTGCTTTCTGCTCCGCAGCTTCAAAGGGCACTTTGATCCTGGCAACAGAAAGAAGGAAAGCTATCGCCACACTTTAAAGTCAGAAAACACGGGGCCTCGTGCTTTAAGGCTGCCATCTTAAACACACTTCCTTGAAGAAAAGTCACAACGGAAAGGGTTTTTGTTTTTTTAAGAACTAAGTGTAATCACACATTTAATGACTTGCAAATGCATCCGTTAAATGGAAGTTGAAGCAGGAACCTAGCTAAGGTTTCGATGCCAGGGTTGGCTTTCCACACTCCATAAACGATGGAATTTGCATCTGCAAGATGTGGCTATGGCAACCTGCATGGATTTAAAAGCAGATAAGAAAAATTCATGGAGGGTAAGTCAGTCAGTAACTACTACCCATGATGGCTTGTTCTCCCTCAACTGTTAGAGGTGATATGCCTCTGAAAGCCAGTTATTGCGAATCAAAAGTGCAGAGAGGACTTTTGCACTCAGGTTCTGCTTGCGGAATTCCCATAGGTATCTAGCTGGTCACTGTGAGAACAGGAAAGCAGACTAGATGGGTCTTATCCTGCAGGGCTATCTAGTAAAGGTAAAGGTAAATAGACCCCTGACTATTAGGTCCAGTCGCGGACGACTCTGGGGTTGCGGCACTCATCTCGCTTTATTGGCTGAGGGAGCCGGCATACAGCTTGACGTGCCCAGCATGACTAAGCCAGCATGACTAAGCCGCTTCTGGAGAACCAGAGCAGCGCATGGAAATGCTATCTAGTACCTGTGTACAAGTTGTCTGTACCTGGGTTCAGCTACTCCTAAGTAGAAGTCTACAAATGTTGATTTTAAAATCACTTGCTTTAAAAAAAAAAAGCAAAAAAAAAAAAAAAGCACAGTGATTTGAATCCAAACCACTGCCCTTGGAGGGTGGAAAAAATGCTCCATTTTAAAATTAAGCTAGGGTTGCCATAAGTCCGGGAAATCCCAGACATGTCCTCTTTTGGGAGGCCTATGTGCATTTTTACAAGTTATAGCAACTGTCCAAGTTTGGGGAGGTTTGGTTTTTAATCTTCAATTTATTTATTTTACTTTATTAGTATTATTATTATTTTATGCATGGTTTCGGTCATTGCCAAAAAAGCTCAACAACTTTTTTGTCCAGATTTTTACTCCTTGAAATATGGCAACCCAAATTAAGTATTCCCCCCACCCCGCCGCCCTCTAGAGAAAGAGATTTTGATCCAAAGCACTGCGGCGGATGGTGGGGAAATCCTCACTCACCTCCGGAGTATCATAGTGAACTGTCTGTTCATGAAGAAGACCTGAAGCAAGGAGTTGAGGCAGCAGTTTAGTCCAATATTGTACAGGCCAACAGCTCCTGGAAATAAGAGACAGCAGCCAGACAAGCAGCTTTGGTTAAGGGCCGGGAGAATGACTCTTGACTTATGGTTGCAATCCTATGAACACTTTCTTTGGATTAGGTTTCATGCGGGGGGGCGGACTTACTTCAGTGTAAATAGGCATAGAATCTAAGGCTAAATTACATGAAACTTGGTGGGGGGGGGGGATAAATTTGATTAAGTTCACCGTTAAAGGTTCACCGTTTTCAAAACACTGCACAAGCCAAAACTGGTGATTCAAGGTGAGAATATTCTCCGTAATGCTGGTGGTCAACAAAAGAGGTTTAAAGACTCAAGGGGAAATCTTTAAAAATGTAGTATAAACACCGACAACTGGGAAACACTGGCCTGCGAGCGCCCCAGTTGGAGAACAGCCTTTACCAAAGGCGTCGTGGGCTTTGAAAACACTTGAACTCAGGACGAAAGGGAGAAGCGTGCTAAGAGGAAGGCACGCTTGGCAAACCCTCACCATTATCAACTCCCTCCCGGAAACCTGTGTCCCCACTGTGGAAGGACATGTGGATCTAGAATTGGCCTCCACAGTCACTTACGAACTCACCGTTGAGACCATGTTCATGGAAGACAATCTTACTTGGCTACGAGCGATCACCAAAGACAAGGAAGATAAACATACCATTGAGCTCCAGGTAATTTCTACACACACTCACATCCTGCTCTTCACCTTCCACTCAGACAAGCAAGAAGTCTTATCAGAGTTGAAGAACACATTTCAGCCAGGCAAAAACATTTGAGGAGGGTCTGAAGCAGGGGTGGTGAGGGGTGTGGCCTGGGGACAGCCGCGTGGCTTGGGAGAGGGTGTGTGTGCCAAGGGCCAGACAGAGAGTCCCAGAGGGCCACAGTCAGTCCCCGGGCCTAAGGTTCCCCACCCCTGAGAAATGAAAATATAAAAAAATAATAAAAAGTACCATTTCTTGAGTCTGCCATCCCACAAATCTCTTGCAGCTTCTGGCTGCACGTCTCCAAAGCTTCCTCTGTAGAGCTCTCCTCATCTGCCTCGGCCGTCATCGTCTGATATTCCTCCAGCTTGAATGTCCTTTTTGGCTTTGGACGTCCAGCTCTCTGACCCATCAAACGTACTATAATGCAACACAAATAGACAACATGCAAATCACTTTACCCCCCAAACAAGCCCCTCATTTTATCTCATGTCTTGTTGCTGCTGCTGCTGTTTTTTCCAGGAGGGGGAGAAGGGCTTGCTGGTCACCGTGCATCATCATTTCTTATTTTTATCCTCTTTAATGTCATATACCTGGAGCAATTGGCCAGGCAGGTACATTTTATTCTTTTCCACTTTAAACATATATTACCCTTTCCTACAACAAAATGGTGTTTACTCCCATGCAAATGTGTTTAGCACCAGAGCAGCTGCAGCAAACACCATTTTATTTCTGAAGTTCACGATGGTGCTGTGATGTACATGCGTTTAAAATGAAAACCTGCACATGCTCAGAGTATTTCCTTCTCTTTCCCCCTCATCACAGGGCTGGCTGGCAAATTTGGGGGGTTTTGATCTAACTTATCAGGAAACACTTATCATGTTAATGGTGTGGTTCAGAAGTGAAGTTATAAGCACTGCGGTCTAAAGTGGTGGCATTGTAGGGGCAACATAAGCATTCAGACCAGGGTCAAAAATTTTGCCAGGTGATGGCTGGGGCTGGAGGGAATTGAAGGCAGAGACATCTGGAGAGCAGTAGGTGAACCCGGACTTCAGCAAGAGACTCTCTCAGCTCCACCTGATGATGCACTTTTAAATAGGACAGACCAATTTTTCTCTGCTATAGGAGTATGCCAATTTCTGAGTTAAAAACGGAGGCAGGATATGATCCCTTATCCATGTCGCTCAGTTAACCCTGCACCCTTTAATTTTTGAGTGAACCCAATGAACCCTCTGGGGCTCCTTTCTATTCCCTATTATTTTGTTTCTCAACAAGTAGTTTTTGTCAGCCTACTGATAAGTCTGGGGAGGCGTTCCTAATCGCAAAGAGCCATCCCGGTAGAATGAAGTTAAGGACTGAATCACAAAATTGGGTCATCTAGTCCACCCCGCTGCAATGCAGAACTCGAACCCACGACCCAGGGACTAAGAGTCTCGTGCAAACAGCGCTATTTTCCCAAAGCAAGCGGAGCACCGGCTCTCTCCGAAGAGCTGAAATATTAAAAAAAAAAACAACAAGCAAGCAAACGGAATATGCAACGTTTGAGCACGAGAAGAATTGGGACTTACTGCGCCTCGACCGCCAGCCGCCCGGATCTCCTCGTTGCCCCGCTTCACTTCGCTTTCCACGAGCGTGGAAACGAGCCCGTCCGCGCCTCGCTTGCCAAGCTTCCCTTCTGAGCGCGGCGCGCCTCGGCTAGAGGGCAGAGCGGAGCCGCCGAGATGAGTTTTGATTTCCCCTTTTGAGAGAAGAGCTTGGAAAGTGAAACTTAAGCGCGGCTCCGGAGCAGCTCCGCCCCCACCCGCTTCCAGCAGAAAAGGGACCGCACCAGAGCCGGGCTTAGGTTTGATGAAGGTAATGGGGCCCTTTATATGTCCAGCTGTCCTTTGTCAACAGCAAAGGACAGATGGACTGTTTTTGTGTGTGTTGAATATATGCTATATGGTAATTTATGGACCTAATAGGAGCAAACCAGTGATATTTTAGGGAGCAGGCGAGCAGGCTAGTTTTATTTTATTTGTCTTATATTTTGGAAATGTACAACCAGGTTTTTTTTCCTTTACATTTTTTGGGGGGCCCCAAGAGAGTGGGACCCTAAGCTATAGCTTGTTTAGCTTATACGTAAATCCGGCACTGGATCACACGTTAGGCGCGCTTCTGCATTTTCAATTATTAAAGAGGGAGGGGGTTAGATAAGCAGGGTCCGGTACGTTGTTGTTTTTTTTAATGCCCGTATGGAGGGGTGAGCAGATATTTTTTTTTAGTTTAATGCTATGCCACTGCAGACTGCCTTTTATCTAGATGCCCTCCAGGCATGATTTTTAATCATGGTGATTTCAAATAATATTGCTGACGGGCACCTGTGTTGTTTGAGCTTGATCAGTGCCGGATTTACGTATGAGCTAAACAAGCTATAGCTTGGGGCCTCTCTTGGGGGCCGCAAAAAAAATTAAAGAAAAAAACTGGATGTAGATTTCCAAAAAATAAAACAAATAAAATAAAACCTACGTACAGCAACAGTGTTTTGTGTTGTGTAGGTTCCTATGATGTAATAATAATAATAATAATAATAATAATAATAATAATAATAATAATAATAATAATTTATTATTTATACCCTGCCCATCTGGCTGGGTTTCCCCAGCCACTCTGGGCGGCTTCCAACAAAACACTAAAATACAATAACCTATAAAACATTAAAAACTTTCCTAAACAGGGCTGCCTTCAGATGTCTTCTAAAAGTTTGGTAGTTATTTTTCTCTTTGACATCTGGTGGGAAGGCGTTCCACAGGGTGGGTGCCACTACCGAGAAGGCCCTCTGCCTGGTTCCCTGTAACTTCACTTCTCGTAGTGAGGGAACCGTCCTCAGTGTCCGGGCACAACGAATGTAAGTAATGGGCCGCGCCTGCCAGCCTGCTCCCTAAAATATAAAGTGCCCCATTACCTTCAGTATCTTAAAAGGTAAAGGTACCCCTGCCCGTACGGGCCAGTCTTGACAGACTCTAGGGTTGTGCGCTCATCTCACTCTAGAGGCCGGGAGCCAGCACTGTCCACAGACACTTCCGGGTCACCTGGCCAGCGTGACGAAGCTGCTCTGGCGAGCCTGCACCAGAGCAGCACACGGAAATGCCGTTTACCTTCCCGCTATAAAGCGGTACCTATTTATCTACTTGCACTTAAGGGTGCTTTCGAACTGCTAGGTGGGCAGGAGCTGGGACCGAACGACGGGAGCTCACCCCGCCGCGGGGATTCGAACCGCCGACCATGCGATCTGCAAGTCCTAGGCGCTGAGGTTTTACTCACAGCACCACCTGCATTCCTTTCAGTATCTTAGGGCCTCATTAAACCTAAATCCGGCCCTGAGCCAGATCCTATATGTGCGCTTACACAGAGGGAAGTGCCCACTGAATCCAATGAGGCTGACGTTATGGCAACTGATTCTTTCACGAAATGTAACTTGACACAGAACAATTATATGATCTCTGCCCCCTAATCCACTGGCATTCAATTGTTGGGACTTGATGACACACACACACCCTGCTGGGTTGTGTGAGTGACAGCTGCCTCGATCAGCAGTGATCAGACCTTCCCCACAGCCTTTAAGTTTCATTTCTTAGCTTCTGCGTATGTCAACAGTGGGAGCTCAGCTACTATTGTTTCCTGGTCTCAGCGGGTTTCTGTCAAACCTCAGGTCTGTTTTTCATTGAATGTGCTAAGGCTGTGGTTTAGTGGGAGACCGCATGATTTGCATGCAGAAGATCAAAGGCTGAATTTCCCTGCATCTCCTAATAGGGCTAGGAGAGACCCAGTGTGCCAAATACTGAGAGGTTTAAAAATGTCCTCACCAGTTTGGCCACCTGACTGCTTCAGACTATACAGAACATAGCATTTTCCCAGCCCTCGTGTTAGGTAGCTTGACAAATGTTTCGTTTCATAGAGTCGCAGAGGCGAAGGGGGATGCATTCAGGAAATTCAGAAATGGAATATTCCCCAAAGGTGCTGCCACAGTAGATCGGGGGACAAGAACCGGTGTCTGAGTTTGCCACAATGAATAGTCCCTGTTAATAAGGCCATTATCAAGGTCTGTCCCTTTCTACATTTTATTTCTTGCTGGCCTTCATGTTTACAAGCCCACCCCCCAACTATGTAGATTTGGTGCCTGCAACTCAAGATGCCATTTCATGCACCTGATGGACAGTAGTTAGGAGTGAAGGGGAAATTTCATCCATTTCATTGACGTAAAGATTAATCTACCAAACCTGCGTTTTCAGGAGCAATACACAAAACGAAACACAGCCCTCTTTCAAAAGTTACACTTCTCTGAATTTTGCAATGTGGTTTTCAAGCTAAGTAATGCATACGAAAATGTATGTGCCAGGGTAAAGCGTACATAAAAATGCATATATTGGTGAAACTAACATACAAAAATGCATTTTATATGAGGAAATGAATTGCAAATACATGTATATCCAGCAATATGTATGTTAGGATAAATTTGCTCTAAAATGCTGATAAATTTTCATGAGTCCTTTTTTAAGGAACTAATGCAAAAATGTGGAGAACTAAACTTAGCAAACTGGGGGGGGGATTTACAAATTGAGAGAAAATGAAACTGACGAGTTCATCCACCCCTAGCTGTAGCCCATGAATAGTTGTGCCATAATAAATGTGTCACAAGCGTCAAATGTATCTGTGTATTCTAAGAATTGTTAGCAACAGAAATGTAATAATTTCCTCAAGAATGATTATTAATCTTCTAACAGTAACCCATACCACTGTATGTCAGTGATGAGGAGAAAAGCAGACCTTCCTGAATTAGAAAATTTGCTAAGGTCTGATAAAACAAACATAATTAGAAAAGATTGATGACAGGATAATAGATTTGGTTTGTGTGTTTTTTTTAAAAAAATGCCCATTTCTTACTGGAAGAAAAGAATGTGAAATGTAATAAATCCACATATGTTGCTTGGAGAGATATGAAATTAAGTAATTTCTGGGATTAGTTTAAACTGGGATATATATATCTGATTTGATTGATATTTTTTTCTGGGATCTTAATTACTTAGTAAACTCAATGAAATGATCTTATTTAATTACAAATAGCCCATCAAGCTGAGTTCTCTGGGACTGATTGCCTCATTAAATTAGAAAATTAAACAAAACATTCTTGTGTAACATTATATATATTTAAATATTCTTACGATATAGATTTTATGATTAACAACATTACTTTATGGTAACAACAACATCACTTTTTATGTACCAAGGCATTGAAATGATAGAAGATTTTACTTATGTATATTCAACAGTACTTGTTTCTCCCCCAAAAAATGGTTTTTTTATTTTTATTTTTGGTAAAAAGGATGGGGAAATGCACTTAAAGGTGGAGTAACACTTTGTTGATGCAATGTCATGAGACCACCCACAAACAAATCAGAATGAATGCTCAATAAATGGCCAAGGTCTTCTAACCTCCTTGCAAAGTGCATGCAAACAAATCAGGAAGAATGCTCAATAAACAGGTCACCTGGAACGAGGAGGGGGCTGAAATTCACACAAGTCTAGCACATGCGAGTGCACAATAATAAAAAATTTTAAAGGCATCCCTGACATATCTCCAGAAGATAAAATGGGGAAAATGTTTTACCTGGAACAAGTATCAGAAAATCAGGTTGTCTACTGCTAGAGCTATAAAGGTAAAGGTAAAGGGACCCCTGACCATTAGGTCCAGTCGTGACCAACTCTGGGGTTGTGGTGCTCATCTCGCTTTACTGGCCGAGGGAGCCGGCGTACAGCTTCCGGGTCATGTGGCCAGCATAACCAAGCTGCTTCTGGCGAACCAGAGCAGTGCATGGAAACGCCGTTTACCTTCCCGCCGGAGCGGTACCTATTTATCTACTTGCACTTCGTGCTTTTGAACTGCTAGGTTGGCAGGAGCAGGGACCGAGCAACGGGAGCTCACCCTGTCGTGGGAATTCGAACCACTGACCTTCTGATCGGCAAGCCCTAGGCTCTGTGGTTTAACCCACAGCGCCACCCGCGTCCCTCACTGTAGCTATAAGGCAAGGTAAAAAAAGAAGGCGGCAGGACTATAGGAGCCTACCCAGCTGGAGATATTCCATGCCCCCTTCCAGAATGTTGAGTGTTCTTTCTTCCTTTTTAAATTCAACTTTGTAGCCTTTTTTTTTGTTGAGTTATAAGCAGGTGTGTAGCCAATATTTTACCTAATTGCTTACAAAGAAATAACGCAGACTAATGTAATTCCAGATCTTTCAGACTACTTGTGTTTCATCTGTTGCAATGATTCCCTACTGCCTTCGGCCTCCTCACTTCAGAATTTCTGGCTATGAACCTGGAATGTAGGACAGTTGAAGCATAAGTCCCAACCATGGGTGTTGCAACAGCCCCTGAGTCCTGTGTCACCCGTGCCATACTGGTACTAACTGGTACTAACTGGTATAGTGGTACCTCGGGTTACATACGCTTCAGGTTACAGACTCCGCTAACCCAGAAATATTACCTTGGGTTAAGAACTTTGGTTCAGGGTGAGAACAGAAATCGTGCTCCAGTGGCGCAGCAGCAGCAGGAGGCTCCATTAGCTAAAGTGGTGCTTCAGGTTAAGAACAGTTTCAGGTTAAGAACGGACCTCCGGAACGAATTAAGTTCTTAACCCAAGGTACCACTGTACTTGTATTTTTTTCTTGGACTGCTTTAAGAAAGGAGCAGAATATTTCCTCCCCCCTCACAATATAAGGCATAATAAAGAAAGAAAGTCACTGGAATTTTTTCTTTTTTCAGATGGATGGTCTATTTTTTACATATGTTGCAGGAGTAGGCACAGGGTCCAATCCACCAAACCCTTTTACTGTCCATTCCTCCATCCACCCCCCATGAAATGATCAGAAGCTGCTGTGCAGCAAAGAGTTTAGTGAGCTGTATCCCCAGTGCAATGAAAAGCTGTCAGGACCACCATTCTTAATACTCTTCCCCGTCATTTTCTTCTTCAAAGGAGTCTGTTCCAACTTCCTCGTAATCTTTCTCCAGCGCAGCTAAATCTTCCCGGGCCTCCGCAAACTCTCCTTCCTCCATGCCCTCACCAACATACCAGTGCACAAAAGCTCGCTTGGCATACATCAGATCAAACTTGTGGTCCAGCCTCGCCCAGGCCTCGGCGATGGCGGTGGTGTTGCTGAGCATGCAAACCGCACGTTGCACTTGAGCCAGGTCACCCCCGGGAACGATGGTCGGCGGCTGGTAATTGATGCCAACCTGGAAACCAAGAGGAGGGAAGAAAAGGCAACTGTACAGACAGAAATTAAGCGTGGGCAGCGGAATGCCTCAGTTGATACCGCCGGCTTAGGAAGCCCCATTGTCATCATTCGCTCAAATAGCAAGCTCAGGCCTCTCTGGGGGAAGCAGAGTGGGGGCAGCTACAAACAGAACTGAGGTTTCACTAGGTCTGGGATATGCAGAAGTGCACTGCATTTAAAATCAGCCCTGAACCCTCTAAAAAAAATTAGCTGATGAGGACTGCATATACAGTGGTACCTCAGGTTACATACGCTTCAGGTTACAGACGCTTCAGGTTACAGACTCCGCTAACCCAGAAATAATACCTCGGGTTAAGAATTTTGCTTTAGGATGAGAACAGAAATTGCGCGGCGGCAGCGGGAGGCCCCATTAGCTAAAGTGGTGCTTCAGGTTAAGAACAGTTTCAGGTTAAAAACGGACCTCCAGAACGAATTAAGTTCTTAACCCGAGGTACCACTGTACGTTTGAGTGGGAGGGGGGTTGGTTTGTTGTGGTTCTTATATTTTACTATGTATTTTGAGGTTTTATATTGTCATTTTATGTTGTGAACTGCTCCGAGATCTATTGATGAAAGCAGTACAGTCATACCTTGGAAAGTCGAACAGAATCCGTTCCGAAAGTCCGTTTGACTGCCAAAATGTTCGAAAACCTCTGATTGGCTGCAGGAAGCCCCATCGGACATTCAGGTTCCAAAAGAACGTTCGCAAACCGGAACACTCACTTTCAGGTTTGTGGCGTTTGGAAGCCAAAAACATACAAGTTCCAGGGTGTTTGACAACCAAGGTTTGATGGTATAAAATTTTTAAAATAGTCATACAGTGGTACCTCGGGTTACAGATGCTTCAGGTTACAGGCGCTTCAGGTTACAGACTCCGCTAACCCAGAAATAGTACCTCGGGTTAAGAACTTTGCTTCAGGATGAGAACAGAAATCACGCAGCAACAGCGGGAGGCCCCATTAGCTAAAGTGGTGCTTCAGGTTAAGAATAGTTTCAGGTTAAGAACGGACCTCCAGAACAAATTAAGTTCTTAACCCGAGGTACCACTATACTAATAATGACATAGGTCCATCTACTATTGCGTACACTGGCTGGCAGCATTTCCCAGCCTAACCTGGACATGCTTGGAATTGAATCAAGGACCTTGTGTGTGCATACCAGATGCTCTGCCATAGAGATATGGCCCTTCTCCGTGCTAGGCTTGCACGTGCTCCCCCTCAAACCCTTCCAAAAGAGCGGGATGGGGGAGGCTGGACAGTTCAGGTGAATGGACCTCTAACCCATCTGCCAGCATTCCAACTTGAAATCAGCGTGGGGTGGGGGTGGCTGCGCCTGTCAGCTTCCTCCTCCTTGATCTCAAAATTGCCCTTAGAGGACTGAGCAGAGAGGTGGAGAGGGGCAAAATTAGTCCTCCAAATGCAGTTCCCAGCCACAAGGGTCCACTCAAAAATTGACTCTTGGTATGACTGCAGCACATACAAACAACACTTTTGTCACTATTATTATTATTATTATTATTATTATTATTATTATTATTAGTGTTATGTACTGAAGTTCTCCGGGACACGGGTGGCGCTGTGGGTAAAACCTCAGCGCCTAGGACTTGCCGATCGCATGGTCGGCGGTTCGAATCCCCGCGGTGTGGTGCGCTCCCGTCGTTTGGTCCCAGCGCCTGCCAACCTAGCAGTTCGAAAGCACCCCCGGGTGCAAGTAGATAAATAGGGACCGCTTACCAGCGGGAAGATAAACGGCGTTCCGTGTGCTGCGCTGGCTCGCCAGATGCAGCTTGTCACGCTGGCCACGTGACCCAGAAGTGTCTGCGGACAGCGCTGGCTCCCGGCCTATAGAGTGAGATGAGCGCACAACCCTAGAGTCTGTCAAGACTGGCCCGTACGGGCAGGGGTACCTTTACCTTTTTACTGAAGTTCTCACCCTGGGCCAGCAGGGGGATACAGTAGATAGTTTTCACTCAGGTCCACATATGCAAATAAGGGATTGAAAGTTACGTTCAGTGATTGGATAGTTACGGAAAATGGTTACTGTTGTGTTCTAGTGGAGCTCTATATAAGCAGGCTGGCTGAACCCTTCAGTTCAGTTCTGTTCTAGCCTGTGAATAAACAAGAGCTGTTTAAAGAATCGCTGTGTCGTCTGATATGTTCACCCACAACTTAACAATTATTATTATTATTATCATTATCATTATCATTATCATTATCATCATTGTGGGCGTTAAGGTTTTAGTCCTACAAAAGAGAGCACCTGCTTGTCCCTTCTCACCTTGAAGCCAGTTGGGCACCAGTCCACAAACTGGATTGTCCTCTTGGTCTTGATCGCAGCAATGGCTACGTTGACGTCTTTGGGCACCACATCACCTCGGTAGAGCATGCAGCAGGCCATGTACTTCCCATGGCGGGGGTCGCATTTCACCATCTGGTTGTTGGGCTCAAAGCAGGAGCTGGTGATTTCGGCCACTGAGAGCTGCTCGTGGTAAGCCCTCTCAGAGGAGATGATGGGCGCATAGGTGACCAAGGGGAAGTGGATGCGAGGGTAAGGCACCAGGTTGGTCTGGAACTCAGTCAAGTCCACGTTGAGGGCGCCGTCGAAACGCAGGGAAGCGGTGATGGAGGAGACAATCTGGCTGATGAGGCGGTTCAGGTTGGTGTATGTGGGGCGCTCAATGTCCAGATTGCGGCGGCAGATGTCGTAGATGGCCTCGTTGTCCACCATGAAGGCGCAGTCGGAATGCTCCAAGGTGGTGTGGGTGGTCAGGATAGAATTGTAGGGCTCCACCACCGCAGTGGAAACCTGGGGCGCTGGGTAGATGGCAAACTCCAGCTTGGACTTCTTGCCATAGTCCACAGACAGGCGCTCCATCAGCAGGGAGGTAAAGCCAGAACCTGTGCCTCCTCCGAAGCTGTGGAAAATCAGGAATCCTTGTAGCCCAGAACAGGCATCAGTCTGGAAAAGGAATCATAATGAATAATAATTAGGGGTTAACCAGTGGTGTTGTGAGGCAGGGATGGGCAGGGATGAAGTGCCACCACACTGATCCTCAGATGAAGAACAGTATAGAAATTTAATTGGTTGGTTGGTTGGTTGGTTGGTTGGTTGGTTGGTTGGTTGGTTGGTTCACAACCTGGACAATGGTGTAATCTCCTGGGGCATGAATATCCAATCATCTGTATATCAAATCCATTTTTTGGCTATCCTGAGTAGGGCTTTTAGTGTGATGGCACCTGCCGCATGGAACATCCTCACCTTGGAAACATGGTATGCAGCATGGGTAGGCAAACTAAGGCCCGGGGGCCGGATCCAGCCCAATTGCCTTCTGAATCTGGCCCGCGGACAGTCCAGCAATCAGCATGTTTTTACATGAGTAGAATGTGTCCTTTTATTTAAATTGTATCTCTGGGTTATTTGTGGGGCATACGAATTCATTCATTTCCCGACCCCAAAACATAGTCCAGCCCCCCACAAGGTCTGAGGGACAGTGGACCGCCCGCTCCCCCCCCCCCCCATTTTATTATGTGCTGTGAGATATTCATCCTTTTATATAATGCTTTGAGATTTTTAAATATGAAGAGGTTTCTAAGTATTATAAATTAAATTAATCAGCTTTCCCCAACCCCAACAAGAAGCCCACCAAACAAGCTAAGTAGAGGAAGAAGTAAGTTTCATTGACTCTGCTGTAGGTCCAACAGGGCTAGCCAGTGTCTTCATAGGTTCCTTAGAATATGCCCCAGGATTTCCTTCAGCACAGGAGGTATGTGGCAAGCATGCAGAGGTTCCTTGGCCAAGAAGGTGGTGTGGAAAATATTTCCTCACGGTTATTGAGGAAATATTTCCTAATTTTGGAAAACCACTGATCTCTGAATAATGAAACATCCAGCCTCCGTCCACTATGGACCTATGTTCTGGGAATGAAATAAAAAATTATAGCCCTCCAGATTTCTGCCTCATCCTGCCCCCAAACCGCATATCACTTTCCATTGGCAACCTTCTACCTACCAGCTTGCGAATGCGATCTAGTACTATGTCGATGCTCTCCTTGCCAATGGTGTAGTGGCCACGGGCGTAGTTATTGGCGGCGTCTTCCTTTCCAGCGATCAGCTGCTCTGGGTGGAAAAGCTGGCGGTAAGCTCCAGCCCGCACTTCATCTGTTAAGGAAAGTAAGCGGAGCGTGGTCAGAGTTCATTGTGGACATGTTTCTTTAATGCTGATGTGTGCCAACTGAATACCTTATGTAGGATGCCGTCTTTGTGGTAAGCCAGATGAACTTTAAAATTATTAAATTATTCTGGCTTTATCTGCGATTCTGAACAGAATTTTGTGGAGTGTCGGGTCAGTGGAGGAATGCTGGGTGTATGTTTTACGTTTTGTGTGCTTTGAGAAAGGATTGGTGGCTCCTGTTGATGTCAGAGTGGGACTTTTGGGGTTCGAGGCCTTGTACTGTTCCCACGTTGCAGGCCTGGTTAGCAGTAGCTGCTTGGTAACAACTCCCAAAAGTGGAAAGAGAGAGAGAAAGAGAACTGTGTGTAATATGTAGAGACAGAGGATGGATCAGGTAAATTCAGATTAGCCTGGGAAATGGAAGGCTCTTATTGGCTGCAGGTCAGCGCTAGATTTAGGGTGGTATGGGCTGGTCTCCGCATTGGGTGCCAAGGCAAGGGGGGTGTACATTAATGGTGATGTTGATACCTATATCAGTACCTACTGAGAAGATCCATAAAAAAGCAACTGTACCAAAAGGAATTATTGTGGGGAAAATTGAAATATTTAGTGTGGGTGGTGTCAAATTTTGTCCTTGCTCAGGGGACCAAATTACCAAAGTCCGCCTTGCGGAGGTTTCCATCAGTAAAGAATGTGCAGTTAACTAGCAAAATTAAAATGAATTTACCTGATCCATGCCCAGTCCATCAATATTAAAAATGAATGTCTCCCCGGCCCCACCCACTGCATTCAGATCATGTCACCAAGCAGCTACTGTTAAACAGTAATTAAACACGGTTATTATTGTGCAAGGCCTTGAACCCTGGCTGTGATGTACAACAGAGGGCATGAATCTTTTTCAAAGCACTAAACAGAAACAAGCAGGCGCATATCCAGCATTTTTCCACAGAGAGGCATACTTGTGCATGATGCTTACAAGCCAAACAGGGGCTGTGTCAACACCCAAGGTAATCCCTGCTGGTTCAGACTAGGCCAGGGAACAGCGAGATTAATGTTGGTGGTGCCGCGCAAGACAGCCATTGCTATGCCAAAAGAAACCCCTGAGCTGATGCTTCTTCTAATAACTATCTGGTATGCAGCTCTTGCTTGGGGTGTGGGTGGGTGTGCGTCTGCATGCATGTGGGAGCAAACAGAAGATGGCATGAGCTGCTCTTCCTTTGTGCCAAATAGTTGTTTTTCTCAGAACACATAGAAAGAAATGTTCACGAAGAAATGTTATCATACACAAACGCACACTAAGAGAGATATGCTACCTGAACCAAGGACATGCAGCTTTCAACATTTATGGGGGGGAAATCACAAATCCTTGAAAATAGATCTTGGTGCAGCAATGTTTTATACACTCTGCAACAAGCAAGATATGCTCTTTGTGCCCAACCTTGTGCAAGGTTGACTAATGACTAATGACCCATTGTAACGGTTGGGTCTCTCCCACAGAAGTGAGACAACTCCTGCAGCAATTAACTCAGGTTTATTGCTCAAAACATACAAATCACTCTGGAGCTCAGTCACTCAGGGTCTGCTTCCAAATTAGCCGTTGCTGAGTCTGAGTTCCGCCCCTTCCTCTTCCCCTATTTAAAGCCCCACTTTTGCTTCCTTTCCTGTTCACCCCTCTCATTAATTCTTGCTCGCCTGTGCATCATGGGATGGGCTATTTCCAGTGGCCCTCCCTCAGAGTCCAAGCTTAAACTGTCAGTCTGTGTCTTCTCCCTTGAACTCCCCCCTTCCTTCTCCTTCTTCTCGGAGCTCAGGCTTTTACTGCAACTAGGCTGCTCCTCCCTCTTTCCACATTCCTGCCTAATTACCTTCTCCTGTCTTTCCACGCTTTCCCCCTCTGTCAGCAATGGGATGCAGCTGACAGCCATAAGGGAATATGCATGAACCCAATACAGTGGTACCTCGGGTTACATACACTTCAGGTTACATACACTTCAGGTTACATACGCTTCAGGTTACAGACTCCGCTAACCCAGAAATGGTGCTTCAGGTTAAGAACTTTGCTTCAGGATAAGAACAGAAATCGTGCTTTGGCGGGGCGGCGGCAGCAGGAGGCCCCATTAGCTAAAGTGGTGCTTCAGGTTAAGAACAGTTTCAGGTTAAGAACGGACCTCTGGAACGAATTAAGTACTTAACCCGAGGTACCACTGTATATGCAACAGCCTCATAGTAGGCTTCTGCTGGAGAACAGAAGACCTCTGGATAGCACAATAGATCTTTATAATGTGCCTTTATAATTGCATGAGGAGGACTTCTGAAAGATATAACTCTTCCACCCCATGCTCTTTAGTTCAACTGTTAAAGATGAAGGAACCCTGTTTGTACTCACATCATGTCACTCTACGTTGGTCCCCAGCACTGTTATACATTAAGCGGTCTCATTTGCATTTGCTACTGCTAGTTATTCCACTGACCTACTACAGTGGGTTCTAGGTCCACCATGACAGCCCGCGGCACATGTTTTCCTGTGCGAGTTTCGCTGAAGAATGTAGTAAAGGAATCATCATCATTGAATTTGTTGGCTTTGTCCTGGAAAGTTCCATCTGGGTGGATGCCATGTTCTAAGCAGAAAAGCTCCCAGCATGCATTGCCAATTTGAACTCCAGCTTGCCCGACATGTACAGAGATACACTCACGCTGTGGAAGAAGGAGGACAACAGAGCAAAGGTCAGTAGAACAAGAGCACACATTGGGCCTGCCCATTCCCTTGTTCTTCCTTGACCTCAGGCCCAGGGACAGAACTTCCTATCAGCGTCCTCCCTTTTAGTCTCAACTTTGCCTTACAGGGCTCAACAATAAGGAGGGTAAGACTAGAATTATTTGTCTCTGTTTTTTGTTGCTGAACCCGCTGTTAGGTTCTCTGCTTTTCACCCCACCAGTCCCAACAAGCATCAGCCACCATTGCTCACAGTTCTTCAACACAAAATTGTATTCCTGGTGCCATCCCTACCCTTCCAACTTTCTTCATTTCATCAACCTCATTTAGAAGAAGAACCACCAATCGGGAGTCACAAACTCTTGCCAACTATGGCAAATCACCAGTAGATCCCAAATGACTTTCACCCATCCAGTGCTGTAGAACACAGCAAATATTCCCCTATGACTCAACATTGCAGACAGATTATGGCGGACATACTGTCTTTCAGAAAATCTTGTTCACCATTAATACTCTTATTATTAACGAAGTCGTGACAAGCTTGTAAGAACACAGTATCCTTTAATAATTATTTTTTTCACTATCTGTGCAGTTGTTGCTATCTAATTAATTTGTAATTGATTATATCCAGATATATTGACAGATACATATTGGTAGAACTTCAGTTTCTGAAATTATTATTATTATTATTAATCATAAATCTTCATTTAAAATTTTCTGAATCTGTACTACAATGACTATTTATTTCAATAATACAGAAGCAAATCTGTATCCATTCTCATCTGACAAATGCAAGCTAGACATTATGGAACCGGAGCAAAGCCAGCACATGAAAAAGATTGCCACAAAAGCATCATTCAGTCTGGCAATATGGCAAAAGTTTGCACATTCCAAGATGGGCTCCGCATTCTCTGGCTGTGTCCATGTACAAACACTGTACAGGTGTACAAAGAACACTCTTGATCCCATATGGATTTTGATAGATCTTGAAAAGATACTGTGTGCCAAGCGAGTTTATTTTTATTCCTGACTAGGACCTGACACAGCCTGATGCTATTTCTCCACCGGGTGTAACTTGAGAAGGGTGCAGAGCCTTCTGATTTCTTAACTCTTTTCTGGTGACAAGAACGGCAGCTTGTGCCCCTCCAGAAATACTTTCTGATCCAGAATGTAGCATTGATTCTCACAAATTGGGGAAATTTTGTTATCAAGGACAGAAACACCATTAATAATAATCCCTTGCTCCCCTAATAATTTAGGGTGGCCAGGTGGAAAAGAAGCCAAGATTTTCCTGCACCTTTGATAGGTGTACAGAATAAGGAATTTCACCTACTAATAACCCCTCTTCTACACAGCAATTATGCCACCTTAGACTTCACATACACCATACATTTAATGCTGGCAATTGTAGCTCTGTGAGGCATAAACAGTAGCTCCCAGTAGCCTTTGGAGGAAGGCATATTCTTTAAATACTAAAGCCACACTAATTATTTTTGCTACCCTTCAGCTCTCCAAAATGAAATGTCCTAGAGTCTCCCCATGACTGCCTGGTTAGTACTCTGGAAAAGAAATGTGAAAGCTGTTTGATGTACTGATTGCCTCAAACAATAATATGCTGTTCTCTAAGGCCACGTCCAGATCACCAGTTTACTGAATATTTCTCCTGCTTTGTTTGCATCAAAGCAAGTGTTATCCTACACTTTCCAGTGTCTTTTCCTGTCACTTTCCTTGTAGCAAAAAGTCCGAGCTTTTGGGAAAGCATGATTTTCAGCCGGTCAATAAAGGAACAAAAAAGCAAAAAAAAAAAAAAAAAAAAAAAAGATTTAAAAGCAATACAAAGAAACACCCAAGGCAGAGACTAAAATTATTTGGAACCCACAAATAGAGGTTACCTGCCATATCTCAGCAGGGATACTGTTCCACAAAACAAGGGGTACCTGCATCAAAAGCCCTTCTCTGAGTTGCTGTGGAGTCAGTTTCTGATACTTTAAGGATTCTCAAGGAAAGATTCTCCAACTACTGCATATATAGGGGTGGATGATCTTATAAGGTCTGTATTTGTGAGTTTGTAACTCCCAAGATCCATCTCTTTTTTTGGCAACCTTTCAGTGAAGCCAAGAGCTTCTGATGACAGAAGCTAACCATTGTCAGGTGTCTGATGTCATAAATAAATGAGAGGGTATCTTTCAAACTCCTATAGGGAGTAATTCATTGTTTGCAAAAGAGAAAACAGAGCTCTCTGGTTCTCAAATTATGAACTATGTGTGTGGCCAATAGGCTGCCCATGGAGAGCCAAGAAAAATTATGCTTCCAGGTCAGAGGTCAGAGCCAATGGGGATGTCCTAGACGGGCAAAATTCCGTTGACCTTAGTCTTGCTAAGTGAATTATTTCAGAAACGCGAATCTGATTTCCTTTCCCAGGGTAAGTTTATTCATGCAAATTTGGCTGTTCTTACCTGAACACAAGTTGAAGAATACATTAGAGTGCACGTGGCTATGCTGTTGGCTAGAAAATGTCTCAGGTGAGAGAAGAGGTATAAGCTCATCTTTAAGCTTTGGATTACATCAGAACATAGAAAACTGCCTTATATTGAGTCAGACCATTAGTCTCTTGAGGCTAGTATTATTGACATTGACTGGCAGTGGTTTTCCAGGGGTTCAGAGACTCTTCCCAGCCCTATCTAGCAATGCCAGGGGTTGAGTCCAGAGGTGAATTTAGGGAAGCGCAACTGGTTTGGTTGCACTGGGCGCAGAGCCTTAGAAGGCGAGAGGCCACCAAATTTGGGTGTCACACAGGACGCCGCTAAAATTTGAGACCCCAATGTTGCCACTGGTTGAGTCCAGAACTCTCTTTCACTCTACCACTGAACTATGGTCCCTTCCAAATATAGTATCAACAAGAAAATAATATATCAACAAGATTCTCATGACTACAAGATGCACATGTTTGACCTGTGGCTGTTAGCTCTGAGTAGCTAATTGTTTCATTTTGGTGGACCACAAGCTTAACATAAGTCAACCATGTGATGCAGCAACCAAAAAAGCTATGCTATTCTAGGGTGCATCAACAGAAGTATAGTGTCCAGATCAAGGTAATTAATAGTACCATTCTATTCTGCCTTGGTCAGACCACACTTGGAATACTGTGTCCGGTTCTGGGCACCACAATTTAAGAAAGGTGTTGACAAGTTAGAATGTGTGCAGAGGAGGGAAACCAACATGATCAAGGGTCCGAAAACTAAGCCTTATGAGGAATGCTTGAAGGAGCTGGGTATTTTTAGCCTGAAAAGAGGAGACTGAGAAGATATGGTAGCCATCTTCAAATATCTCAAGGGTTATCACATGGAGGAGGTAGCATGCTTGTTTTCTCCTGATCTGGAGGGTAGAACTCGAACCAATGGCTTCAAGTTGCAAGAACATCAGAAACAACTTTCTGACAGTAAGAGCTGTTCAGCAGTGGAACAGACCCCCACAAGAGGTAGTAGACTCTCCTTCCCTGGAGGTTTTTAAACAGGTTAGATGGCCATCTGTCATGGATGCTTTAGCAAAAAAAAGCAGTCTTCTACCAAGTCTGAGCATAGATCCATCCAGCTCAACATCATCTACACTAACTTGCAGGCCCTCTCCAGAGCTTCAGACAGAGGTTTTTCCAGCCACACCTGGAGATGCCAAGAGTTAAAGTTCGGTCCTTCTGAATACAAAGCAAGCTCTCTACCTCTGAGCTACAGCCCTTTCCGATAGTAATTGTTCACAAGGGAGCTTCTAGGCTGCAAATTTAAACTAGTTGGAAACCAGTTTAATCACCACGTCTTTGCCCAAATGATCTTAGGCAAGGGGCTTGAGGCTTTGCAAGAGATCCCTTGCCCCTTTCGAGAGATTATACTTACGTTATTTGATTGCGAGCCATGACTATTAAACTGGTGTGAGACTGGTCTTAGTGTAGAGACATTGCATTTATTTGCAAAGGCACTTTGTGTTACCCGCAGCAAGAAAAGCAACTGATAAATTAAATAGATAATAAAACAATAATAGATATGCCCTAGTTCAACTTCTGGCTCTGCCAAAAAAGAATGTTTTAGAGCATCCATAGCTGACCCAAAGGTAAGATTGTGAGACTTTGACCTGGAAATCCAAGCCCACCATAGCCAAGGAGTGTGACTCAGCAAGCCACTTGTTTTCAGCCTCATCTCTAAAATGGAGAGAATATGAAACACTTCATCTGTTTTTTAAGACATTGCTCCCCGCAGCTGAATTGGCGGGAAAGCATGATTAATTTCGGTATAGAAACGTATTGGCAAGCACCCCAGGTTTTACTGTCTCAGTTTCCTTCGTGGTGAAAATGTACCTACTCAGAGTGCAATCCTAAGCAGGTTTACTCAGAAGTAATGCCTTCTGATTTGAGTGGGACTTTCTACCCACCCACCCTCTGAAGACGCACAGGAATGCAGTCCTGGTGACTTCTTCCAGCTTGCTGTCTGCGCCAGAAACATTGAAATCTAGCCAAGGGCTGCAGAAGAAGCTATCCCGTCCGAAATAAATCTCTGTTTGCCTCTTGATGGCCATGGCTGCAAAGCAGAGCAAGTGGCAGCAGAGAGACTCTCGTTTCCCCTTGTTCTGTGGTTTCCTCATACCCCCTCTTGCTTACCATAATGCTCTGACTGATTCTCACTTCCCTTCTTGGTGAACAGTTAGAAGGCTTCGTTTCTGTTCTCTCCGTCTCTCTCCTACTCCTGCTGTATCACTTTGAGCTGTAATGCAGGAGGAGAGGTGCCACTGGCACCAAGCACCTGCTCATGCCCTTCAGTGTCATAGAGCAGATGAGGAAAGAGGTCACAATTCCCACCACGCACAGCCCTTGCCTGATTACATCACCAGGCTCCTACATAGAGGCAGATAAACAGTGCACTGCTCTTCCACTCTCTGTGCATTTTGTGTGTTTTCCAGCATGTCACACAGACAGAAGATCCTGTCCTCTGGGCTTCTGTCTAGCGTGACTGCTTCTTTAATGGCCTTCAGTGGCTAGTGGCTGCTATTGAATACATTCCACTGGCTCTTTAGGGGCTGATGACGATGGGTAGCACACCTTCCAACATTTCTCCTATCAAAATAGGGACGTCCCATTCCATAGTGATAGTTTTAATATTTATGCCCCACACATCTTACTGGGTTGCCACAGCCGCTCTGGGCAGCTTCCAACATATATAAAAACATTATACAGTGGACGCTCAGGTTGCGAACGTGATCCTTGTGGCAGGCACGTTCACAACCTGCAGCATTCGCAACCCGCAGCACCGCATCTGCGCATGCGCGGGTTGCAATTTGGTGCTTCTGCGCATGCACAAAGCACGATTTAGTGCTTCTGCGCATGCACGAGTGCCGAAACCTGGAAGTAACCTGTTCCGGTACTTCCAGGTTTGGTGCGGTACGGAAGTGTCTGTAACCAAAGGCAGTTACTACAGTCTCCAGTGTCATATGATGGAATGAAGCAGAACATGAAATGATACCAGGAGTTCCCAGCAAAGGCCACTCTTTGAACCAAAAGAAAAGTACTGTGAAGAAGAGAGGGGACTGCACAGATGGAGCCTGTGAAGTCTCCTTAAAAATCGAGCCTATATGTGCTCTATTGCACTTATTAAGCCTTGAAGACTGACCTTGGGTCAGTCACCAACTCTCAGCCTAACCCTTTCTGCTGGCAGCGGCTGGGGCAGATTGTCACCCGGCACTGGAAATCTCTGAACAACCTAAACTTATCTGCATGGTATAGCAATGTCTGGTCAGTAACTATAGCTGAAAAAATTATACTCCATATACTACAAGTAATGCAGGCTAAAGTACGGCCACAGTCCTTTTAGGCCACCTGGTGGCCCTTTATTACCTAGGCATCTAACAGTGACATTTAGCGTTATAGCATCAAAGCAATTGCAGCTATTTGGACAATGTTTTGATAATATAACGGCATCCGAGAATCGCTGTTGGTATTAATTCCAGTTTTATGTATTGATCCACAGATATGCAAGTTGTTCCATTTATTGGTTTCTTTGTATTTCTTGGTTTGTTGTTCTCCTTGAGTTGTTTTTAAAAAGTTGAAAACTTGAAAAATAAAAATAAAAAAAACTCTCAACCTAACCCGCTGCCAAACTTTGCAGATCTGTTTAACTTGCCTGGACACTTTTTCTGCTGGGGCTGAAATGTTTCTTCTGCTGGGGGTCCCCATGATAGGCTAGTTTCTCCCAGTTTCTGTAGAAGCCCATGAGGTCAGGAGATGTGTCTCAAATTCAGTTTAGCCCCTTGGTAATGGGGAGTGAAAAATGGGTGTTAATTGGGAAGTGGCTGGTGAAGCAAGTGCCAATTGTCTCCTCCTGCTACTGACTGGTTCTCTCCATTCCATCAGGTTTCTCTTCTGCCAGCCATATCTATGACCTCATTGAAATCTAAGCACTCCAGCTGATCCATCTCGGCTTGAAGGCTTCTAGCTTAAGCATATAAATATGGTACCTCTTTCCAAATGCTTCTGGAAAATTTCTCTGCTAGTAAATGCAAATTGGCTTTAAAAATGCACCACACATAGTATTATATGCCAAAAAAGCTTCCCCACATAACTTCCACCTCCTCTCCTTTGTGCCGGAGGGAATGCGGGAACAAGGGTACGTACCTATTTTCATTTGTGGTGGGAGTGCAGCAGTTTTGGTTAAAGACTTTTACAGAAATAAAGAATATTATCAGGGTTTTGCTTTCTTTGTTCAGTGGAGTAAATGAAGAAATTAAGGCAAATGATCTGTTAATATTTTTATTAATAGCTGCATGTCATGCAACAGTTCAAAAATGGAAAACTTTATCTGATATTTGGGGTAAATTTGGAATAAATGAATCTGTCCATGAATAATTCACTGCCTTCTGTTTATTATACGGTATTGTAGCTGAATGGGTCTCGAACCCTCAGTGAGTTACGGACTTCTCCTGCATGCAAAGACAGGTTCCAGCAAATTGCAGTCTTAAAATTGTAATATTTTAGAACGTGTGCAGTATTTGGCTCATACTTTGGCTCATATGAATTTGTTGTTTGAAATGCTACAGAATTCACATTTCTTAAACAAATAAGGCTCTCGGTGCCTACTAGCTGTGATGGCTTTTTCAGCCTCCACTATCAAAGGCAATTTGCCCCTGGATACCATTTTTGGGGAATCACAAGCGCTGTGACACCTGGGTCCTGCTTGCAAGCTTCCCATTGGCGCATCTGGTTGGCCACTATGAGAACATGATATGGGATGAGGTGGGCCTCTGGCCTGATCCATCTTTTTACGTTCTTATGGCTATTGCTACAATACCAAAAAAATCATTTATTTATGTACTCTGCCTATACAAAAAGGTTACGTTTTTAATCTCCAAAATGAAGTCCGAAGTGAGATTACAGTAGAGACCCAGGGCTTAACTTCAAATGTGTGGCAGCAGCGTATCCATTCAGTGATGATGAAATGGCAATCATCATTTCAAAAGTTCAACATTTCTTATTGTTTTCCTTTGACAATTGGGGTTGCCATATTGCTTAAGACTTGCTTCATTTTAAAGGAGTGAGGCCAAGAAGGAATGAGGTGCCAGGAGGAAAGCAAGGAGTCCTCTGATAGCTTGTGCCCAAGGGGCCCTAGAAACGTGGATTCAGCAGATTCAGCTGCTCTTGAATGGCTCCTACTTATTTAAACTGACCTGTGCTGAATAATTTCCTGGTGGATTGTGCTTTAGCCAGGAGGCCAGGCTACCAGACCCCATCTGTGTACAGTGGTACCTCGGGTTAAGTACTTAATTCGTTCCGGGGGTCCATTCTTAACCTGAAACTGTTCTTAACCTGAAGCACCACTTTAGCTAATGGGGCCTCCTGCTGCCGCCAGAGCACGATTTCTGTTCTCATCCTGAAGCAAAGTTCTTAACCCGAGGTATTATTTCTGGGTTAGCGGAGTCCGTAACCTGAAGCGTATGTAACCTGAAGTATATGTAACCCGAGGTACCACTGTACAGCTGAGAGCCGAACTCAGAAAGTGGTTTGTCTTCAACAAAATCAGGGTTAGACATACACCATACATTTAAAGCACAGTTAAACCACATGGTTCCACTCTCCACCCCACCCAAAAAAAGAATCCTCGGAACTGCAGTTTATCTTTCACAGAGCTACATTTTCCATCAGCACCTTTAATCAACTACAGTTGCCAGGATCCTTTGTGGGAAGTCATATGCTTTAAATGTATGGTGTATATGCAGCCCAAGTCTCCTAGTTGCTCCTGATGTGGAAGCTTTTATAGGAGTCACCTGACCTGCTCTGGCCACCCAATTGGAGGAGGTTTCCTTGGCTGCCTCCCAATTCTCTCCTTTGGCCAGGGAAGGCTGATCTCACACAGGCTGAATCCCTGCCCTGTTTTCTTCAGCTCACCCATTTCCAGACTCACTGTAGGCTTGTATTATGATGCTGGCTGCCCACATTACACAGGCTTGTCTTAAAGGTTGACGTGGAATGCCTGCAAAAGGAATGCCTGCCATCATGTATGCAAGAGTGTGGCCTGACCACAAAACTGGTAGGAACCAGTTAGGAGGAACCTAACACTGTGAGAGTGAAAAAGAGCTCCATGTAAGGTACAAGGAGGGCTCTGCATGTAGAGTAAAAGAAACTGGTTGGGCAAAGTTGCATTTCAAGGGCTGTGGTTGGGTGAAAACATGGTGGAATGAAGTGGTTGGCCAGAGGGTGAAATAGCTAAGACAACATATTTTTCGTATACAGTGGTACCTCGGGTTAAGTACTTAATTCGTTCCGGAGGTCCGTACGTAACCTGAAACTGTTCTTAACCTGAAGCACCACTTTAGCTAATGGGGCCTCCCACTGCTGCCGTGCCTCCGCCGCACGATTTCTGTTCTCATCCTGAATCCAAGTTCTTAACCCGAGGTACTATTTCTGTGTTAGTGGAGTCTGTAACTTGAAGCGTGTGTAACCTGAAGCGTATGTAACCCGAGGTACCACTGTATAGTGTTTTCTGAAAGAAAGCTCTCGCAAACTCTTTTAACTCTGTCCTGTAATGCGTTACTGAATAAAGTCCGACCCATTGGGAACTTTTCATGAGCCTCCACACGGAACCTCTGAAGGAAATTTCTCCCCCAAAGTCTACAAAGTCCCAAAGGAAGGGAAGAAACAGACAAGAGACATTGTGGTGCACAGAGGAGCAAACTGTTAGATTTCCTCGCTGTCGAGTACCGACTCAAACGAGTCAGTTGCCACTTCCTCATAGTCCTTCTCCAGGGCGGACAGGTCCTCTCGAGCTTCTACAAACTCCCCTTCTTCCATGCCCTCACCAACATACCAGTGCACAAACGCTCTCTTGGCAAACATCAGGTCGAACTTGTGATTTAGCCTTGCCCAGGCTTCAGCAATGGCAGTGGTGTTGCTGAGCATGCAGACAGCGCGCTGGACTTGGGCCAGATCTCCTCCAGGGGTTACAGTTGGCGGTTGGTAATTAATGCCAACCTGGTAGGGTTAAAAGGAAAGGGGAGAAAGCAAGCATATAGACACACACATAAATGGTATCAGTTCAAGCAACCACCTCTAAATTGGAACCATAGAGGTAGAATAAGAATGAGGTGACATACTGCCTGTACTTCTGGTAAAGACTGATGCCTTCCATCATAATTCTCTATGGGAACTGAGTGATGTCCCTCTATTTGTTGGCAACTCTATGGTGAACAGGTGGCGCTGTGGGTTAAACCACAGAGCCTAGGGCTTGCAGATGAGAAGGTCAGCGGTTCGAATCCCCACAATGGGGTGAGCTCCCGTTGCTCAGTCCCTGCTCCTGCCAACCTAGCAGTTGGAAAGCACACAGTGCAAGTAGATAAATGGGTACCACTCTGGCTGGAAGGTAAACGGCATTTCCGTGCGCTGCTCTAGTTCGCCAGAAGTGGCTTAGTCATGCTGGCCCCATGACCCGGAAGCTGTATGCCAGCTCCCTCGGCCAATAAAGCAAGATGAGCGCCACAACCACAGAGTCGTCCACGACTGGACCTAACGGTCAGGGGTCCCTTTACCTATGGTGAAATAGTTTGCAAGGCAGTTCTATTTTATATGGGAAATATCAATAGGGAATGGGATGGAGTGTGACTTTTCCTGGAATCACCAAACCACAGGTATGTTCACCAGCAATTCCTATGGCATCCCCTTTCTCCACGAAACATGTCTCCACTTATTTGCTTTTTTTCTAAACTAAAAAGATTCAGATGTTCAGAAAAATCCATTTTCTGAATCTTTCCCACAGATTCCTCTCTTGATAAACCTTAATGATTGCATTGGGACCCAGATTTCATGCCAATATTAATCTCTCCTCACCTTGAAGCCAGTTGGGCACCAGTCCACAAACTGGATTGTCCTCTTGGTCTTGATCGCAGCAATGGCTACGTTGACGTCTTTGGGCACCACATCACCTCGGTAGAGCATGCAGCAGGCCATGTACTTCCCATGGCGGGGGTCGCATTTCACCATCTGGTTGTTGGGTTCAAAGCAGGAGCTGGTGATTTCGGCCACTGAGAGCTGCTCGTGGTAAGCCCTCTCAGAGGAGATGATGGGCGCATAGGTGACCAAGGGGAAGTGGATGCGAGGGTAAGGCACCAGGTTGGTCTGGAACTCAGTCAAGTCCACGTTGAGGGCGCCGTCGAAACGCAGGGAAGCGGTGATGGAGGAGACAATCTGGCTGATGAGGCGGTTCAGGTTGGTGTACGTGGGGCGCTCAATGTCCAGATTGCGGCGGCAGATGTCGTAGATGGCCTCGTTGTCCACCATGAAGGCGCAGTCGGAATGCTCCAAGGTGGTGTGGGTGGTCAGGATAGAATTGTAGGGCTCCACCACCGCAGTGGAAACCTGGGGGGCTGGGTAGATGGCAAACTCCAGCTTGGACTTCTTGCCATAGTCCACAGACAGGCGCTCCATCAGCAGGGAGGTAAAGCCAGAACCTGTGCCTCCTCCGAAGCTGTGGAAAATCAGGAATCCTTGTAGCCCTGCACAGGTGTCCGCCTGTAAAGGGAACCATCATTTAGGTGCTTTCCTCACACACGCACAGAGCTTTTTTATTACACCAACGAGCCTGCATAAATAAGATACCCCTCCTGAGTTCTGAAATGTTAGAGTCCAGGAAGGACTGTACATTGTGAAAAGTATTTTGGTCTGTATAAGTAGGCAGGCAGAAGGGTGGAGATTCGGCACCAAAAACATTAGGAGAGGACGGAAACTTTATTTCTCTTTCCATGCAATTGGCAAATGTGATATTAGGAGCCATTTCCTACCTCACTATTCTTCAGCACTGCTTCCCCATCCTTGTATTAAAGGGCCCTCCATTTTATCTAGTCATTCTATAAAACAAGTGTTTCTCCATCTGAATTAAAGAAACACCCAGGTGTCTGCTTAGTGTGGTACAAACTGGCCTCTCCACATCCTTTCTCAACCAATCAGAAAGTGGCTGGGAGAAAGGGATGGATGGTGTATGTGTCCATACATATGCATGAGTGCGTTTCTGTGTGCATGTCTCTCTCTGTGTGTATTTATTTTATTTTAATTTTTGTTAAATATGTATATTGTCCTATACCCATAGATCTCAATCAATAAATCTACTGATTGGCATACGGTAAATATCTATTGTAAAATAAGATGATATATTGACTTACATAAACATAATTATTAGAATGAACAAGTAAATTATAGCTATGACAATCTCCTAATTAAAAGGGATATCTGATGGGTGGAGTTTGACTCAGGTGGACCAAAGGGGGAACTTCTTTTGCTTGGTCCTCAGGTTCTCCAGGGACCCAGCCAATGCGTTTCTGGTTTCTTTGAAGTGCCATTCAATATAACATTGTATTTTTATTTTTTAAAAAATATTTATTCAAAGTTTTTTACATTTATCACCCAACACATATAATCCCATCCCCAACAATACAATAAACAGAAATAACAGAAATAACAGAAATAACAGAAAAAAGACATACAAAAAAGAGGGGGGGGGAAGAAATTATAACATCAAATCCAAATTCTTAGTATTCATACTTTCCTCACTTTCTCACATCTTCCGTTCCTGCTTTCCAGGTTTATAAAATTCTAAACAGCAAATTATCACCTTGTTTCAATCTCTTATTTATGTTTTCCCCATATTATGTCTCTAAATTTAAGTTTATTTTCCAAATGCTTGAATACTTAATTAGGCATAATATTAACCAAAAAATTAACTTTTTCTCACATTTCACCTATTCTCAAATTCTTATCAACTAACTTACTGATGCCACATTTATTTTTACTCTTGCATCATCTTAACACTCATACAATTTACAATGTTTTTGTAAGTAGTCCTTGAATTTCTTCCAATCCTCTTCCACTGCTTCCTCTCCCAGGTCGCGGATTCTGCCAGTCATTTCTGCTAGTTCCATATAGTCTATCAGTTGCATCTGCCATTCTTCCAGCGTGGGCAAGTCTTGAGTTTTCCAGTGTTTAGCTATGAGTATTCTTGCTGCTGTTGTTGCATACATAAAAAATGTACAGTCCTTCTTTAACACCCTCTGGCCGACAATGCCCAAAAGCAAGGCCTCTGGTTTCTTAGGGAAGGTATACTTAAATACCTTTTTCAGCTCATTATATATCATTTCCCAGAAAGCCTTAACCTTAGGGCAGGTCCACCATAGATGAAAGAACGTTCTCAATATAACATTGTAGCCTACCAAAACATGCTTTCAGTTCCGCTGTGCCTTACCAGTTTTCGAATGCGATCCAGTGCTAGCTCAATCCTGTCCTTCCCGATGGTGTAGTGGCCACG
This sequence comes from Podarcis muralis, assembly GCF_964188315.1. Lineage (NCBI taxonomy): Eukaryota > Metazoa > Chordata > Lepidosauria > Squamata > Lacertidae > Podarcis > Podarcis muralis. The sequence continues at coordinate 60,096,086 of NC_135664.1, read as the reverse complement.
GGCGTAGTTATTAGCTGCATCTTCCTTGCCAGTGATCAGCTGTTCCGGGTGGAAAAGCTGACGGTAGGTGCCAGCCCGCACTTCATCTGTGAAAGGGGAAAGGAAGCATAAGGCCTTCCAAAAGGAGCTGAATTTTAATACAAGGCAACCCAACTCTGAATCTAGATAGAAAACCATGGCCTGGTATTTCAATTAAGTGGTGAGCACTCCAACTCCCATCAGCCCCAGCCAGCATGGTCAATGGTCAGAGATGCTGAGATGGTCCAACAACATCTGCTGGGCTACAGGTTCCGAAGTATCTATTAGCTGGGGCATTGCATAGAAAGCTGTGGCTTTAAAGAGTTGAATAGCTTGATTTTTCATACCATTAGAAAAAACTTTTGTTTTCTTAAAGGTAAACGTAAAGGGACCCCTGACCATTAGTTCCAGTCGTGGCCGACTCTGGGGTTGCGGTGCTCATCTCGCTTTACTGGCTGAGGGAGCTTCCGGGTCATGTGGCCAGCATGACTAAGCCGCTTCTGGCAAACCAGAGCAGCACACGGAAATGCCGTTTACCTTCCTGCCGGAGCGGTACCTATTTATCTACTCGCACTTTGAGGTGCTTTCGAACTGCTAGGTTGGCAGGAGCAGGGACCGAGCAACAGGAGCTCACCCCGTCGCGGGGATTTGAACCACCAACCTTCTGATCAGCAAGTCCTAGGCTCTGTGGTTTAACTCACAGCTCCACCCACGTCTTACAGCTGAACAATTCAGTAGGGCTTGACTACACACATGGAACGGAAGATTCATCTATTAATGGTTATCCCACCTAAGGGAAACCTGAGGCCCATTGAGGAAATGTGCCCCCCTGAGCCACTATATGATCTCACAAGCATTTCATACGACCTGAGACAGCCTTAACCCACCGACTACAGTTTGCTCCAAGTCCACCATGATAGCTCGCGGCACATGCTTCCCGTTGCCAGTCTCTCTGAAGAACGTAGCAAAGGAGTCGTCATTATTGGAATGGTTCTTTTCCGCAAAGGTGCCATCTGGCTGAATTCCATGCTCCAGGCAGAAGAGTTCCCAGCATGCATTGCCGATCTGAACTCCAGCCTGGCCAACGTGAATGGAGATGCACTCACGCTGCAGAATGGAGAACAGGGTGAAGTCAGAAGACACGACACAGACTCTTTGGGACAGGTGCATTCGTTTTTGCACCCTGTAAGTAAGTAAAGGGACCCCTGACCATTAGGTCCAGTCATGGCCGACTCTGGGGTTGCGGCGCTCATCTTTATTGGCCAAGGGAGCCGGCGTACAGCTTCCGGGTCATGTGGCCAGCATGACTAAGCCGCTTCTGGTGAACCAGAGCAGCGCACGGAAACGCCGTTTACCTTCCCACCGGAGCGGTACCTATTTATCTACTTGCACTTTGACGTGCTTTTGAACTGCTAGGTTGGCAGGAGCAGGGACCGAGCAATGGGAGCTCACCCCATCGCGGGGATTTGAACCGCCGACCTTCTGATCGGCAAGTCCTAGGCTCTGTGGTTTAACCCACAGCGCCACCCTGTAAGTAGTTTCATGCATATGCTTGGAAAGATTTATTTATTTTTTTAAGTTTGATTTCCCACAATGACCTAGTGCAGAGTCACTCTGAAACACTTAGTCAAATTAAAATGGTAGCTAGACCTAGTTGCTTGGCACTGCTGGGACTGCTGGATCAGAATTGTCTTAGAACCAAAGAACTGTAGAGTTGGATGGAACTCCAAGAGTCACCTCTCTTCCTCTATCTGTCCCATCTGAATTTGGAGAGGCAATTGAGGTGTTGGACTGGTGCTTGGAGGCAGTGATGGTCTGGATGTGAGCTAAGAAATAGAGGCTGAATCCTGAAAAGACGCAGGTACTGTGTGTTCCGAGTTCTTATGTCAAGGAGGTGGGGAGACAGCCTGTCCAGGACAGCTTTGCAGTCCCCTGGAAGAAGCAGGTCCTCAACTTGGGGGTGCTTTTAGGTTCAATACTATCACTGGAGTGGCCTCCGTGGCTAGGAGTGCCCCTTTCCAGCTCTAGTTCCTTTTGGATAGAAATGACCTGGCCACTGTATTGCGTGCTTTCATAATATCCAGATTGGGTTATTGCAATGTTCTTTACACAGGGCTGCCCTTGAAGATGATTTGGAAACTTCAGCTGGTTCAAAATGCAGTAGATAAACTAAGTTCTGGTTTTGTGAGACGTGCTGGTGGGGGGCATCTTTCTATGCACTTTCTCCATACCATGCAATTTTTATATGTACCTCTGTTATATCCCTTACTTAGGACTCAGCTTCATTAGTCAAAAAACAACACTTTGAAAGTGTTATAAACATGCAACACCAGATGGCGCCAGAGGGCAAACAAATTTTCTATGTGATTTTTACATAGGTTTTTTTCTCTTTTGTTATAAAACAATTTAATTTCTGACTTTACTGTATAGCGTTTTTATTCCTGTGTGTAAATCCGCCCTTAAGTCACCTTTTCTTTAAATGAAAAGCTCCATGCCTTTCTGCATAGGGGATCTACTGCATCCCATTGATCACTTTGGTGGCCCTTTCCTAACATTTCCCTTCTACATTCTCCTTTTGGAGCAGTGGTGATCAGAACTGTACACAGTATTCCAAATGTGGTTGTACCATTGATCTGTATAGCAATATTGTTGCTGTATTGGCAGTTTTATTTTCAGTTGCTTTCCTTATGATCTCTAACATGGAATTAACCTTTTTCACAGCTGCTGCACATAAAGCTATCCATCACTTTTAACTTTTAGGTAATTTTTATTGATGTATTCAAAATATATATACAATAGATAAACAACAATATTGAACCCCAATATCTTTTTCTGGACCAGTTCAGATGCCATTAGAGTTATGTGGTTGGAATTTTTTTGCTATAGTGTGCATTGCTAACAGCTGGCATAAATAAAATCAAGGGGAAAGCGTCAGTCAACATCAACTGGCAATGTCTGAATAAAACAGAGAGGGATTGAAAGCCTAACCAATATTTGACAGCTCTCTCTCATTTATCATCATAGTAGAACATGATACAAAAAGTAAACCAAGAATGGATTATATTCAAGCAAAAACTACTGTCACAGCAAAAACCGCCTGGCAGATCTTGAATGAGTCTTGCATTGTACAGACAATGTGTGTAACCTTCATGTTTTTATCTAATTTTTCTTTTTTGGTTATCAAAAAGATTTAAGAAAATAATATATTAACAGGATACTGTAAAACAGAACAAGTATAATTTAGTTTTTGTTTTTTAGAACAACTGGAAGTCTATTTTAGGTCTTTTTAAAAATATATATTTTTATTTTTTCTGTGGTATGGGATGGGATACAAATTGTAATATATTGCTGTATAATTTTGTAAAATATGTTTAATAAAGAATTCAATTAATGGGGGGGGGGAGAACATGGTTAAACTATGGAACTCGCTAGATGTTGTGATAGCTACCAACCATGATGCCTTAAAAATGTTAGATAAATTCAGGTAGGCTAAAGCTATCAGTGGCTCCTAGACATGCTGGCTATCTTCTATCCCCAGTGTCAGAGGTCTTATACTAGTTGCTGGGAATCGCGAGTCAGGAGTGCTGTTGCACTCAGATCCTGCTTGTGGGCTTCTCCTTGGCACCTTGGAGAAAAGGGTGGGATACAAATGCAATCAAGTCATTCAGCTGCTGGCCTGGAAGCTGGCTGCTGCAGCATCAACATTGCCATCACAGAACTGATGTGATGGTGGATAAAATGCCAGGGTGTAGATCAGGGAAGGGAAACCTGTGGCATTCCTGATGTTGTTAGACTTCTAACACCCACCAGTCCCAGACACCAGGGCCAATGGTCAGGGGTGGACGTAAAGCCCAGCAGGATTTGGCGGTTCCCCAACCCTGATCTACACCCTGACGTCTACACCACATCAATCCTGTATTGTCAAATTGCCTTGATCTTCTACCCTTTCAATAGTTCTGAAGCAGAGGAAACCTTCTCTCCCCTTGGTACCTTCCATGTGCAGGAAGCTCCCCTTCCCTCCTTACCATGGTGCCTCAAGTAGTGCTCACTCTCGCTCCCGATTAGCAACAGCAGCTGTGGATGTTGATGTTCTCACTGCTGTCTCGCTCTAGGCAGCTGGGTGCCAAGGACCCCAAGCCATGCATGCCACCCCCAGGGAGTGCCATTGAGCATCACAGTGCAGGGGAGGAAGGTCATAATCACCCTTGGCAACCTCCCCTTTCCTGCTCCTGCCATTTACATCACTGAACACTCACTCACTCTCAGGTGGTGGGCTCAGCAGAAGCCATCTGCCCATGTCCCCTTCCCCACTTGAAATGATAGGAGCTAGTTCCTCTTGGCTCTGTTTTATTCTCTGAGCAGAACCCGGTTCTTTTCCTGGGACTCTGCCACTTCTGGCTTTGTGTAGGGGTGGCTTGTTTGAATGCTTCTGCCATGGACAAGTTTTTTTGGGAAAAGCTCCTTGCATGCAGGGAAATATATCTCAAGGAAGCTGGGCTGAATCGTTTCCTATGTAGAAGGAGTTACCTGCCCCCACTGGGAAGAATTCAAATTTGCAAATACCCACCCTCATCTTGAAGTAGTAGAGGCCATGGAAAAGCTTTCCCATTTGATTCTACTGAATGCTCCATTTTTTTCCTGAGTTCAGGACATTGAATCTGCTGAGTAGACCTTGGAAGACACATCACAAATCCAACAAAACATAGGTATGTGGAACCTGTGGCCCTCTAGATGTTGTAGGACATCTTTCATCTGCCTCCACCAGCCAATGACCAGAAGTGATGGGAGCTGGAGTCTAGCAGGAGTCTAGCAGCATCTGGAAGCCACAGGTTGTCCATCCCTTGATGGTTGTCCATCAACTTTCTCTGCCATCTTCCTACCAATGGCTTGTCATCTAGCGGAGCTGTTCCAAGGGGTTAAGTATTCTGAGGGGGAAAGGGCACTGTGTTGGCCTAGAGCAACCAGTTTGCAAGGCACCTTGCTGATAAAGTCATTCGTGTTTGTTTCAAAATAGATCCCGTTCTCATTGTGAAGTCTATGGAAGCCTTGGTAGAATCATAGAACTGTAGAGTTGGAAGGGACCTTCTAGAGTCATCTAGTCAATGCAGGAATCAAACCCCCTACCCTGGGATTAAGAGCCTCATGCTCTCCAGACTGAGCTATCCCTGCTGTCATCTGGTACTGCTGTTGCATTCATAACTTTTTTGCAGGTTTCACATAGGCATGTGGTTGGCTGCTGTGAGAACTGGAAGTGGAGTTAGATAGGCCTTTGATCTGATCCAGCAAGGGCACTTCTTATGCTGTTACCTGCTCATCCTGTTTTAACAGGTATGTTTTAGCCTGAGGATGTGGACAGGGTGCTTGAAGGTGTTAGGCTGATCATCTGTCCTCTTGGCCTTCGCCCATCCTGACTCCTTAAGGCAGCCAGAGCATGGCAGGTCAATTGGATGGGGCAGGTTGTAAAGAATGGTGAAGTACCATATGGACTGAGTTGTAAGGCATTATCAAAGGAGCCTTCATCAGATCCCACCATCCTAGGCGATTACCTGCTGGTTTCCTATTTATGCTACTTGGGCAAAGTGCTCAACGTACGATCTTTATCCTTTGCAGTATGGCTTTGGCATTGAAATATCTGTCACACTAGTGGATTGCCTGTGCTGTGAGCTGGACAAGGGGACTGCAGGCCAGTTGGACCTTGCAACAAGCTTTTAATACCATTGACCATCCCTTTGGGATGGGAGGCGCTGTTTAGCAGTGGCTGTAGTCTTATCTTGCAAGTCAGTTGCTGAACATGGCGTTTAGGGATTCGTGTTTAATTCCTTGACCTCTGTCCTACATCACAAAGGTCTCCAGTGTGTCCCCTGCGTTATTTCACACCCACATGAAACAGCTAGGAGGTTATCTGGTGTCAGTAATATGCTGCAGACACCCATCTCTAGCTCGCATTTCCTTCCGTCCGTCCAGGGAGGGTGTGGAGATCCTGAACTGCAACTTGAGAGCAGTGGTGGGTTGAATGTGGGCTAATGAGTTGATACTTTAAGCCAGACAAGACAGAGGCACTTCTGATCAGTAGGAAAGCCAATCCAAGATTAGACACACACCTTTACTGGAAGGGATAGCAATTTCCTTGAAAAACCAAGCTTGTGGTCTTGGGTGCTTCCGGACAATGACTGCAGCACACACTTTGCTGGGCTGCTGAAGTGTTCGGAAACTTCGGCCGGTGCCAAATGCAGCAGCTAGACTTGCGTTTTTGAGCCTATTAACTCCAGTTGTGTTCAGTCTTCTCTGCCTACCTGCTTGCTTCCAGCGCTTGCTCTTGCCCTTAAAGCCCTTTGCAAAGCTTCCCCACATTCCCTCTTTAAATCAAGGACTTCAGAAGTTTAAAACAGCAGCTCTGGGTGGCTTACAAAACACCCTTTGCACTTGCCCAATGGGTACCCAACAATCAGCTTGGCTGTCAAGCACTTGGGGACCCTAAGTAAGGGATTATGACCAGGCAGTTGAAGAATTTCTGCCTTCCATATGAGCCTGCCCACCCACTGTGATTTTCATCAGAGGCCTCACTCTGTCCTGTTGCCAGTGGAGGTTTGGCATGGGGAAGAGTCCATTGGGTTGCACTGCTCAAATTTTGGAACACCCTACCTTGGCTGTCCTGATTAGTCCCCTTATTTGTCAATACCTGTATTTTCTAGCAGTCTTTGGAAGAATTTTTTCCCTTTGCTGCTAAGAGTTGTAATGTGGCTTGCTTTGTTTTGCTCTCTGCTTCGTTTTATTACCTCTGTCCATTTGGATAAGGGAAGCAGGTGGCGCTGTGGGTTAAATCACAGAGCCCAGGACTTGCCGATCAGAAGGCTGGCAGTTCGAATCCCCGCGACGGGGTGAGCTCCCGTTGCTCGGTCCCTGCTCCTGCCAACCTAGCAGTTCGAAAGCACGTCAAAGTGCAAGTAGATAAATAGGTACCGCTCCAGCGGGAAGGTAAACGGTGTTTCTGTGTGCTGCTCTGGTTCTCCAGAAGCGGCTTAGTCATGCTGGCCACATGACCTGGAAGCTGTACGCCGGCTCCCTCGGCCAGTAAAGTGAGATGAGCGCCGCAACCCCAGAGTCAGTCACGACTGGACCTAATGGTCAGGGGTTCCTTTACCTTTACCTTTTACCATTTGGATAATATCCATATGACACATTTGAAGCACATGGCTTCCCACTAGGAATCCTGGGAACTGTAGTTTGTGAAAGGTACTGCAAAGTGCAGCTCTGTGAGGGGTAAACTACAGTTGCCAGGATTCTTTGATGGGGGAGTCATGACTGTTAAAAGTGCTATAAATTTGCTTTTAACCAGGGTTTCCCAAACTTGGGTGTCCAGCTGTTTATTTGACTACAATTCCCATCATCCCTGATCACTGGTCCTGCTAGCTATGGATGATGGGTGTTGTAGTAAAAAAACCAGTCAGAGACCCAAGTTTGGGAAACTCTGCTTTAAACGAATGGTGTGGACGTGATCACAGCTTGCGATCTTTCGGGGGGACAGAGGCATTTCCTAACTGGGACCAAAAGGCAAGACGGAAGTGATTTAAATAAAATTAATGTTACAAATATACATATATAATACATAAATCAATATCACAGAATCAAAAATACGAAAAAAATCAGCCTTAAACAGAAGCTCCAAGAACTCAGTTATAAAGATATCTAGTTGGCAAGTGTTTCTAGGTGATCATATACAAAGCCACCAAATTCCAACTATCTATCGTGGAAATGCTTTAACAGTCCCATCGCTGTGGTCATGACACAGCAGATACCCCGCCCAGATGCCGCGCTGCCACTATCCTTAATTCTCGAAGAAGTCTCTGCCTCACTGCAGGTGCTCTCTCAACAGCTGCAGTCACCTTCATTGACTTGCAAGTGGCTTCTCCGCGGTCCTCCAACAAGCACTGCTTCAGCATCATACAGAAGGCAGTGGAGTCAGTTAGTCTTGAATTGGAGGCCTGGAGTGTGGAGAAAATGCAGCCAAGCGGGCTTGATGGAAAAGCTGGATTAGCCTGTTGAGGAAGGGCAGAGAAGTGGGAGATGCTGGAAAAGAGAAGAAGAAGAAGATGACTTTTATTTCTCATATCTACCCATAACAATAAGCAAATATTATTCACGACACTGGTCAAACATTCCTCCTCCAAATGTAAACACCCAATGTCCCAAGGGTTCTCATACAAATAAAATAAACCACTAAGGTATCACATGCACCATACGTTTAAAACACTGTTGTATCACTTTAACAGCAACGGCTCCGCCCTCTCCCCAAAAGACCTGGGAACTGTAGTTCGTTAAGGTAGCTGAGAGTAGTTAGAAGACCCCTCAGAAAGCTACAATTCCCAGCACCTAAAACTACCGTTCCCAGACTCCTTGCCTGAAACCCAAGTGAGCCATTGCCAGGGCTAGATCAGCCAAGAGTCTAACTCAGGAAGCTGTCGTATACTTGGTTCTTATGCGGCTACTCCCTGCCAGGCCTTCTACTCCTTTGGTCCTGGACCTCGGTTGAATTTGGGGCTCTCATTCCATCCCACTCCAGATACGGCAGACTTGACCATATCCCCAGCAGTCTGTGCTTTACAAGTCATTCCTGAAATCCCAAACATGGCCAAGCAGCACTGTGTGTCAATACACACACACTGCCATTCCAGATACAACCCCACATAGGCTAAATATTTCACACGGTAACAGCTGGATACTTCTCCTTTCCCTTCCCCTCCCACTGTCTCCCCTCTCTCAAGTATACCTGGGTCAAGTCTCACGACAATGAGACACAACATGAAAGCAGCCAAGAGTGTCTTTCTGTAGGGGATGGAAGACAGCTGGCCTGCCAAGGATCCCAGCACTCGACCCAGCTGTGCCAATATGGTCAACACCTTTTGGGGTACCAAACCTGCAAAACGAAAGGAAGACGTTACGCCAGGGAAAGTGGCGAGGAGGCACCGCTCAAAAGAAACTTTGAAAAGTTATTTCCAGAGAAGATTCCATGAAAAATAACCTCCTTTCTCCCTTAAAAAGCTCTCCACTGTTGTCATGTGAGGACTGTACAGCCAGCACCGATTTCTTGTGGCTGATCAAGGAAATGCTTTTGCCCCTTAGCAAACGCTTTATCTATGCTAATAGTAAAACCCAGTGAAGTTGTTGAAAGTGTGTCCCCTTCGCCCGACAGTTTCATTAAGCTGTCTGAATGCTGTAGGACTGCAATTCTCTTACTAGATTAATAGAATTGTAGAGTTGGAAGGGACGCAGGGGTCATCTAGTCCAACCCCCAGCAATGCAGGAATCTCAGCTAAAGCATCTGTGACAGATGGCCATCCGACCTCTGCTTAAAAACCACCAAGGAAGGTCAGTCCACAACCCCCCAAGGGAGACTGTTCCACTGTCAAACAGCTTACTGTCAGAAAGTTTTTCCTGATGTTTAGTTGGAATTTCCTTTCTTGGTTTGAGTCCTACCCTCCAGAGCAGGAGAAAACAAGCTTGTTCCCTCTTCCACGTGACAGCTCTTCAGATATTTGAAGATGGCTATCATATCTCCTCTCAGTCTCCTCTTTTCCAGGCTAAACATAACCACCTCCTTCAACCACTCCTCATAAGGCTTTGTTTCCAGACTTGGTGGCAAGAAAATTTATATACTCCAGGCATCTGGTTTCAGCTACAAAACACATAAGACTGCTTTTAAGAAAAGCCTACCCAACCGTTGCTTCCACACCATTTCTGGCCGCTCGTCAGGAAGCTGGCGCTCCTCCTCTTCCTTCTGCAGCCACTGCTGCCTCTGCTCCTTAATGCTCTCACAGGCCTCCACCTGTTGCTCTTTGCTCAATGCTTTACAATCTCGGATTAGCTCCTCTGCCTCTGCAAAGAGCCTGAGCGGCAACAGCACATGGAACAGGTGCAGCTGAGCCAAGAGGCCGTAACTAGGCAGGTGCTGATTGGCTGAGGAATGTAACCAGTCTCTGGCAACTTCTAGCATCACATGAGGTTCTTCCACTTTACTATGCAGGAGGATGCTGAGAGGGAAACAAAGCAATACCACCACTTTAATATTATTATAATGACACCATTGTATTTGCATATTATTTTTCCTATGCATTCTCAAGAAAGCCCTTGACACAGAGGGAGCTAGTATAATTTAGTGCAGGGCTCTATCTGGCCCTCAGAACACTCTCCAAGCAAAACGTCCTTCCCAGACAAAATAATAATAATAGTAATAATAATAATTTATTATTATTTATACCCTGGCCATCTGGCTGGGTTTCCCCAGCCACTCTGGGAGGCTTCCAACAAAAGATTAAAAATACATTAAAACATCAGTCATTACAAACTGCCCTAAACCGGGCTGCCTTCAGATGTCTTCTAAATGTCAGATAGTTGTTTATTTCTTTGACATCTGATGGTAGAGCGTTCCACAGGACGGCCACCACCACCCAGAAGGCCCTCTGCCTGGTTCCCTGTAACTTTGCTTCTCGCAGTGAGGGAACCGCCAGAAGGCCCTCGGCACTGGACTTCAGTGTCCGGGTTGAACGATGGGGGTGGAGACGCTCCTTCAGGAGAGATCATATGACTTACTGCATCTCCATACAAAAAGAAAATCCATACACACAGAAAGCTAGCATTTCTGGCAGAAGGCTAGGATGCAATGCCTCTTTCTCCCAGATATCTAGTTTTCTGTATGCAGGGAACTGATCTGCATGAAGGTGCATTCAGCTATGCAAGCCCCCACCCACAGCCTAAACTGGTACAGTCCAGTAACAGGCTTACCACCCCCAAAATACAATAATATAACTCAGTGTCTGTAAGAGCAGAACCCACCACAGCTCTAGAATTCTGGAAGGCCAACATTCAGGCTCGTGATAGTACTGAAGAATCCAAGGCAGGACTTCTCTCCATCGGTTCATCTCAGCCAACGCCTGGATACCCACAGTGCATAAGGAGCATTTCAGTTCTTCAGAGCTGATTCAGAAAATAGATGCACAAAATGTTATTATTATTATTATTATTATTATTATTATTATTATTATTAAAAATTAACCCCACTCTGCTGCTGAAAAGGACTCCCAGTGTGCCATACAAAGATCAGCAACAAGATTGGAAGTCTGGGGGCAGGGGCTATCTAAAAGGCATGACAGAAAAGGCAAAGGTATTGGGGGGAGGGGGGAGCAAACACAGACAGTAGTTCTTATTTACAAAGTTTTATAATAACCAGATGGTAATAGGAGAAGTTCAAGGAGAGGAGGAGCAGGAAGTTGCTGTCTCCCAGCACAGCCAGTGGCCATTTTACCCTTCCCGTCCCTCTGCTGTAACTTGGTAAAATATATTTTTCTGTAAGAAACTGCATTCCTCTGCCATTTGTGCTAACAGGTACTGGAATAAATATTGTTATTTAATTCCCTTTAGAAGAACGACATCAGTTCCAGGACTGGATTAAAGCAACCTTGAGGCTAGGAGTTTAATAAGTTTACAAAAGTATGGAATTATCGAAGACATTCACACAGAACATTCACAGGGGAATCACAGCTATGTTATAATCCTCACTTGTTCTCAAAATGTACTCTATAATGATAGACAGTGATCTGAACGCTTGTATTGCTTCATGGCTGACTTTATTCTTTGATTCTGAGCAGCATAAAACCTCCGCGAACGTTACTAAATTGTAAGTACGCAATTGTGTAACTCATATACAGTCATAGACACACAAACATTGTGTGTTTAATATTACTAAGCAACTGGGCCTAGGTAATAAAATTTGCCTGGTTTTTTTTATTTAAAAAAATATTGCAAGAGGATGAGCCCCACCCGCTAGATCATGGGCTGCAGATAGCTCAGCACATACCTAAATCTGGCACTGATCAATCCCCCTCTTCCCAGTTCTCACCCGACCTCTGCCTCAATTCAGCACGTACCTGTCAGCATCTTCATTCTCGGGGTCCTTCCTGAGGCTCTCGCAGCCTTTCTCGCACCTGTCCAGAGCAGCCGCGAAGTCCCTGTTCATCACCAGCAGATCTGCAGCCTCTTCCAGTAAGGAAGCTGCTTGGGACGCCACTGGAGACAGAGACACGGGCTCGCTGCTTCTTAAAAGGCTCCCTGCCCCGCCGATGCCAGCAAGCGCCACGGACAGGTCATTCCTCATCATCTCTAGGTGCTGGTTCTAAAACTAAACACTCCCGACTGAGCTGCGCTATAGGCCCGGTTGCCTCGCGCGATCAGCAGCTTCAGGACAAAATATTATGCAGCACTCAACAATTTGGGTTTTTGTTTATTATTTTTAGCCCACTAACTCTTCTTCAGAGGCAGGCTATTCCCCACTGCAGTCAGACACCGGATAGAAAAGAGAGGAAGGGGTGTGTAGGAAGGGAAAAGCTAAGGAAAAAAGAAATTTGTCTTCGGTTGCACCATTCTTCAGAATCCAGAAGATCCCGACTGTCCAGATCTGCAGAATTGCACAATTGCAATTCTGAGGGGGCGGATCCGCCTTCTATAATGCCCTGTATCCTATCAAAAGCAAACGCAGTACAGACCCCGCTCTCTTTCTAGGAAGCAGAGATCATCTCCCTACGCATTCCGCATAAAGAGCAACAAAAAATGCGACTGCCCCTAAACTGCTGTTCGGTCAGCAGCAGAACAGACGACTTCCTCGCTTTACCTGCGCGCCCGCAGTCACGCCGCAAGAGAGCATGCTGGGAAATGTAGTCCCTCTCGAGTGAGAGGGGAAAGTCGACGGGAAAGGCTGACTGACGGGAGGCCGGACAGCGACAACCGGAAGGCAGCCCGTGGCAGGAAGTAACGTGGAGCAGGAGGGAGGGGGATTTAAGCTTAGTTCTTTGGCCTCCTCAATTCATAATGTCCCTCCTCGTTAATACAGTACGTAGTTGGAAATTTCTGAGGGTCTGGTTGGACCACTTGGTGATTTGTTTTTCTCCTGCCTGTTGTACAACTGTAATGCTCTGAGCTAGATGTGTAATGGATTTTAATTGCATTTTAATTCCTCCCTTTTTTTTACATTGTAAAAAATTCAGTCGAAATAAATAAAAAAAAAGGTGCTAGTGGACAATTTGTGATTTTTAAAAATTTATTTCGACTGCGTCAGAACAACATGGCTACCTACCAGAATGTAGAATTCAGGTTATTGCAAGTGTTCTTCACAGACATACCACGGAACACCTGAACCCAGCTTGGTTTGGGAACACAAATTCAGATGCTTTTAAGGCATTACCTCTCCACTCCACCCCACTAACTGGTTTTAATATACAGTGCTACTTCGGGTTACATGCGCTTCAGGTTACATACGCTTCAGGTTACAGACTTCGCTAACCAAGGAACAGTGCTTCATGTTAAGAACTTTGCTTCAGGATGAGAACAGAAATCGTGCTCCAGCAGCGCGCCAGCAGCGGAAGGCCCCATTAGCTAAAGTGGTGCTTCAGGTTAAGAACAGTTTCAGGTTAAGTACAGACCTCCGGAAGGAATTAAGTACTTAACCCGAGGTACCACTGTATTGTTGCAAAAGCCCGGCACTTGCCAAGGAGTGACCAGAGCGTATGGCGTCACAGGCACACCTACAGGCTCTGCGGCCCTTCGAAGAACAGAAGACACGCTGTCGTGCTTTGGGAAACGAGGTTTATTCACTTATTTGTACCTTCCATCTGCTGGGAGGGGGTCCAGATCTTACAGCATAGCCCAGAGCATTGCCAAGATGTATCTCTGCCATTCTCCCTCTTTCTTCTTCCCAGAGGCCTCTTGCCCTCCCCCAGAGCAGTTACCTTGGCAACCCTCCAAATCTTCAGTCTCAGGTCACACCAGGGACAAGGAGTTGTCCTCAATGGCTCTATTTTAATGCTCTGCTCTTCCCTAGGCCAGCCAGGCTGGTTTGAGTAAGGCAACCAAGGAATCCCCTTGGCAGCTTATAGTCTCCCTGCATATCACAAAGAACCCAAAATCCTAGCATTTATTAACTTATAGGGTTTAGGGGGATCCCCCTATTTCTATAATGTCACCCCCTCCTTAGCAAAAGGCAGTCTTACATGACTGTCCAACACGGTTACTACCAGCATTCCACTGTGCTTGAAAGATAGCAGAAAGTTACATCAAAAACACAAGAAGACATTTAAAAACACAATAACAGTTCCTTTGTAAGCGGCCCCAGCTTCCTGGATTCCTCCAAGCCTTTCTCCGTGAACAGAGTAATTTAAACAAAGCGCTTACTATCCCAACACCACAGCATGCATAAAAAAAAAAGACATCACAGCATTTCAAAGTCATTGTTGAACTTGCAGGCACAATCCCTTTGTAGGTCAGTTCACAGATCCAAGAGCAGAAACCCCCACCACCTCTTCTTCTTGTAGTAGCTGGGTTTTCCACAGCGTTTATACTCTTGAGTAAAGCAAACACAGTTCTCAGTCCTTGTTGCTTACAGTAATTCACAGGTTCAGTCCTTCTGGGGGCTTCCTATGCTTCTGGTGTCTCCCAGCAGATTGTGTAGGGATGCCTCCCTCTTCTAGCCCCCTAGGCTGCCACTGGGGGTACTAGCTACCGTGTTGGGCCTGTGGTTCTGTTCCCAGAACCCCACAGTCTGGTCCCGCTGGTTGTTGGGCCACCCAGTACAGAGAATAGCTCTTGTATTTACACATTGGCATTAAATATTTTGACCACAAGCCTTTTTTGTCTCTTGTTCATAAAACTGCATTCTTCAATAGTAAAACAAACAATCAAACAAACCTCACACACAACAGAGTCCATATAAACCCCTCTAATTTAACCCTATTTCAGCAAGAGAAAGCTAAGTATATCAACAACATTCCCACAGAAGTCCATGGAATCAAGTCTAGGATGCAACAGAACAGCCTGTTTCTATATGAGAAATTAATAGTAACGTGTTTTTGTACTTTGCTCTTGTGTCCTGTAGGGTGCAGTGTGGAACTATGCAAGACCAACATCTTCAACTTCCAAGATTGCCACCCAGAACAGCAATTGGATATTAAGAGGCTTATTTGAATTCAAACAGGTAACCATCACTAATGCACAACCACATGCAAAACAGCAAAATAACTTTTACTTTGAAATAAAATATTTAAAAAACCAAGTTGCATGGGAACCAAAGCAATAGTGAAGATGTTAGTATCCCAATTTTGGTAACCTATGTTTTTTGTGGGGAGGTATGCAAGTGCCAACAAGAATGCCCTTTGCAGTGCAATCTTATGCATGCTTACTCAGAAGTACAGCCTACTGTCTTCAACAGGGCTTGTTCCCTGGTAAGTGTGTATAAAACTATATCCTCAGTCTGGAATACAGTATGTAATTTGTGAATGCTGTTCATATGGATGGGACAAGTGTATGGGAGCTCATTTTAAATCAAGTATTTGATAACCTGATGCAAAACAACAACAACAACAGACTAGGGAATAATCTCAAGGAGAATAAAATAATAGGAACATTCTGTAGGTGTACTATGAATTATTTTCTTATGTGAACTGGAAAACGCATGTAAGCCCTGCTTGACAAAAACTTATCATTTACCGTAGTCATTTTCTGGCCACTTCCCATATGCGCTTTCCAAACCTGCTTAGAGGAAAGTTACATGAATCACAGAATCATAGAATTGTAGAGCTGGGGGGGGGGGGTCCACAAGGGTCATCTAGTACAACCCTCTGCAATGCAAGAATCTTTCACCCTGTCTCATACTGTACCAACTGATCAATACATGAGAAACAACTCACAACAGGTCATGCAGTGAAAAATTAGATGGCTACCTCACATGGATTCAAAGCTCTCCACAGGAACTGGAAACCCGCAGGCTGAATTGGCTATTGGATTGTGGTGTTGGATACACAGCTCAGTAGTAGTGCCTATTCTTTGGATACAGAAACCGCCAGGTTCAGATCCCAAAATGGTTCCAGCTAAAAGGACTTACGGTGCTAAGTGCTAGGAGGAAACCTCTGCTGGAGAGCCCAGAGATTTGTTGTAGAAAAGTCTTCCCCAACCTGGCACTCTCCACATGTTTTAGACAACAACTATCATCCTTGAGCATTAGCCAAGCTAATTGGGGCTGGTAGGAATTGGAGGCCAACATGGTTTGGAAGGCACCAGTTTGGGAAAGGCTGGAGTAGACAGGATTTGACTAGATCAGAGATGGTGAGAGAAATGCTGCTGGACTTTGAACTCTCATTAGCTCCAGTTGGAATGGCCAGTGCCCAAAAACATCTGAAGGGCCACCAGTTCTCCATCCCTGGGACAGATAGACGAGTGGTGTCATTCGGCTAAAGAAAGCTTTAATGCATCAGACAATTCCAACTTTTCAGGCAGGGTATGACACACAAAATATAATTATGCATTATATTTTTATTCCAAAAAGCAACATTTCCTTATTAGGTTTGGATAGCTTACTTGTTATTGCTTTTTACTGCCTCTGAATTCTCCCCTCCTTTCCCCTCCCCACAACACATATTTCTGAAACTAAAGGCAGAAGGAAATTTGTTTGGACACACAATTTCCGCTTTCACTAAAAATAAGGACAAACTCTGCACATACTATATTTTCTGCTCATGGAGAGGGCTTGTGAAATACGAACAATACATAAAAAACAGGAATAAGCAAGATTCCGATCCAAAACAACTGGTATAGCAAAGGTCACTAATAAGACATTTTCTTTCGGCCGAAATATATTATATTTGTTCAGTTCACATCAGTAAGTCCATTCCTCAACAAAATAACATATACTTGCATTACCTATTTTTTCACTGAAGTGGCAAACTCATGTTTACTTTAAAAAACAAAATCCAAACCCTGTATTTGCGCTATTATGTCTGCAGCTTGGAGCTCATAAATTTGTGTGGTTCTCCCTTCTATATAGAAAACAAGCATGTTGAGATGGATAGTCTAAAACCTTTTTACCTCACACCTTTTTCTGTTTTCAGGGGGCACATTTGTGTAAGAGAACTTAATACAGTGGTGCCTCGCAAGACGAAATTAATTCGTTCCGCGAGTTTTTTCGTCTTGCGATTTTTTTCGTCTTGCGAAGCACGGTTTCGGAAAAGTTTTGGAAAAGCTTCAAAAATCACCAAAGTCTTCAAAAACCTCAAAAAAAGGCTACCACACCGTGTGCTATGAGTTGCTTCTCAAAGTCAAGTCGCAACTGTATTAACGGTTTTAAGAAAAAGGAAACAAACTTGCAAGACGTTTCCGTCTTGTGAAGCAAGCCCATAGGGAAAATCGTCTTGCGAAGCAACTCAAAAAACCAAAAACCCTTTCATCTTGCGAGTTTTCCGTCTTGCGAGGCATTCGTTCCGATTATCAGTACTCTGGGGGGAAAGCTTTAAAACTTGTTGTTTTACATCCACTTCATTGGTTGTCCTCCAGCGTTATCAAATATGTGCTTCCTTTTTGTTATTTTTTCAAGTTACTAGTTTTACATTTCTCTCAACTTATTTAACCTTAGCTTTTTTTTTTTAAGCAGAAAAGAATATTTCATCTTGCTGTGTATGGAAGGCATTCCTCGCTCCCTCGCTCACGTTTTGTGATCTTGCATTTTGCTTACTATCTTTGCTAAAAAAAAACTCTGGACCAGAGTAGCCACAAATTGCAGTAACCGAAGAAACCAGTGAGTAGAAGGAAAAGCTGGACCCTTTGCTGTGCAAATGTTGTATGTGGTTTTAGTCACTCATTTGGTTTGGTTTTTAATGCCCCGTCACCCAGTGCAGCTCAAGGGTATTTAGAAATATAGGCACATGCAGTAAGGCCTCCAGGACAAATCACCTCAAACGTTAATCCAGATCGGAACAGTACCGGTCACAGGGCCACAGGGTTGGGGGTGGGCAGTCTTCCGAGCTCCTGGCCTCTTCTGTGTTAGTGGGCTGCTAATTAGAGATTAGCAACACTAAGACTCTGAGCTGGAAGGAGCAAGGCTGTGTAGCTAAGTTTGAAGAGAAAGAAATAGTCACAGCTTCTCATGTTGAAAAGAAGAAGCAGCCATAGCAATGTCATCAGGAGGGGTTGCACACCCTAAAACCAACTGAGAGGAGCATGAAAGACAGGTAGGGATCACGGAATTGTACTGTGTAGTTTGCAGGCATGTTTAGCTCATTGAATGCAAAACTCTGCTTTGCTTGATTGGAATGTTTTGGCTCTTTGAACTGAAGTCCCTAATTGTTATTCCTCGGCAACTATGAGAATGGATTGTTGTGATTAGCGCATGCTTGGCATACAGTGTACAACTATGCCTTTCAGCTAGTAATGGACCAGCAGTCTAGTTCAATTAATTAAAAGGGTCTGGATTGTCTTCCCTTCTTTGCTGTTGATAGTGGCCTGGTTCACCACATAACACTAAACCATAATTTAGCAGCTAAATTTTAGCATTATGCAGCCAAGGCTCAATGAGCCCAACAAGGTGTTCATATGCTACCCCTCTCCTTTCCTGGCTGATTTCATAATCCAACTATGGTAGGCTTATTAGAAAACAGATGTGAAGTTTGTTTGTTTTTAAAAATCCAAGGATCCCTGGTTCAACTGTAATGCTAAACTGAGATGCTTTAAAGTATCCCAACTAAACTTGGGAGGTGTCCTTCTCCTAGCCATGTGGGATGAGGAGAGGGGAGGGAGAGCATGCTAGCCTGATGCTTCCCTCAAGCTTGTTACAGTCAATCCATGTAGCACTAAACCATGGTTTATCATTGCGTGCTAATACTGCAGCCAATCAGTGCAGCCTTTGGAATTACACTTTTCCACTCTATGTGTGGGCCTCTCCTGACTGTTTTCTTTCTTGTTGTTGCTGTTGTTTTGTTTGTGGGTATATCCTGCAACATTGGCACAATACTAGTGCATTAATGCAATAGTATCCAGGACCATCCACAAATCATTCCACTTTATTAGTTGTTCTGTGACGCTTCCCCAATATTCCCGCACAACAAAAGCAGGACATAAAAAATAACCCAGAACATTTGTGTGTGTGTGTGTGTGTGTGTGTGTGTGTGTGTGTGTAGGATTTCAGCCAAAAGTTGTAGAACATGCACTGATTGGGAACAAAGCAGTATGACTGTCCCAAAACCTTGAAGCTGCTAAGAGTATTGAAAGCAGGATATCACACAACTGGCCTGATATCACCGTGAGCACAAATAATTATGACGGCACAATAAAAAGGACATCTGGAAAGACTTTACATCAAGCATGGGTTGGACTGGATGCTCTGCACAAACCCTTCCAACTCTACGAAACAGTAAGAATAGTGATGGCAAAGTCTTATCAGGATGTGGGCAGAGTAGACAATCGACTTGATAGACCATGAGCCAGATTTTGGTAAACCACCTAGCGCTGGAATTCTTACAAAGAGTGCTGCACTAATCTAATCCAGTGCAAGGCACTTCTTTAAGCAAAAATGTACACACAGGATCATTTGACACGGATTAGTTATGCCCTCACTATTAAGAGATTCTTGGTGTGCATGCACTCTTGTTTTGCAAATTAAGAATGTGTTTGAGCAGATCTTGCCAACACCCAATTGTGTTCCCATTGGCATTCTTTCAGTTTCATCCATGTATGATTAAGAATAAGAGGAGCCCTGCTGGATCAGGCCAGGGGCCCTTCTAGGCCAGCATTTTATTCTCACAGTGGCCAGGCAGATGCCTGTGGGAAACTTGCAAGCAGGACTAGAGCACAAGAGCTCTATCCCCTCCTGCTGTTCCCAGCAAGTGATATCCAGAAGCATCCTGTCTTGGGCTGTGGAGAGTAGAGCATATCCTTCAGGGTTAGTAGCCACTGATAGTCTTGTCCTCTATGTTTCTAATCCTATTTTAAAGCCACCCAACATTATTTTTTCCCTAAGCCTCTAGAGTTTCTAGTCCATTTGATCTGGTGGAAATGTCATCCACTCTTTCGCTTTATAATACTCCAGTTTCTAATCTCTGCCGGCCACCACTATTTAAATTTTGTCGTGTATATACTCTTCTCCACTTCCTTGCTCTTTTCATTGAAGTTGATCCGTGGCCCTCCTTTTAAATTCACATTTATTGGCAGGCTGTGTGAATTAGCACTGTAGTATCTTAATTTACATTGTACAGATGGAATGTCAGAAGGGATTAGAAGAACTCAGAAACCAAGAAAGAGCCAGGAGCCACTACTGCCTTCACTTACTATTGTTTCCCTTGCTGTCTGCCACCCATGAGGTGGTTAATGAAAGTCTGTTTTGCAAAAGCTGGCAGTTCTCTGCGGTTGCTAGGATACATTGCCCTGCTCTCAAGGAAGGATCAGCTAATTAAAGATTGTTCTGATGATGAAATGTTTCTATATTCGTGTTCCATTGGTCAACGGCACTGTCACTCAAGTTTTCAGCTGGGGAATATCTGGGTGGAATTCTGTAATTTACTGAATGCGTCTGCTGTGTATTGCTTGTGTTAGTAATTTTTTCATCCCTATATCCCAGTTCTAATAAATGTGGCTATCTAGAAGCAAGTCCTGCTGGGATTCAAGAAAGGTAATTTAGGATTTCAGCCTTAAAGGCAGATTGAAAATTTGTAGTGTTCAACCTGTAGACGCAATAGATATTTGGAAGTAGTTTATACATTTTTATAAGTCACATTTTGCTTGTGTCCCTATTAAAGCTCTTGCAGGCATAGAGCTCTACTACGTACGTCTTGAAAATCAGCCTTAATTTTAATTTTTAAAAACCCACCGAAACAGGTTTCTAGCCTTCATGCTTACTTAAAGGTAAAGGTACCCCTGCCCGTACGGGCCAGTCTTGCCAGACTCTAGGGTTGTGCACTCATCTCACTCTATAGGCCGGGAGCCAGCGCTGTCCGCAGACACTTCCGGGTCACGTGGCCAGCGTGACAAAGCTACTCTGGTGAGCCAGAGCCGCACACGGAAACGCTGTTTACCTTCCCGCTAGTAAGCGGTCCCTATTTATCTACTTGCAACCAGGGGTGCTTTCGAACTGCTAGGTTGGCAGGCGCTGGGACCGAACAACGGGAGCGCACCCCGCCGCGGGGATTCGAACCGCCGACCATGCGATCGGCAAGTCCTAGGCACTGAGGTTTTACCCACAGCGCCACCCGCGTCCCTGATGCTTACTTACTGGAAGTAAGCTTACTGGAAGTAAGCGTCCCTGATGCTTACTTACTGGAAGGAAAAACACAATCCACATGGCTTTTTCTTTTTAGGAAGCAATCGTGTATTCAGGTACCTGGAAATAAAATGCCTTGAACTCAACGGGTCTTACTTTTGAGTAGACTTGACTGCATGCTTCGGCATGTAAAACCACACTTTCTTTCTCCTTACTGGCCGGTTCTCCTTCCTCAAGAGGTGTTAGAGCAAAATTGGATACAGCTGCAACTGGGATTAGATTTCTAATTAGTTAACTGTCTCTGCACACAGTTGCTTACTTTTCAGTGGGGGTGGGAAGGGCAGCGACAAGAAATCTGACCCTGACCTTCTTCTCCTACCTTTCAACTGTAAGTGAAACCTGAGCTTCAAGGACAGAGGGTTCCTGCATACCTCTGTATTCTCTGCATTAAAAGGCATGGAATTATGTGCAAAATATCCTACCCTCTGAAAAGAAGCCAAAATTCTGAGCCTTGGCTAAATAATGCAAGTAAAGCATGTTTGCATAACAGTGCTTATTTTGCATAATTCAGATTGCTTCTGCTGGGTCCTGGAAGTGCCAAATACAGCCCTGACTGAATACCCCTCCCCTCCTGGTCTGCTGGAAATCCTGCTCAATCCTCTGCCCCTCCCCGGCTCCTGAAATCTCATCAACTATTATCCAAACAGTTTCAAGGTTATATTTGCAGTCTTAAGGGCTAGAAAGTTTCTGGGCTCTTTTTAATAAAAATTAAGCCTGCGATTTTCGGGATGCGCTTAGTAGCAATATCTGTGATTGCAATAGTGTAAGAGCTGGCAACAGCTGCAGCTCGCTGGTCAAAGCTTAGCGGAAGGGTGAAGGTGGTAAAAGAGTGTTTACCTTGCCTACAGAAGCCCCTAGGTTTGATCCCTGGCATCTCCTGGTCGGGCAAGTTGAGACCCCTGCCTTCAACCCTGGAAAGCAGCTGCCAATAAGAATGGGCAACTCTGAGGTAGGCGGAACAAACTGCCTGATTCGCCTACAAGGAAAAAGCACACCAAGAACCCAGGCCAATGTAAGTTTCAATAGTGGGAGTGGTCCCTACTCACAACTCAATAATCAGTAGAAACAAAAACTAATCCATTCAAAAGTATGTATTATAATAAAGATTACAAACTCAGTTTACAGACTCAGTTTCAATCACTGAGCAGAAGTCAATTATGGATTGGAAACCAGGACAGGGCCCTGTTTCAATGTATTCACCTTCATCAGCTGGAAGTATCAAATATTACATAAAAATACATTTAAATTCTAAATTATCATGAATTATACAACAGTCATAATGATTGAAACTGAGTCTCCATCTGCAAGCTATTAAATCATAAGGATCAACATTATTGTTGAGTGAAAAGGAGAAAATCTTTGTAACGAATTACAGTTTTATACATATCTCTTTGAGTTTGTAATCTCTGTTAGAGTTTGTAATCTTTATTATAATACATAGTTTTGAATGGATTAGTTTTTGTTTCTATTGATTATTGAGTTGTGAGTAGGGACCACTCCCACTATTGAAACGTACATTGGCCTGAGTTCTTGGTGTGCTTTTTCCTTGATTCGCCTACAAGGCAGCTTCCTATGTTCCAAATGCAGCCAAAATGCCTACAGCTCTTTTGCAGCTTTAATGAAATTGGGGAGGAAGGTTAACAGGTCATTTGGCAGAGAAGTGTTGCCCATGGTTCTGAAGTTCTCAAACAGTACTCTGAGTAGTCTGGAGGTGTCGGCTTCCGTATGGGGCTCATGCTCAATGTCTGCCTCACTCTTGACAGTCAAGTGACAATTAACATTGCATGCACTAGTTCCTTTTATCAGGAAACCCCATAAGGCATATCCTTGAAAGGCTGTTGAAATGTGGGTGCCATGAAAAAAGACCCATGTGATTTGGAAGCCACAGAGGCATGTTGGAGGAAAGGATTCACTAGCAGAATTCTTCTGTGTCTCTATGACTTCAATGGTCCCTGTATGGATTTCATGCTTAGCCCTGGGTCCAGTACTGTCTGGACTGATGGAGTGGAAGTCAGGGAGACCAACACTAGGTGGAGCCTAAGCTAATGTTCGGCAGAAACAACTAATTCTGGCTTTGTCCTCCTTCTGCATGCTGAGTTGCACAAGGACAAGGCTGAAACGAAGGAGGAAGAAGCTAACAGGCAGTACCTCCAGCTCGTGGTTGTAAATAAGTGGTTGTAACTAAGGAGGCAGGTGGGGGCAGAATAAAGTTGGTGTGGCAGTGCCCCATTTGCCCTAGCAGACCAACCTGCATGGCATGGAAGGAGCCCCTTTTCAGTTCTAGTACACTGTTTGTGTGAACATGGACTGTACGTGGTGCTTTTAAGTGGATGAGGAGAGAAGACTGTTGTAGCCATCATTGTTCAACCCTTAAATGAGGCCTGCTTGTATTGTGTGGCCCAATGAGCTAAATGCCAGCGTCCATCACCATGATAGAGTTAACTAAATTGTGCCTTACAGGATTTGAGCCTTAAAAGGGAGATGATGGTGACATTCACACATGACAGCCCATGAGTGTACAGTGTACTTGTGTACACAAATAACTGAGCTAAACACTCAATAGTTTTTCACATGTTATATTCAACGAGTATACAGTCTATGTACCTGTGCACACCACAAGTAAATAAATGTACACACTTTCACGCAAACACTTGTACATTTCATTATTCTTATTTATTACATTTATTCTTTATCTTCCAAGGATCTCAGGGTGGTGTACAATGGTTCTCCTCATCCCCATTTCACCCCCACAACAACCCTGTGAGGTAGGTTAGGCTAAGAGATGGTGACTAGCCCAAGGTCACCCACTGAGCTTCTTGGCTGAGTGGGGATTCAAACCCTGCTCTCTATGTGTGGGGTGTGGGTGTGTGCGTGTGTAAACAAGCCTATAGCATTACTGGGGAACTTGGGGGCAGGGCTAATTAGAACAAACCTTCTCTTGTGACCTTTTAGACTATTGACACTTTTCTGTATGGTACAGTATAACGATATTAGGAATCGTGTCCCACATGTCGTGGTAACTCCCCCCTCTGGGAGAGTGAAAAAATGACAGCTCTGGCTCATTTCTTTTCCATTTGACTCGTCAACTCAGAACTAATCTTGGGTTAGTGGCAGTGGGCCAGACAAGGAGGAAAGCAGCTTTAAGAGGTTTTATCCTGTCTGGAACTGCCATTCACTGCTTCTGTGCCTCCAGAGAAACTCAGGCCAGGGCCCTTTCAGACTCTCCCAGAAAGGATTACTACAACTTGGATCGCACCTCTCGTTTTTGCATATTTAACCCTTAAAGGATGTTCTGACAGGGCTAGAAGGGGCAAGAGGAATATCGTTTTCAGTACCATATTCTTATGGAATTTCTTCTGTAAGGCAAAATTCCATTAAGGGATCACAGCTCTCTGGTCACCCCTTGGTCTCTTTTTTCATTCTTAGTACAGTCATACCTCGGGTTGCGAACATGATCTGTGTGGGAGGCACGTTCGCAACCCGCAGTCTTCACAACCCACACGACACGATTCGGTGTTTCTGCACGTGCACAAGTGCCAAAATCCGGAAGTAAGCTGTTCCGGTACTTCAGGGTTCGGCGCGGTCCGCAACCCGAAAACGCGCAACCCGCAGTGTTCGCAACCCAAGGTATATCTGTACGGCCCCCGTGAAAGCTATTAATAGATACAAGCTTCCATCTCCTGGTCCAGAAGGTGTATTTACATACTTAACAATAACTTTCTTTTCTCTGGCCCCAGGCATCAAAGCCATATTAAGACTTAGTGAAATTCTAACCATGTTTACTCAGTAGTACTGAATTCAATGGGGCTTAGTCCCAGGTAAGTTAGGGGTTAGGATTGCAACCTTAATGTGCTATATGTATAATACCTGAGCTCAGCAAGGAAGATACTGTCTCCTTTTCTCTTTGTTCAACTTTTTAGAGATTATTTTATTTTATTTATGGCATCTATATACCACTTTTATCTTCCAAAGATCTCAAGGTGGTGTACAATGGTTCTCCTCTCTATTTCTTCCTCACAACAACCCTATGAGGTAGGTTAGGCTGAGAGGCAGTGACTGGCCCAAGGTCACCCAATGAGCTTCATGGCTGGAGCAAAAGTTGTAAGTAATCTTATTTAAATGGCTTCAGGAAACTGCAATGAAGCATTTGCTTGCCAGATTTGAATCTGTGTAACAATTGTGAACTTACACACTTCCCTGTACCCCTTCCCACCAACCCTACAGATAGCTCTTTCTGTTGCCAGCTGTTCCTGAGGATTTCCTCTCAGGAAAAAGGACTTCCACTCCCTACACATCTCCCAGAGAATGTGTGTGAGCATTCTTCTTTGGCGATCACTTGTAACCGAGTAAGATTGTCTTCCATGAACACAGTCTTAACAGTGAGTCTGTAAGTGACTGTGGAGGCCAATTCTGGATCCACACGTCCTTCCACAGTGGGGACATAGGTTTCCGGGTGGGAGTTGATCACGGTGAGGGTTTTTCAAATGTGCCTTCCTCTTAGCTCGTTTCTCCTTTTTGTCCTGCGTTCGTGCTTCTTCAAAGCCTATGACACCTTTGGTAAAGGCTGTTCTCCAATTGGAGCACTCGAAGGCCAGTGTTTCCCAGTTGTCAGTGCTTTATACCCAGGCATCCCCAACATTTGGCCCTCCAGATGTTTTGGACTACAATTCCCATCATCCCTGACCACTGGCCAAAACATCTGGAGGGCTGCAGGTTGGGATGCCTGTTTATACCACTTTTTCATTATTTGCATTGAAAGCATCTTTAAACTGCTTTTGTTTATCCACTGGTATTTTCGCTTTCCATTCTTAAGTTGGGAATAGAGTAGTTGCTTTGAAAGACGATAATCAGGCATCTGAACATGACCAGTCCAACGAAGTTGATGTTGAAGAATCATTGCTTAGACACTGGTGATCTTTGCTTCTTCCAGTACAGTGACATTTGTTTGTCTGTCTTCCCAAGTGATGTGTAAAAATTTTTGGAGACATCTTTGAGGGAATCTTTCAAGGAGTTGGAGATGGTTTTAATAAGTGGTCCATGTTTCACAAGTGTACAGTAAAGTTGGAAATAGAAACATTTTGGTTTCCCTGAGAATGTCCTGGTCCTCAAATACTCTGTGCTTCAATCAGGAGAAAGCTGCGCTCGCAGAGCTCAAGCAGTGCTGGAGATCCTATTAAGCGGGATTGCTTCCAAACGACTCCTAAGGACCATCTGCTTTCAGAGTTCCCTGATAACATCGAGGAACACTGGACAAAGCTAAAAACAACCATTATTGCAGCCTGTGAACAAACTATTGGATACCAAACCAAGAAACACCAGGACTGATTTGATGAGAATGACAGTGAGAGTCAACGCATGATCAACAAGAAAAGGAAGACCTTTCAGATCTGGCAAAGAGATAGAAACTATGCCACTAAGGGGGAAAACCTATGCAAACGCTAAAGCTGAAGTGCAAAGGGGAAAAAATCCTATAGTATGTGAAAAGGGGAAAAAATAAAACTGGTTTGTACAGGCCCTGAAAGATACCCAATATCGGTAATAAATGCCCTGCTTAGGCTTTATTTTGCAACCAGAATAGCTGTCAGGATTACTTGGTGATGAGAGAGTTCAGCTCCCCCTGTTTTTTGTCATTATGCTGAGGCACAGACGGTCTCCACCTGTTGTTGGTCACCAAAGTGCAGATTCTGAAAACAGATACCTGCAGTAAACCTGGAACCTGAGCCTGGCAGCAGGAGGGAAATACTCTTAATTAGTATTGGGCAAGAGACCTTTTCATTTTACAGCTTTCAAGCAGTTTTAAAAGATACTTTGCAATGCCAATGGAAGAGCAGGCCTTGAAAACTTCACCCATTGAGGTATTTCTAGGATCCCATCCAGTTGTTTAGTAAAAATAAAATTCTGGGCATTAATATCTGAGGCTGCGATCCTATACACATTTACCTGGGAGTAACTCCCAGGTAACTAAATGGGGCTTACTTCTGAGTACAAATGTATATGATTGCCCTGTTAAATTCCATTTCTTTCTCTGAGTCTTTATGGCTGTGAGCAGGTCAATTTAGCCCATCCTATTTATTTATCGTTTGCACATCAAGTAGTTTTGGTGCTTGATAAATAATAATGATACTTGCAGGACACTTGACAAACTTTTGAGTAGTATTAAATGTACTCTGACCCGATTTTCTGGTACAAACCCCTGATAAATTACAGCCCTTATTTTGCCAGTTGGGAAGCTTTTTGTTTCAATTCAGGGTGAATTGCTAAGGTTGTCTGTCTGCAGGCTCCACCCCCAGCAATCAAATCTCTGGAAGTAAAATATTAGACAAGGGCATGGATTACTATTCTTGTTTACAGCATATGTAAATATGATGCACACATGAGCGCTAACCATGCAAACCATTGAGAAGCCCCACTGTGTCCACCAAGCCTTATTTGCACAGGTAAATGTGCGCAGGAATGCAGCTTACCATATTGTGTCAGTACACAGCTTGTCATTTCAGACACTGCAGCTGGTGAGATTCACCACGAACTACTCACAGCATTTATTATAAGGCCATTATAATTTTCTAGTGAATCTTTACCCAGAAAGACAACTGTCTTGTTTGCTCTTAAATCAGTGTAGATTGGGCTATTGCAAAGCCCAATACAGTATATACGAGCGGGCAGAGAAGCATCTCCAGGCAGACAGCCAAACTATGTATGTATGTCATGCAGACGTGTGACATTCTCCTGGTTTTTATTTATGTTTTAATTAAACTCTCACAAGTTAGAGAGGTTCATTGCACCCATGCCCTCCTTATGGGTTTCCCACAGGTATCTGATTGGTCACTATGACAGAGAAGATAGTAAAGCCGTCTTTTTTAGCAGAACAACTGCTAACCGGGAAAGAGTTTAATAAGCAAGCACCAACAGATATTCCAGAACTGAAGTTTCCAGAAGTTGCCTTTTGCAGCTTTCATAATGCACCAGGAGAATGTTACACTGGAGGACAACTTGCAATATTTACTTTATCCCTGAGTGTTTCTGATGCGATAACAGAAATGTTCAAAGTGTTCCAAAGAGTGCCTATTTTCATGTGTGATAGCTTGAATGATGCTACATTTATCATTCTAATTAGCCAAACCAGATGAACTTGGCAACAGTGCTTTTTCCATATTTCGTGGAAATTTGAGGCTCCTGAGCTTGGTGCTGATTCAGCATCCCTTTAGAACTGGCCCTTCAAATTGCCTTCCAGGAAAAAAAGAGCTTTAAAGCAGTACCAATACATGCAGATGGCGGTACAGATAGTGCCAACTTTCCTGGATAACACAGCAGCATAACAAAGAGCTGGTTGTCCAGCCTATTGCCTTGCCTGCCACATCTCTCCTTGCTAGAGAGGGTGAGAACTCATTCCCTCCCTCCCTGCAGACAGTTCTTGCAGCAAGAGCAAGGAAAACTTACTCAGAGCACTCAGCCCTGGTCAAACTCGGTTGGGGATGGAGGCTCTTGGCAGCTGGGTCTGATCCAGGCTTCTGCCTTTTGTTTCAGGGCATTTTCTCTCTTGGCACAGCTCAGAGGCTCTCAGTGTTGTGCTTCAAGAGTCACGTGGTGAAATATTTGTACAGCTGTATGACGCTAGAGAGACACATTGGAGAGAAGAGGTTGTCTCCTATTATTTAGCAGTACAAATCAGTGTTAACCCAAAGCAGAGCTTGCCTGTGCAGTCTCTCTGTACAAATCCAAAGCATCTCTGGCCCAACTGTTTACTGCACTCACCCATCCTCCCAGCAGAGCAAACGGTCACACATCTTGATGTTGTTATGGCCAGGCTAGTTCCAACATTAATAGTTCGGGAGCATCATCTTGCCTTTCCAGGCTTACTGACTCATTTAAGGTGGGCCCCAGGCAAGGGCAGCCTGAGAAATTATGCAGGCTGGCTCAGGAGGGGAAGCTACTGTGAAAGTAGGGATTTGCAAGCACCCTGATGCTCAACCCCTCGAAAGGGTCAAACTTTTGTGAGCATTTGCAAGGGCTTAAGGAAGACATACTTGAGGTGCCTGCAACCTTCCCTGGCAGCCTTCCCTTTCCCAACCTGAACAACTTCTACAAAGCATGGGATTCCTCTGAGTTTGCTGATACTTCTCTCTTTTGTATGGGTGGTGCAGTTTTGGCTGCATGAGGATTGGCAGTCACCCACCCAGCCAAATCACTACTGTACAGTCTTCAGAGAGTAGCTGGAAGGAGGGGGCAGAAAAAGGTCCGCCTTTCCTTCCACTTTGCAGTTTTAATCTGAAATCTTAGACGCAGTACCGTGCCAGGAGTTCAGAAACTGCTCATGCTAATGAAATTCCCTGCTGCAAAATGTGTCTAGAACAATGGGAGTGCTTGAAACTGAAGCACCTTGTATTTTATGTGTTCCTAAATGTGTAGCTTCAGAGCATACAGGGGAAAAACCCGCTTGATGATCTTCCCATGCACATTCTTCAGAGTGACCCTAGGAGCCAATCCTCACCTCCATTGACTCTGATTAGCTCCAATCAGCACAAAGGGTGAGAAGACTTCTCAGTGGCTAAAAAGCTCCCCTTTCCTGCTGATTCATAGAATCATAGAATCATAGAGTTGGAATAGACCACAAGGGCCATCGAGTCCAACCCCCTGCCAAGCAGGAAACACCATCAGAGCACTCCTGACATATGGTTGTCAAGCCTCTGCTTAAAGACCTCCAAAGAAGGAGACTCCACCACACTCCTTGGCAGCAAATTCCACTGTCGAACAGCTCTTACTGTCAGGAAGTTCTTCCTAATGTTTAGGTGGAATCTTCTTTCTTGTAGTTTGGATCCATTGCTCCATGTCCGCTTCTCTGGAGCAGCAGAAAACAACCTTTCTCCCTCCTCTATATGACATCCTTTATATATTTGAACATGGCTATCATATCACCCCTTAACCTCCTCTTCTCCAGGCTAAACATGCCCAGCTCCCTTAGCCGTTCTTCATAAGGCATCATTTCCAGGGGCAACTCTAGGACACTGAAGACAGGGTCCTTGCTGCAGAAATAGTAATGGGCCACTATACCTCTGGCTCTCTCTTCCACTGAGCTATGAGCTTTACAAATTGAGCTGTGCTGAGACTTTACCCTGATTCAGATTAAAACCCCAGCATTTCCTTTTCTCCATGTGGGCAGAAGCTGAGGAAGCAGCAGAGGACTTGAGGAAGCAAGAAATATATATATATATATATATATATATGCTTTCGTAGATTTTCACGGGTACAGGAATGCAGGTTTTGGTGTCCTCGGGTATCTTCCCGTGTAAAAGTTGGGGTGTCTAGGCGACGTTTCGACGAGGTCTCACTCGTCATCTTCAGGCTGGTGCTTTCGGCTTCTTGTTACTGGAACAGAGCAGGATCTCAGTGTTTGAGTTCCTATAAATACTGTTGAGGAGGTATGGGCCTCCAATGTTCTGGGCAGAGAGGAAGTTCCCAGGCTAGTGTGCCTTTTCTTCTTAATTGCTTGAGGGATATCTTGAGTGATTTCTTGAGTGATATCCTGAGTACCACTTAGGTGGGTCATTAGGTGTGGATTAGTTGCTAAAGCCTTTGTGTCTTGACCTCTTGAACTTTGTGAAGAGTTTTTCTGAGAAGATGGGTGTACTGCATTTAGTTGTGCTCTGGCTTGGCTTCGTGTATAGGGGCGAGCTGTGGTTTTGTGGCCTGTGCCAGCCAGATCTGTGTAGGGATTGCAGGGGGGTGCAGCATCCGGAGGTGCCACCATGGTTTGGCTACTGGATGGTAGCCAAACCATGTAGTAGCCAAACCATCCAGTAGCCAAACCATGGTGGCACCTCCGGATGCTGCACCCCCCTGCAATCCCTACACAGATCTGGCTGGCACAGGCCACAAAACCACAGCTCGCCCCTATACACGAAGCCAAGCCAGAGCACAACTAAATGCAGTACACCCATCTTCTCAGAAAAACTCTTCACAAAGTTCAAGAGGTCAAGACACAAAGGCTTTAGCAACTAATCCACACCTAATGACCCACCTAAGTGGTACTCAGGATATCACTCAAGAAATCACTCAAGATATCCCTCAAGCAATTAAGAAGAAAAGGCACACTAGCCTGGGAACTTCCTCTCTGCCCAGAACATTGGAGGCCCATACCTCCTCAACAGTATTTATAGGAACTCAAACACTGAGATCCTGCTCTGTTCCAGTAACAAGAAGCCGAAAGCACCAGCCTGAAGATGACGAGTGAGACCTCGTCGAAACGTCGCCTAGACACCCCAACTTTTACACGGGAAGATACCCGAGGACACCAAAACCTGCATATATATATATATATATATATATATATATATATATATGGAAGCACCCCTGCTTTTCTGCTCTGTGGCTGCAAACACATCTATATATGCGCACACATTTTCTCTCTGCTGCTGGCAAAGAGCCAGCCCCTTCAGTGATGCTTCTGCTCCTTCAGCCGCCACAACCTTTTGCTTGGGAAATCGTGCTGATGAGGCAGTTGATGAGAATGTTGCCGGCCATTAGCGGCTGTCACTTTTATGTCCTCCTTTGTGAGTGACGGGGCAGATGAGGCCTCTTGATCCCATTAGCCACCTCCGCAAGGTCCTTGGGCCTGCTAAGGAGCTGTTGCTGCCAAGAAAACATCCACAGAGTGGTGGTGCATGTGGGAGGGAGCCACAGGCACCAGCCACCTGCTGGAGAAACCTGAGCATTTCTGGAGGCCCAAAGCGGTTCTAGGGACCATTGCAGAGCAACAAACTCCATGCTTGCTACTGCATGTATCACAAACAGAGCCACAAGCAACCTTGGCTCTCCAATTAGTGTACATATATGTGATCATGTGTACTTCCAAACATCTGTGTTTTTTTTAATGATGTTATGAGTTTGGCGGAGGGGCAGGCTCGCCATAATCTCTACATTCAGAATCTGAGCAAACTCATACATTTATGAAAGTTTGGTTAATTAAAACTAAGCCAAGTGGTGTTGCTTTCAGTTTAGGACAGGGGTCAGCAAGGTTTACCTCGCCTGGGCCGGTTCACTTCAGTGGAGATCCCTCCGTGGGCCGGATTGCACAGGCGCATGAGCATGCGTGGCTGTGATTTACGGCATCTGCATCAACACAATTTCTGGTGTCTATGTCTGCGCAGACACGATTTCTAGCGTCTGAGCATGTATAGATGCGATTTCCGGCACCGCGGAAGCAAGTCGCCGTGCTGCGCCGGTTTAGTACAGCACGCGGGGACTCGGTGAGTGGGCAGCTCAGTTCGGGGGTGGCTCGGGGGCTGGCTAAATGACCCCCAGGGGCCACTTGTGGCCCATAGGCCTTAGGTTGCCTACCCCTGGTTTAGGATCACAATCTCAGGCAACTTCACATAGCTAGCTGGGGATAAGCCAAGCCCTTAATGAGACGAAAGGTGTTGATGGCCCATCTAAGAGGAATCCTTGGGCCTGGGCAGACAGAGGTTGCCAAGGTGATGGTGTGAGGTGACAGGAAAAGAGTGTCTTAAGCAAGGGGTGCTGGGAACATGAAGAGAGATGCCCCCAATCTTCCCTTTCTGTGACACACTGAGTGACATTTTGGAGTCATTTCGGAGTCTGGCACCGTGCATGCATGCGCAATCACATGTCTTTTGGACATGCATCAATTGGCCATTTCCTGTACTCAGAACAGAACAGAGAAGTAAGCCTCACTTATTTCTGTGGCTAATAGCCAAGTAACTGTGCATAGGATTGCTGCCTTATATTGAAAGGTAAAGGTAAAGGTACCCCTGCCCGTACGGCCCAGTCTTGACAGACTCTGGGGTTGTGCGCCCATCTCACTTAAGAGGCCGGGGGCCAGCGCTGTCCGGAGACACCTCCGGGTCATGTGGCCAGCGTGACAAAGCTGCATCTGGCGAGCCAGCGCAACACACGGAAACGCCGTTTACCTTCCCGCCGGTAAGCGATCCCTATTTATCTACTTGCACCCGGGGGTGCTTTCGAACTGCTAGGTTGGCAGGCGCTGGGACCGAGCAACGGGAGCGCACCCCGCCGCGGGGATTTGAACCACCGACCTTTCGATCGGCAAGCCCTAGGCGCTGAGGCTTTTACCCACAGCGCCACCCGCGTCCGCCTTATAT
Organism: Podarcis muralis; assembly: GCF_964188315.1. Taxonomy (NCBI): domain Eukaryota; kingdom Metazoa; phylum Chordata; class Lepidosauria; order Squamata; family Lacertidae; genus Podarcis; species Podarcis muralis. The sequence goes on along the minus strand of NC_135664.1, from coordinate 60,062,831 downwards.
TATTAATGTGTTAATAATACAGAAGTTCCTCTGCTCTGATGGGGATCTCCTCTCCCCCAGAAATATTTAGATTTATGTTCTCAGATACCTGCAACATTCTCACAAAGAAAATGGAGAATTCACTCAGGGTTCAGCCTGGTTTTCTGCATATCAAATGATAGTGGGTGCTCCAGAGCCTCGAAAACAGGACACCTGATATGAGAGGGGGAAAGTAATTTCTAGGGATTCATTAAAAAAAAAAAAAGGATGTATGTCAATGCAAAGGTCTCTGGTGCCTTCCAAAAGGATGCTCAGCACATAATTTCTGTCCTACCTTTGCATCTGCGTTATTCTACCACAGGGGACCACATCTTGGTTGTCATGACAACAATGACGGAATGGCAGCCTGCTGCATCATCGCACCATCTCCACAAGATGCTCTGGTGAGATGCTCTGGGAGAAGCTTACCAAAGGAGATGCACATCAAAAATACTGTTTCCCTTTCACCTTGATTTTCAGCATGCTTCACACCCACAAATAGAAGTGAAGGAAGGAAATGGTACCTGTAGGTTTTCACAAAAGGAACCTTTGCAGTGCTGGAGCCTGAGGACAAAAGCAGGCAACAGGGGAATTTATGGTTCTGGAGATTCACCAAGTCAGAGGTTGTTAACAATTGTGAGTGCTCTGCTTACTGACAAGGATTTTAACCTCTGAGAAAAAGAAATAGATTTCATCACTGTTCTGTGAGTATTGACCATATCACATGTATTTTGAAGCTGAAAATGTTTAATTGTCTTGTTCCATGTGTTGGTGACTTTAGGGGGGAAATAATTGGGCATAATGCCTTTTGTTGGAGGGATTCTGTGAATACACTGTAAGGGGTGGGTCAGGGCATACAGTCAGTGTTGTAAACGGAAGCTAGAGGTCTACACTGGAGTTGGTTTGATAATGACACATGTGCATTGTGGTTTGCAGAGTTTCATAAGTAAATGTATGTTTTTTGGAGCTTGCGTACAATCCACATTTCAGTAGTGGATGAGAAAACATTAAAAAGGGAAGAGGTCTTGTAGGGACATTCACTAGTATTATGTATGTACACACACACACACACACACACACACACACACACACGCATGGTGCCTTAAATACTAATTTAAACTGAGGCAGGTCCCTGCCCCAAGAACTTTGCAATCTAAATTTCAAGTAAACAGGGGACAGAGGGAGACAAAGGCAGCTATAACAGGGGAAATATTACGTATACACAAATGTGGTTATGGGGCAATGCAGTCCTGTGCATGCTTATTCAGAAACAGGTTCCATTGTGCTTAATGGCTTACTATATATGGCTTACTATATAGTAAATGTGTTTAGGTTAAGGCCGCGATGCAAAACAAACTTATTAGGAGCAAGTTCTATTGGACACAGAGTAAACATGCAAACTATTGCAGTGTTGGGCTTAATTTTCTGTATGCTGTGAGGACTAAAGACCACAGCTCTCCATTCCAGGGAAAGTTCGCTTCTGGAGCCCTGATGAGAGCAGACCCCAGCCCTAGGGGATTTGCAGAGGGTGTATACCAGAGTCCAAAGTGTACTGGTGTCCACACATCCAGCCTCAACTGTATGCATTTTATTTCCTTGGTGTCCTTTGAGATCAAAGAGCTTATGTAGCAGTGCACAGCCGCAGCTCACTGGGACTGAAGCACAAAGGGTTGCAGTTGCTTCATACCAGCATGATAATGTTACAGTGAGCCTCAAGTGACTTGTGCCTTACAGACCCAGGGATGCCAGCGTGGATCCATGCCAACTATTCCTAGGAACAGCACGCTCAGTTCTTCTCATGTGCATATACACACACACATGCACAGAGAGAGGCATGGACTTGTAGCATGCACAAGTTTTAAAGGGATGGCGCACCTGCCAAGAACTGTACTACCAGAGTTCAGTACAAAATGGGAGAGAGGTACAGGAGGGTAGGCCGCCCTCTGTGCCATGGCTGGGCCTGGGGTGCTCTCCCTTCTGCGCTTAAGCAGTTGTGCCACCACCTTTTGTTCCTTTTCAACACCCCTGGGTCATCTTCACTAAATGGATAGCTTATGTACCAAAGATGCGGTGATGTCCCCTGGCTGATGAGATGGCTTTAAAAAGAAGTTTGACCCATTGCTGGAGGATAGGTCTGTCAGTGGCTGTTAGACGCAAGAGCTAAATACATCCAGAGATAAGATGCCACTGGATACTAGTTGTTGAGGAGGGCTTGTTGCCTTCATGACATTCCTTTGGGTTTCCTGGAAGCATCTGGCTGTCCACCATGAGAAATACGATACTGGACTTGCTAGATGGACCAGTGGCCTGGCCCAGCTGTTATCACTTGATTAGGCAGGGTGGTGTTGCCCTGCCACCATCTGGAGGGCCTTCTTGTCCCTAACAGCTGTGCATGAAGGATGTTGCCCAACCCACTGGGAAGTAAAGGGAAAACACTGCGATCCAAAGCAGGATATGTCTTATTTCCTGCCTGCAGTGGCTATGAAACTTGGAGCAAAGCTCATTGTGTATCATAATGTGAATTCTGAAAGACAGGAGGAGTTTTACATGTTTTACGCCTCGCATGTCTTCTTTGCAAGCAGTCTGACATGCAGGTGAGCTTTTTGACCTTACATTTGTTCACTTCTTAAGGGGAAAGGTTTGCGAATAGTAAAGCACAGTCAGGGCCTTCAAAGCAACGTGGGAAATATTCCAGTCCAAATAGTGTTGTGAAATGTCGTGACAGAGTCTGGCAGCAGCTCTCCAGTGTAAGGCAGATTTATTCCCATCACCTGCTATCTGATCCCTTTAAACTGGAGATGCCAGGGATTGAATGCATGCAAAACAGGTGTTCTGCCAGCAAGCTGTAGTCCCTTGCTTCAGGTACAATTGCTGGCAGGTGAGCATTCTAATTTTTGTGCCTTGAAAATATTTACCTGCTACAAATCAAGGCACAAGAGCAAGTCAGGTGGCTGTTTTGTGGTCAGGTAGCAATCCTCCAAATGATATTCTTCCCGCACACCCCCCCCCCCAATATAACTCCAGAGTAGCATAGAAAAAAAAGACAGGACCTTTTCCCAATGAACTTAGAATCTTAATTGTAGAAGACAAGGAGATACAAAGAGAAGACAGAGCCAAGGGTTGACTGTGAGTGAATGAGTACAGTTATATATGCACCCATATATGCATAAACATATAAACACTGAAATATTTCATTTTCTTTGCGTGGTTTCCTCCCTCAAAAAAATTGTAAATAGATGCCCTTCACCAAATTTGGTTCCAGGGTGGTTTGCAAAATATGCAGTGAAATCCTAAACAAGTTTGCTTAAAAATAAGCTGCATTGTACGAAATGGTTCTTTCTGCCTGGTATGTGTGTTTAGGGCTGCATCCCAAAAATGCAGCAAAATAAAACTTTTTTAAAAATCAGATAACGAAACAGAGATTCTCAACTTATGGATGGACCATGTTTGATCCCATGACAGCTGAAAACCTCAGTGTTTGGCACAGATGAGACCTCAGATCAGCAAGGGAAAAAAGGGGTCGGCTAGCTCAACCCAGTCCATGGACAAAAGGGAAATGTATGCACATAACTCCTGTCAATGCTAATGGGAGTCACGAGATGAAATTCCCTAAGCACCAAGAGCCAAAGCCGCCCCCTCAATGTGCAAGCAGCATAAAGACGTGTCTGTGTGTTTGTTGGCACGGCTGAGGGCCTAATGTGGAAGAATAATAGACATCAGAAATGGACATGAATTATTTGTTCATCTTGCCCATCCCCATGGAAATTGCTCCAGAATTATTCTCTCCTTTCTGTTTTCGGGGAGTCCTGCCCGCTCAGTATTTAAACAAACATACATACAAAACTGATCTTTCCCCAGTCTCTTTTTAGACAGCTCAGCAAATCCAGGCAACAGATACTCTTGCAAGCCAGTTCTTATTGAATCCAAGTCTCTTCCTGCATCATTCCCCAGGGGCTATGCCATTGTCTCATCACACCATGGCTGCTAGATAGCTTAGGCTGGCACAAGGCCATACATAGAACTTCAGCAGGGATAAGAACTTGTTTTCCAAGACTAACACTGTATCGATCCTATACACATTTACTTAAGCACCATTGAACTCAATGGAGCTACTGCCAAATGAGCATGACAAGGGTTACGCTGTTATTGTAGCATAAGCTCTTGTGGACTAGAATCCCCTTCATCAGATGTTCATGTGGGGTTGAGGGTAGAACGCAGCCAACACAGCCTGTGACAATGCCATGTTAATTAACATGACCATTTGCAGCAGCATTAATTGAAATGCAGAAAAAGAAAAAACATGACTGTACTTTTCTAATTTTATATCTGCCAGCTGCAGATAACACTGCATGCATCTGATGAAGGGGACTGCAGTTCACAAAAGCTTATGCTGAATGTATTGGTTTTTACGATACAGCATATATTTATGCAACAAGCACAAGGCTCTTTATTTGTTATTGCTAAATGTGTTTTGAGTCACACAGCTTCTATAATAAGTACAAGCGAGTACACTGTGGGACTGAGAATTGTGTTAAACATTCTTCCATTCTAAACAGAAGGAAACTGTTGTGTTCAGTTTACTAACATGTCCTGCTTCAGAAGGAGCCAGTGCTGTCCAATTTATCGCAGGCTACAATTAATATAATGTACAACCATATTCAGCAATGTGTATTGGTGGTCGGTGCACATTAGGTGTGTTACATGATTGACTGTGCTTATTCTCCTCCATGGAATTTGGAAGTACTTACAGTTTGTGACTTCTAATTTCCAGAACCAGAAACCCTTTTCGGCATTAAAGCAACCTTATTCAGCTTCTACAGGGATCCTATTTATTGGCTCCTTCTTAAAAGGGGTGGGGTCTTCCTAACCCCTTGGTGAGTCCCCACCCCCTTAGAGAGTAGCAGCTTGTATGGATCAATTAAAAGGGCAAAAGGAAGGAGTTCCCCTCCCCTTAGGAAGTTTGAGTGTGCTAGTTTTGATAGCTAAAATAGCAGGGGTTGCCTTTACATATTTTTATGTTAGTAGTTTTAGACTTTTTCCTTTCCTACAGGTAATGAGAATAAGAATTTGAATCCAAGTTGTAAAAAGAAAAATATATGAGAAGAGTATTTATTGCAAATCAGCATCTGTTTCACCCCAAAGGATTTGTTTCAAAGGTAGATTTCTCTTCGCTTAAAAAAAAGGTAAACGAAAAACAATGTTTGCTTTCCCTGCTTGTATTTCTGAAGGGGTGGTGGTATTATTCTGTGGTTATTGATTGTCTTGTTTGCCACTGATAATATATTTTGGCTCGGCATTGTATAATTTAGCTATCTAGGTTTTGTATCTTTAACTCGAGGTTGATTCAAGGGTTTGTATGCTTTTGCTGTGGCCCTACACAGCAGTAGGGGCTAGTGGACCTGCAGCAATGAGGAAGTGGACACACACACTGAGGAAAGAGGAGTCCATGGAGGGGGTCTTGTATTGGACCCTCCAAAACCTGGAGCTTTAGGTAGTTAAATTTTAGTTTTGTTTTTGGACCGATGGTCTGTGATAAAGGATGTGTTCTTCTATTGTTTGTTTCCTCTGGCTTCTGTATGCTTTATATCCTTTAGTGCAGCTCCTGTATACAGTACATTCTCTTTCTGTCTTTCTGGTGGCAACATAACTCATCTGTCCATATATTTTTTTTTATTGCTTGCTGGAAGTTAACCTTGTGCTCTTTCAAAATGGGCAGCATTCATGCAAATCTTTAATGCAGAAAGGGAGCAAGTTTGCAATCATTTCCCCCTGCTGCATTCGTTAGACAGTCAAATTAGGAATAATCTTTCCTGGCTGTAACACACCAAGTATTGTTCTGTAAGTTGGATCAAAACTGCTGGGTTGCACAAAAGAAGTATTCTACACAGGACTTTAACAGTTGTGCTAAGAAGGAGTTCTCTTTCCATCATGGTGGGCTGTTAGAGAGAAGTGTTATGTGTAATAGGTTGGAGTGGGTGGGGAAAGGGAGAGTGGCTATTTGAAGGAAAGGGTGATGGGTCGAATTGAACCTCTTTTGTGTTGAGTTGAAATCTAACACAGAATTGAGATTTAATTTTTCCACACATAAGAAATTCAAAACTATTAACGCTAAGAAAATGTTGACCTAGTGGATAAAATGGTCTTAAATGCTAAACTGAATTTAGAACTGAAGCATTCTTGCTGCAGAAATTGGAGATATTTGATGCTGAAAATAAAAGTAAAATCCAGTTCTGTTGACGTATCAGATGTGTACAGTTGTCGTGCTTTGTATCAACTTCTCCTCTTCCTTTTTCTCTACAAAGGTAATCTTAGTCAGGGGGAATTCCTTATTGTAGTCTGGGGCATGCATCCTACAATTTAATCATTCAGTATTTTCCTGTTATTGAACATGAATTAGGGTATGATGAGTCACTGTATTTGTAACAAAGAGAGATTTATCACAGAAAGCTATTTTAAGGCCTCACTCACTTAAAAAAAAAAAAAACAACCCAGAAAAAAGCTATGTGTCTGCCAGTTACAGAAGTCTTATTCCAGGGAGACAAAATGTTTAAAATATCTTTCCAGGATCATCTAATGTTGTAAAATCCATCAGGTAGTGATTGGTATAATCTGCTGTGCCTGTACCTAAACCTAACTAAAAAGTCTAAATCCCATTATTTGTACACACATGCACACATTTTGGGAGTGGAGAGTACAAACTTCTTTGGTTCAAAATTATGTAATTATTTTAGAGAAAGAGAGCCATTAGTCAAGAGAGCTCCCTGCCTTGAACTTAAAATCCAAAATTTGACAAAGAAGAAACAAAGGGGAAGGAAGAGTAAACAATGAAAAACATGCAGTTATTTTAATAGCATATACTTTTGCTTGGTTACAGGCTTAATGTCCTGGGACTTGGGGGGCTGTGACAAAGGTTTGTTTTGCCTCTCCCTCCTAGAAAGAATACATATAAGAACTTGGTAACTAAGAATTTTCCCCATCTCCCTCCCAATCATTTCTGTTTTCCTGCAAACCTGAGTGTTTTAGTTTATTGTATTGCTTTGACCGTATTGGTTTTTAAGATTATCTCTTTGCTCAGAGAGGTGACCCTCCAGTCCACAAGACAAGTAAGTGTGCAACAAGCCTGACATCCACAGTGAGAAAAACGGGTACTAGTGATCTGTTATGGCAATGTGATGGCTTGAGATAATGGGTGGGTAGGGAACAGAAAGGTTGAGGCTGGCAATTAACACGGGAAACCAAGAAAATAAAACGTTAAATTATAATAGGAATTTAGTGTTTTGGTATAGTGTGCTGTATATTTCTGTCACTTTTCTGGCTTTTAAAAAATCTCATCTTGTGAAGTGTAGTAGCAGTGAGAAGACTGAGCAGTGGGGAAACAGCCTAGAATGTAGGTTTTATTCTTAATGTTCTTCTCTGTTTACTTTGGTGTGGTCCAGTCTATAGAGAGGTTTCAAAAGTTGTTAAGTACAAGGCCCCAATAATTCACCTCTACAACCTCCTTCTTGTCCGTAACAAGGGCAACCTTCATAGACCACCTTCATTTGGCCAACAGCAGGGGTCAGCAAACTTTTTCAGCAGGGGGCTGGTCTACTGTCCCTCAGACCTTGTGGGTGGCCGGACTATATTTTGAAAAAATAATAATGAATGAATTCCTATGCCCCACAAATAACCCAGAGATGCATTTTAAATAAAAGTACACATTCTGCTCATGTAAAAACACCAAGCAGGCCCCACAAATAACCCAGAGATGCATTTTAAATAAAAGGACACATTCTACGCATGTAAAAACACTCTGATTCCCGGACCGTCCGTGGGCCAGATTTAGAAGGTGATTGGGCCAGATTTGGCCCCCAGGCCTTAGTTTGCCTACCCATGGCCTACAGTTAGTCAGCTACAGCTGGTTGTTCCTCAGACAGAATAATGCCTTGGTGATAGCTTCTTCTTTCCCTTACTGTTTTAAAAATATAAAGGTGCCCTTACAGAGTTTTTAAATTAATAGATATTCCCTTATATTGGACAGTTGTCAGCAACCTATAGTGTTCAGAGACATGCCCTAACAAGATCACATGCGGCTGCTAGAGGCAGTGGCTTAAAACTCCTATGTGAAGGTTCTGTGGAATCTTAAAACTGTGTTTTTCCTAATTCCTGTTTCCCTTTATTTCTGGGTCCAGGGATGTTATACTTGTCCTTGCTTCCTTTTAATTACAAACATGGAAACTCTTAATATTTAAGTTGATATCTGGAAATAACGGAGATTTATTGTTTTGCTGAAATTCCACACTCCCTCCAGAAATGTGGCATACAATATTGCATCATCAAAGGTGCAACTCCAGATTTTTGTTTTCTCCTTTGGTGCTACGGATTAACCTTCCTATTATTCCAGCCAAGTACCATATAATAATTAATGTCAATTTTTTCTTGGGCTTCAGAAACTGACGATGCTGCTAACTCACATTTTAATTTAATTTAATTTTTTATTTTATTTTTTTACAAATGTGGACACTTGCGCTTCAGAATTCAGAAGAGCTGCCCTGTCAAATGTGACCAGCTTCAAAAGGAAGTTTATGATAGTAGATGACAAGAGAGGGCTTTCCCAAATAACTGTGTAAGTGTTTGCCATCAAAGGATCCCTTGTTATTGCTAACACAATGACGCATTATGCTGGGTGTTTAGAATTTGACAGCAGTGCTCCCCCCCCCCCCCCCCCGTAGTAAGTTTGCATCACTTATGAACTTGGCTACTGTTCTTCCAATTCTGTGTATCTCTTGCTGTATGTTGTTGTTTACTGTAGTGAGACAAGTCAAGGGAGCTGAATGAGGACACCATGTTGCCAGTTCTGTTGAGCTTGGCATAGGTTGTGTGGATGCAACTGCTAACAGCTTTGGTTTTAATTACATAGTTTGTGCAAAAGATTTCTTGGTGGTAGTAATACGAAGCCAGCAATGAGGGCAGTGGCTTGCTGTCCTATCCTGTTCTTCATTGGAATTGCAAGTTCACCTTGAAGGCAAAAAGCAGGCAGTGGATTATATTAATCACTCCTTGTGTTCTGACAAATTCCAGAAGAACAGCCTAGTTAGGACATAGCAGCTCATGCCACAATAAATCATAAGCTGTGTATGGATTATAACATTAAGAACTATGGCAGCACATCTCAGTCTTTATGTTGTATATCTATAACGTACATATACAAATGCTCTCCTCTAGTGCTCTTACTGCTCAGCAGCTAGACACCTCTGGGCCAAATCCTTACCTCTTAAGGAACATCAGTGGGCCCAGTATACAGGAAAGGTCTAGTAGTTGTTTGGCAACATGGGTTGGGTTGCAGTGTACTCTGAAGAATAGTGCTGGTGGGAAACCTAATCCTCCGTCACATTCTCAAAATGACCTCTCTACAATTTTTATATTATTATTATTTTCTTGATACTTTTTATCCTGTCAAAGTGCTCAAAGGGCATACAATGTCAGGCTTCGGGGAATTGGCTTCCTCCCCTGTGGCTGTAAATGAGCAGATCAAACGAAAGGGAATTCTTACCAGTTAGTTTCTTTAATAAACATGGCGAAGGACAAAAGAAAGCATCTAAGCAGAATGGGGGTGCTCCCAATTAAGGTCAATCCCCCCTCCATTCCTTTTAATCCATGTCACTCCTATGTTTTGTAATCTGAGTTTGTACCCTCTGCACTTTCTGTTCTGACACTTTCTGAGCTCTCTGAGACTTTGGGGAAGGGGTGTGTGTGGATACTATCCAGAGACTGTGAATCTGTGAACACACACTCTCTTCTAGTGTTTTTTCTGCTAGCTGTTCCCCATCAAGTATTTCCCAGCTTCTGCCTTCTGAACTATGCCCCTCTGCAAACCACTGCTCCAAATCTATACTGTCCTCCTGCTCCTCGGAAGACTCAGGATCAGGAGGAAGGGGTGGCTCCCACCATTCTTCCTCAGTGTAGCCCTCCTCAGCACGGTCCCTGACATACAGTACTGTAGCAAATTGGAAGGGAGATTGCGTGTTGAGATTCCTGCATGGCAGGGGTTGGACTAAATGAACCCTGTGAGTTAGGTTAGGCTGGGATAGTGGTGGGCCCAAGGTAAACCAATGTGCTTTATGGTTGAATTGGGGAGTTGGAGTTGGGTTTCCATAGGCCTAGTCCAATACCCTAACCAGTACCTCACACTGAGCTTTAGACCAAGGGTTCCCATTTGAGATGGTTCAAAATTACTGAAACCCACCAAAATAGTGGTATGGGGCCAGAGCGAGTCACAAAACAATGGCAGTTTTTCACAACCATCTGGCAGTTAATTAAGATCATAGTCTACTAATTAACTTGCCTTCCTTTGGAAGTTACAAAATTCTTTGCTGTAGGGTTTTCCTTGTGACAAAGAGTTCCAAAGCTCTGTGACTCATGCTAAGTGCAGGCACTTATTGTAGAGAAAGGTGGGGAACCGCTGACTCACAGGCCAGACTTGGCCCACTAGGCATTGTCACTTGGCCTGCAAAGCTGTTTGGGGCAAGCCACACTCACCCTGATGTCAGACATGATGTCAGGTGTTGACAAGTAAGAGCAGAGCTCCAAAGAAACAATCAGAAGCTTAAAGTGAGTTGCTGAATTTTCCTTTGTTATTAATTAATTATATTTCCTTCAATACTTTCTCTGGCACTTTCCCCTGAGACCTTCCTCCCCTCTTCCAAACCTCTGCCCGCTTTTGCGCAGCAAGCAAGGAGTTGCTGGTAAGGGCATTGGCAGGGCTTGGGACAGGCAATTGAGGTGTATATGTGAAGCCCTCGAAAAATGGGGTTGGGACATTTCCCCCCAGGCTTTTGCATCTCTAGTGAGGAGGACCTGGGCAGGCTGTGGCACTGATATCCATCTGAAAGTGGCACAAGTCTCACTGGTGGGTCCTGGCTCACTATTTGAGAAACAGCCTTAGACCATTCTAAGAGATGCAACATTACATGGGCTTCACTTATAGATTGGGTTAAGGATATTAGATTTTGTTCTGTGAGAAGGGAATGCAGGGGGGAAATGTGCACCATATTTTATTGTAGTTTTGGTCAGGGCCTCCCTTGTACTACAATGCAACGTCACAGTATCTATGGAAATTCAAACAAAATGTTGATGTGAATAATCCTGCTGTAGGATTAAAACCAGAGAATAAAGTCCTCTTCAAAGAGCTTGACTGAAGTGTAAGGTTCCTCTAGACTTTAATTGTCAGCTTCAGGCTGACATTTGCTGTGGTTTCTTATTCCTCTAGTGGGAATTGCTTTGGCCATTATTAGCACTTTATTATGATTGCTGATAGGCTGGGGAGGAGGGTGGGCATGTTGGAACAAAGCCCTGCTTCCATAGCTGTGGCAGTACAAAGCTTGCATCTCTCATTCAGTAATGCGAGCATCTGCTTTTGAAAGCATTATTAATTTTTTATTGGTCTCCCCCCGCCCCCCATATGTGATTTCCATCTTTTTTCTCCAGCGCTAGTCTTTTAAACAATCTGGCATTTCACAGCAGGGGGTCAAGAACTTGAAGGCTAACCCCCTTAATCCTGGGATTAATTACACAATTATGCAGCAGTCTAGTCACAAACGACTTAAACTGGAGTATAGTAGGAGTTAAGCTAATTTAGTACCACTCTGAGAAAGAATTGAAGCACTGGTCTATAAAGTACAATTGTACTTAAAGGCTGCTGGCGGCATCCTCTGGGTAATTGCTTTGTGTAAAGACTATAATATGCAGAATAGCTTGCCATGACTGTGTGGAAAATATCTGTACCCCTATGACCAATAGGAACTTCTGTTGGTGTCATTAGATTGCCCATGCAATGTAAACAAGTCATATGGCAAGACACTCTACTTACAACGGCTGTGACACAACAAGGGGAGATATGGCCACATGCAGGGTCCCCTCCTCGCCGTGGCTTCCATGTGGCAGTTCTAGAGTATAGACTTGCCATAGAAGGTGAGAGAGAGAAATAAGACACCTGTTTTAATTCCCACTCTGGGAAAACAAGATTTTAAATTTTATTTCTTGATTTCATTTTTAAACCACCCCTCATCAAGCTAGTGATCCTAGTACAGGATGCATCAAATACAAAATCAAACTAACAATACAACAAGTCCAGTAAAAACATTAAAAGCAGTGGGCACAAGTACTCCTCTTGCTTAATTCAAAAGTCAGTTTCCTAACACGCGAAAAATCCACACAATTAAAAAACTGGCTAAAGAGATAAAGTTTTAATTAGCACAAAAAGCCCTCCAGTGCTGTGTTCTAGATTTTCCTCTTTATCCCCTCCCCCCCCCCCCAATGTTCAATTTACTGTTCCTTTAGTCCAGCAGGCTTTCAGTTTTCTGAAGGGTTAAGAAACATTAAGTGGTGCATTTTAAAAAATTAACTTTAAGGTACAGGTTTATTTTTGGTTACAAATATTAACCAATGCTGTTGCATTGGATTCCAAAGGAGTCACAACTATAGCTCTGAAAGCTGTACCTCCACTTCAGCTAATTTCAGCCCCCCTCTCTCTTCTGTTTCTCTGTCTACCCTGACTAGCTAGAGAGCATGCCAGTTATGTAGTTACCAGGCTAAGTTCTGGTGTATAAAGCCCTATATAGCCTGGAATACTAGGATGCCTGAAACTTATAAAGAGGTCCATTCTACACAATGTAGGAATTGGGCCTTTAATGTTGTGGCACCTACTCTTGAGAATTGCTTCACCTTGAATATTAGACAAGGTGCCATCTCTGTTTCTGGCACCCGCCAGAACAAGCCTTTTAAGTTGAGATCTTTCCTGGTCTACATCTGTACTGTACTGCAATTGTTTCTAAGAATGCTTTAATTGTTTTGTCACTTGCTGTTTGCTGCCCTGGGTATTTTGGGAGGAAGTATAACTAACTAACCAACCAACCTTCCAAATGTGGCATTGCATACCACAGGATGTAGAGAAGTTCCCAACTATCAAGGCACGTTACTGTACTTTGGAAAAATCTCTAGTACAGTAGTCCTAATCAGTTCAGTTCCTCTCATAACACTACTATTTTAATGCTTTAGCTGTGTCAAGCACACATATTGGCAGCTGCCTGAGGCTGTCACCTCACCTTACCTCATGGGTTTGCCAGCTCTGTTAACTAGTGTACCATATCTGGGCTTTTCGCATGGAACTCTTCAGATTTGGGGGGGGGGGGGGGGGAGGGAAGGCATCTAACACAGAATGATCAACCCCTGCAAAACTACATTTCCCATAGTCCCTTGGAGAAAGAAAGCTGACTTCTTGGTTTATTTTTCCTGTAACATCTCTGTGGAAACGAGCTGCTTGCAAGTTACCACAGTAAGGCAGCAATGCTATGCTTCTTGAGGAGTAAACTTCTTTGGGATTTGCTTTTGAATGTGTGCACAGGATCGGGCCGCAAGAGGAACTAATGCACCAGCGTAAACGGGGGGGGGGGGGATGTAAGCGAGAGCGAGACGCTTCAGCTGTTTGTATATTGAGAAGTCTTTCAAAGCCGTGTTAGTCTGTAGCAGCAGTCAACAGGAGTCTTACGGCACATGAAAGACTGGCAGATTTATTGTAACGTAGGCTTTTGCGAATAACGCTTCATGTACAGTATCTAATTAAGCGGCTTCTAGTGCACGCAGGTTTATGGTAGAATAAAGCTGCAATCCCATTCACACTAAAACTTGATGGAACTCAAACCCAGGGAACTCGGGGCTTTGCTTTTGAATAGACCGGTATAGCATTGCACACTGGAAATACTCAGCTTTCGAAGTACTACAACATTCTCGTGTGTGTGTGTGTGTATATATATGTTTTGACCTCTAATTTCTAACGTCCCCCCCCCCCCCGAAGCGCAGTGGTTCAAGGGCAATGCGTATATTCGAAAATCCTTCCTTAAACTTTCAGCCGTTCCTGATACAAAGCGCCCAACGGCTCTCGCAAGCAGAGCCGTTGCCGGCGCAATAATCCCGAGCCCGCTTCCTACAGCCGCCGCCTCTCCTGCTCCCTCTTGTGCTTTTTTGGCTGGTGTTGCTGTACTGTATTGAAATGGCATTGCAAATTATTGGATAGCTGGAGGTCAAGGTTGCTCTCTTCCCACGTAAGAGGCTGTGACGTGAACAGGGCGTGTGCTGCTTTCTCTCTCTTTCTTTCTCCCTCTCCCCCCTTTTCTTTCCTCTCCTCCTTTCCTTGGGACTCCTCCAGACACCTGAACCGCCCTCCGCCGTTAGCCTCTGCCGCTTTAAATGCATTGCGCCGTGGCCCTGCTGCAGTCCCTTGAGCGGCTTCCTATTGGCCGCTTTGCTTCGCGTCTCCGCGCGGCGGCCAACCGCCGCCTTTGCTTTTTGTATCACAATTCGGACCGCACCACCGCCTCTCCCGGCGGAGGGGTGTGCGAGCGGACGCGACCAACCCCGGGACGCCGCTCCCTGTCCCCATTGGCCGCCGTTGGCTAATTCCCGCTCCATAAACCTCGGAGCGGAGCGGCGCGCGTGCTTCTTTAAGAAGCGGGGAGGACGAGCTGGCCCCGTCCGCGTCCCTCGTGCCCAGCAGCAGCGGGCAACGGCTGCCAAGGTGTGTGCGAGCCTGTCGCTGTTCCTTCCCTCGCTTGCCCGGCGAGGAGAGAGCCTGGAGCGCGTGCAACGCGGAGCGCAGCCGGTCGGAGACCAGAAGCCCCAGGGAACCGGGCGACGGTGCAGCGGGCTGCGCGAACTTCTTCCTCCCCCAGCAAGCGGGCACCGGTCATGAGCAAGTACGGGAGGCTGCAATGCACCGGCCGGAGGGAAGGAGGGGGGCTAGATCGTTTTCCCGCGGCTGGATTCCAGCTCTAGGGTTGAGGATCGGGGGTGGCGGAATAGTGGGGAGGGGTCTCTGCCGGGCTGCCTGTCGCTTTTTCTGCACCGAAGTCCCAGGAATCGAGGGCTTTAGTGGGGTGGCCTGTTCCTCCATTGTTGGGGAAGGTGATGCCTTTGGGAAGGGTGTTTTCTGCATGAAGGTTTCTGGTCCTGCTGGCTGCAGAAGAGCGTGGTTGCCGCTCTTTTTTTTAAGGGAGGGTACGCGGAGACGGTTTATTGGGGTTCCTTTTTTACAAAAGAAAGAAATGGGAGCCAGGAATCCTCTTCTCCCCACAACCTTAGATATTAGCAGGAGGAGCGCCCTCCTCGGTTCTGCTCAGAGCAGAGAGCTTCCCTGCTGTGATGTGTGTTGCTGCGGGTAAAGTGGGGGGGGGGGGGAAGGAGTGGGTTTTTAGGACGTTCATTCTCTATTATGAAAACATTCCTCCGCTCTCTGCATTAATTAATGCAAAACAACCCACCCGCAGTCTTTTGGGATTCCCTACGTATGCGATCAATAAAAGTGGACCGGAAACCTCTGCTTCACACGCAGAGTATCGGAGACAAGCCAATCCTTTCCGTAGCGTCGTGATAGTATTGCGTATCACTGGTAGCTGGCAGATAAGGGGTAACAGATCCGCATTAACACCGCGGCAAAACATGTGTCTGATTGCCCTGCCTAAAGCACAACGGCAAAGTCGAAGCCCTGATCTAGGCACGTCTCCAAGGGTGCCCTGTGTTTGAGGATTGTGTGGGATAAGATGCATATGCAGAAATTCTCAGCCTTTAGTGCCTGACTGCTTTCCATATACTGTACTGGCATTCACCAGCATGGGAAGGGCTCTGATGTACTTAGTAAGGAGTGTTGGATTTCTAAAATGAGCCAGCTTTAAGCTTGCCAGATTGTTGCACTTCTTCTCTGCAAAAGCTCTAAATCTGGGTTTTGCAAAGGCTGGTTATGGGATACGCTGCCTGTCTTCAAAGGCGGTTTCAATCTCTGTTACTTACTATACATTCTTTGTGGATGAACCTTGGGGTCGGGTGCAGCAGAAGTTTCCTGGGCAATGAACTCTTCTGGAAACTGAACCCTAATATTTGGCTGTCCAGGCTTGGAGGGACAGGATTAGGCCATTTAGTGGTCTCAAGGGCAGATTGGTCTTGAAAGAAATCCTGTTCAAGTGAGCTCTTTGTCTGAGAGATTTGACAGAGGTGCAGAGTTTTGAAACAGGGCTCTGTGTTATTGGTGAAGAACTTCGTCTGGTACCAAGGGGATGTTATTCAGCAAGAGCAACCCTTTGTTATTTTATCTGTGCAAAATGTGCAAACATTTCTAAAGTCCCAAAGGCTGCAGAAAACCCTTGTTGGTTACTTGTGTGGATAATGCCAAGGTGTACAGTATTTGAATGGGAGAAAATAATCACTTGTAGACCATATATCATTCACAGCATAGAGAAAGATGTGTTTGGGGAAGATTAATCTCCCCCCCTCCCCTTTTGAGGAAAAGTTCTATGTGTGCCCTTTACTTGGGAGCACAGCAAGTCAGAGAAGAAGGGAAGCAGATTTTTAGAACTGGAAAGAGGTAGCAGGCAAGCTTTTTGTAACTTCTTGTAGGTGAATTTATTTTTGCATGGCTGCTTCGTGGGGTTGTATTGTTTCAAATGAAGTAAGGATTTATAAGGAATGACATTTGTTGAATTTGTAAACAATAAAACTTCCCTTATCTGGTGTATGCCCCCCTTCCCCAATTGTTGAGTGTACTGTGTTCCACTGTTTACTCCAGACAGTTTTATATTGCACAGAAACAGTTTTTTTCCTGAGAAATTTGTGGGACTAGGCATGCATGTGTCCACATGCTATATTTCAAACAGTTAATATTTGGAAGATAATCTTATTTGCCTTGCATATCTTGTTTTGATGTGTTTACAGGAGGTACCTTACGATGCCCTTCATTCTGGGCAGAGAACAATGCAACCAGTTATGATTGATTGCCTTTTTGCAGAGTCTAATGTGATAGCTATACATTAACTATGGGAGAGACAGAAGGGACAGATCTTTGCCAATTCTATTGTGTGGGAAACTACAAAGAGATATTAGTACTGAAAGCAGTGAATTATGCCAAATACCTACTTAAATCCTGGAGTGTGCCAGTTGAATTTTCAAGCACTGTCTTGTTTCGGAACTGCTACATCTAGGGGTTTTATGGTTAAAATTCAGATTGGGAGGGCTAAGTTTTTCTCTCTCTCTCTGTGGAATTTGAGATTCTGAGATCTCCATACTATGAGGGTTGTCAATTAGTGTGTTCTAGTTGGGATTGACTGTTTCTAGATGTGATTCGGTTATGTATGGAAAAATGCAGTTTTACAAAGGTGCCTATCCCTAACTCCATAATGTATAGCTAGATTTACCAGGTGCTCTGTAATCTCAGAAACGGCTTTAGGCTCCTGCTGCACTCTTATGAATGAAAGGGAGCAACCTGAGGGAATTCAGGAAGCCTGGTAGAAGCACTGGGTGGTATTCAACTAAGTTTTACTCAGGGTAGACGTCTTGAAATTATTGAACTGAATTTAGGCTTCTTCATTAATTTCAGTGCATCTACACTGAGCAAAACTTGGTGAAATAGCAACCATTGTTCTTTGTGTACCCTGTGCTTTCCTCACCATACAGTCTTTACTCAGTGAAGACATCTGAAAATGCTCTCCATTCTGAGTGACCTTGAGACAGTCACTATCTCTCAGTGTAAACTACCTCACAGGGTTGTTGAGTGAATTTGTTGACTGCAAGACCAAACCATTTATGCTTTGTTGAGGGCAAGATGAAAAATGTAGTTAAGTGCACCTGTTACATATATATGGGCCCATTCACACGTGTAATATTACCATGCTGGTGGGCTATTAATAAGTGGCATTCTAAAATTAATACATTCATGGGCCAGTGTGTACAGTAAGTGTGTGCATGCAGAAAATTTACACAGGTCAGGGCTTTCACCTTCGCTTGCAACCATGGAGGTCCATGGAAATTTTTTCGGCATGGAGGAGTAAACCACTGAAATGGGGGAGCAGATGGATTTCTTTTTTAAAAAATGAGGAGAAGAATGTCTGCTATACATGTTGTCACTTATCTCAGGTTTCACAAATGCTAGAAAGAAAAGTTGGGAGTTATGGTTCATCTGGGGTGGATCTGCCTCTTTGCCCGCCCCCCGTTTTATATTGGGGCCAACTCTTATGCACTGAATATAAAACAGGAGTGAGTGTTTAGGATTTGTCAAATAGAAGCAACTGATTTTATGGGCATAACTATATCTTTCATGGTCTTTTGGAAGTCATACTACCAGATCTCATAGAGGGCATGTTTACTGTTAAATAGAACACCTTTCTGCATAGGGATCCCAACCCTGGGAAGGCTCAGTGCTTTCTCATTTCTGTCAGTAACATTTGTCATCTATTGTGGTTGTATTTGTATTTTAAATTGTTGCAACCTGTCCTGACACCTTAGGGTGAAAGGCACGTAATAAATTAAATTAAATTAATGGTGATAATAATAATAATAATATGTTGAAGACATCATTCCTCCTTCCTGGACTTGTAGCTGCCAGCTGCGATGAAGGCTGTGAAGCAGGGATGGTGATGGAAAGGAAGCAGTAATTTATTTTAATTACTTTTGTTTCCTGCTCTTTCTCCAGTGGCATTTTAGCCTCCTGGCATCCCTGAAAGTGAGGTTAGGAAGAGAGTTTTTTCATCCAGTGGTACCTTTTACATCTGAGCAGGGATATTTGAATCCAGGATTCTCATATCCAGGTCAGCACCTAGCCACAGTACAACATGGTGATTTTGTGGCTGCTTTCGTTTCCTCCCACAAGTGTGGGCTCACACTGTTAAATGCTTTTCTATATGAAAACATTCTTTATGTACAGAAAAGTAGCAGGCTGGGAAGAGGGGTACCTTCTTCCTCACATGCTACTTGTCTATATGCAGGGGATGTTCAGTCACTTGTGGTGTGAAGTGATAAAATCCAGAAAATCGGGTCCTCCTTTAAAGAGGGCACGTATTGCGGTGAGACCTGGAAAACCGACACCCTGTGTTGTGGGTGGGTATGATTGGTCAGCCACAACACCCGTTTGGTAGGTCCCTCAAAGCTGGGTGCAATCTGGCCAATGGGACGCAGTCCAAATGGTTCGAGGGACCTATTTCTACCCATGCACGAGACCCAGAGCTTCCTCTTCCGGCGCGTGCATTCGGAACACCCGCCCACCTCTCCCTACTTTCAGGGCTTTGCGCTTGACCTTGCTATGCCATTGTGTGCTGTCTGTCATTGGGACAGGGGCACGGCAGGAATTTTCCCCACTTGCCTGACTGGCTGTTGCCATTTGGGTTTTGCCTGCCGCGTAGCAAATCGTCACAACTTGTAAGGTTGCGGATAGGCTCTGGTTCAGGTGATAGGGATGGGAGAACACTCTCGCCATTCCTATTTGAAGGGTATTCCATTAAAGGAATCCAGGGACTTGATGGTTTGGTCAACCCCTAAGAGGAGATTGTGCCTGTGCCTGAGTTGAGGGGGACATTTGGGTGGCGGAGTTAGCCCGTTCCTGGCTTTCCACTTATCCAGGTGTTCACCCTAGGCTGACCTATGCTGGAACCCTGAGCCAGCGCTACTTGCATGGCAGGGAGCTAGTCGAACAGAGCCTATGCAACCAGTCACTTTCTGTAATCAATAAAGTTGTGGCCTAAATTCTGCCAAAAACCAAAACCAAAATTTGAGTCAAGTGTGAATTTATTTAGGGGGGGGGGAGGTTTCTGGGTCTGAACATGCAATAGGTTTAACCACCTGCTGATTATAAGAACTAGGCCCAAAGCGACAGCTTGAGGTAGCCAGAACAGTTTCCTTTGTAAAAGAACAGCTGTTAGGTCTAGCAGGTTGCAGCCTACTGGATTTCCTTTCCATTTGAGATATGCCTAGCAAGAATCTTGGGAGGTTGCTATTAATAGATTGCAGGGGGAGTTGTTCTGCTGCACAACACCTGTAGGGGACATTGATTCTGCAGTCTGTCTTTCCGGGCAGGAGCACATTTAAAGGGTGTTTGAAGGATGGAGGGTTAAACCCCGTTCTTAACATGCAGGGGGAAGGGGTCTTGTTCACTTACAGCCCAACCCTTTGCATGTTTTCTCCAGAAGGAAATCCCACCATGTTCAATTATGCTTGCTTCCAAGTACAGTGGTACCTCTGGATGCAAACGGGATCTGTTCCGGAGCCCCGTTCGCATCCTGAAGTGAACGCAACCCATGTCTGCGCATGCGTGGGCCAAGATTTGCTGCTTCCGCGCATGTGCATGACATCATTTTGAGCATCTGTGCATGCGTGAGCGGTGAAACCCGGAAGTAACACACTCCGTTACTTCTGGGTTGCTGCAGAGTGCAACCCGAAAGCGCTCAACCTGAAGCACATTCAACCCGAGGTATGACTGTACTGTACATAGAATTGGAACTCATGCTTCCCTTGCCGGCACACTCTTCTTTTTTAAAACCCATATTACAGATACACTTAATTGTTGTGGTTGCAAGCTGCAGCAAGCAGGCAAGTGTCTGGTTATATGGACGTCATAAAAGTAATTTCAGACTTTCCATTGTAAAATCTGGGCATAGAATAGCTAGAGGGTGAAGATGTCATTAGTAAATACGTACTTTTACCTAGGCACACATGCGTTTTGTGTTAATTATGTTAATCCTCTCAATCTGTTCTTCAGGATTTTAATCAGGTAGGTCCTGGCTCCTAGGTCTTAGCCAAAGTGTTTAGTGTGAACTTGTGCACAGGTATCTGAGCATAGCTTCTGGGCATGTAGCTTTAATTTTAAACATTATCCACCTCCAGTGTATCAGTTCTCTTACTCTTCTGATGAAGGTTGCAACTCTTAGCTCATTCAATTAATTGATGGCATCTTACCATGAATATGGAACAATTTTCTCCCGTTTCCCTGCCCTATGGGACTATAAAATGAGTTTATCTAACCCAAGGATAATAAACTCTGCTCCTATTTCCCGAGGTTTATTGATAATATATAAAGACCTGTAGCTAGTTATTTGACAAGTTATTGCTAGTCGGTAAGTGATCTGTTTACTATTATATTTATTAAGAAAATATATATCCCTCCCACCCTTCCAAAGGATTTGCATTGCTCAGGGTGGCTTATAACGGTAACACCAAAAATGGTACAAGGCAGGCATAGGCAAACTTGGCCCTCCAGATGTTTTGGGACTACATCTCCCATCATCCCTAGCTAACAGGACCAATGGTCAGGGATGATGGGAGTTGTAGTCCCAAAACATCTGGAGATTACCAGAAAAAGTGAAAACAGGGGTAGATGGATTTCATGAGGTAGGTCAGGTGTTCTATAAAATAAATATAAGATGTTCTATAATCTGGCCACAGAGGAGGCCTTTTCTCACAGCTTCCCA
Source organism: Podarcis muralis (assembly GCF_964188315.1). Taxonomy (NCBI): domain Eukaryota; kingdom Metazoa; phylum Chordata; class Lepidosauria; order Squamata; family Lacertidae; genus Podarcis; species Podarcis muralis. The sequence continues at coordinate 60,041,556 of NC_135664.1, read as the reverse complement.
CTTCTGCCTCTACCTGTGTTCAAATGTCTATTTAGACTGTTCTCTTTCCTAGTTTTTCTCCCCATTCCTCCAGTTTTCTTAGCTAATCCTCTGCTGCTTCCCTCTCCTTTCCTAGACATTTCTGTCAGTTGTGCCTCTCTCTAGAACAGGGATGGAGAACTTGTGGCCCTGCTGATGTTGTTGGACTCCAACTCCTAGAAGCCCCAGCCATCATGGCCAGGGATGATGGGAGTTGTAGTCCAGCAACATATGATCTCCATCCCTACTGTAGAAAAAAATGACTCCTCTACCTGCCCACCCCTTCTTCTGTGACAGTTGGGCAGCTCCGTCAAAAACTCTGGGGCTTCTACATAGATTTTTGTCATAGACACGGTCAATGTTGTTTATCTGCGGTAGTGATTACAGAACTATGCGTTGGAAAGAAGCCACTGACTTCACTAACACAAGAATGCTGCTGATTATGGTTTAGGTAACATGGCAGATGTAACCACTGTCTGGAACGAAATTTGTGAACAAGTCCTGAACATGTTAAGACTTCTGAATCGTTACTCAATTAGAAAAGCAAGTGAGAAGAAGGTATCTGACACAGACTTAAGGTTAATCACCAGCCAACCACCGTTCTTCTTAAGAAAAGAAGGTTGTTGAATCTCTATAAATTTTTTCAGCTTCCAAGCTAATCTCGACACTAAAATGGTGAACATCTGGAGACTTAGCTTTATATTAGCTGGCTTTGTTAGTCTTAAACATGAAAATCAATGCTTTGACTCGCTGTTGGCTCCTTTTGCCTTTTCACCTACTTTTGCATAGCTGCTAAGAGTTGCAAAATGTCAACACACACACTCGTTACAAACCTCTCCCTTAGGGTTCAAAATGTAAGGTTAAAATAGTAGACACTGTGGGGTCTTACATAATCAAGACACTTGTTTTCAAAAGCTAAATGTGGAACAGAATAGGAGTTGGCAGAGTCTCCTTCAAACAGTATATAAATCAGCCGGGTTCAGTGATGGATCTAAAGGGTTCTTCTTCGTACTTCAAAGTAAGTTTGTGCAAAATGACACTGCTTCAGGAGTGCAGATTCAATCCTCGTGCTAATATTTCTGTGTTGGTTTTGAAGATGCATAGACATTGAAATATATTTACTTTCTCTTAAGATAGTAACTAATGTAACTAGGTACAATAGGATCACCTTATTTGGATATTTTGGGCCAAGTTCGGTTGAATGCATGAGGTCAGGAAGTGCTTACAAAACCTTTTCTTGATCAGGTCCCTGTGTCCTTACACTCCTCTCATAACAAGCAACTGTAGGAGCAGAAATATCCACCGTATTATGTAAGATTTGTTTGTCATAACACACTTGACTCATTGTTTTGGAGAATTTATGGCCATAGTGGTGTCATTCTAATAGGTTTTGGCGATTGTTTGTAAACACTGCAAAAAAAAAGAGCTAAATTAATTGTATGGATTAATCACATTTGTTAGGCAGTTCTGACAAATGCTTTATGCTTTGGACTTGTTTATGGAGAGTGAATATTGTCAGGAAAAAGGTTACACAGAATTTATTTTTGAATTAGGGTTTGCTTTCAAGCTTACTTGTAAATGCCAGCTTTTCACTTCCTTCTTAATGTGGGTCTATAATTTTAGGTGATGTGCATCTTGGCATAACTCAATGAATTCAGCAGGACTTTTATCCTTGCTTTATGTGGCTTTCAAATATTCTACTGTATGGATAATCTGGAAAACATTAATGTTTAGTACAGTATATGAGTATTCTTTAGGCTGCACTTGGAAATTATATTTTACACTCATCTGCCACACCATCTGCCTACAATTTTCTTGGCTAATATAGGACACTGGAACTGTAGAAGAAAATTTTATTGTTGACCAGAGGTATGCCAGGTAGACACCCTGAATATCTGCATAGATTTCAAGCTTCCTTTAAGAAAGGAGAGTGTTTCTTGACTTCTGCTCTGTATAGAGATAAGCTCAGCAGAAGAAGAAAAGCACGAAACCTGCAATTAGGTTGAACATTGGGTCTTCTTAGCCTTGTGGGCAGTAGTGAGCCTATCAAAATACAGGCTTATGTTGATTTGGGAGATCTTCTAGAAGTACAGCAGAAATAAGCAATGAAGATACTCATTAAGATTCAGAGCTGCAAAAACAAGTGATGGAGTATATGTCAGTGGGTGCTTCACTGCTATCTTCTTTCTTCTTCTACAACTGTTTATGCAAAAGTGTCTGAACATGAAAGCGTGAGGAAGGACCCTGGGGATTCTGCTTGCAGCAAGGTCTGTGTCACTAATGAGTTTAGGATTTACATGAAAAATATTTTCTCTTTCCCTTCCAGTTGCTGCTAAGGGCAATCTGTAAATGCATGTGTTAGACCTTCCCCACTTACACAATATAGACTTCTGTATATAAAAATGATCAGATTTATATTTTGCCTTTTTCTTTTCTGCCATTCCACCTTTAAAAACTGTTTTGTTCTTCCTACGGCAAACCAGTTCAGAGAGACATCTAATGTTGAAAAGTCTATTAAAATAACCACATTGACTTAAGCAAATTGCCTTTCCAGGTGGAAATGTCTTGCCTGTGGAAGACCCTCTGGCTTTGATTTTGATGGGACTCCAGGGGAGAGGGAGTTGGTGGGGAGCAGCGGTTAGTGGGCTCAACTTGGAAGCTGCTTGGGGTGAGGAAGAGAAATGTGGAACCTAAGCTGAGCCAAAGTCAAAATCTCTGTACAGAACCCAAATGAACTGTCACCAACTCAACAGCTTGATGATTGCTTTGTTCTTTAAAAGCTGTTCTTTCGTACCTCGGCATGTGAAAATTAATGGCAACTGCGTACCGATTTTATTTAAGGTGATTGACAATGAACTGAATTGATTTCTAACTCTTCCAGCCCTACATGGAAATGCTGGGGATTGAAACTTGGGACTTTCTCCATGCAAAGCAGATGCTGTACCAGTGAACTACTGCCCCTCCTTGATTCAGTGGGATTTACTCCTGTGTAACTATAGGATTGCAATCTGAGACAAGTTGCCCGTAAAATACATTGGTAGGGAAAATTAGAATGTTTTGTGGTGGGGTTTTTTCTCATAATAGCATCCTCAATTGTTTTTTTAAGTGCAAATTCACCCTGTTTATCTGCTGAATATGAATGCTCTGGTTTCTATTTCTGAAGACGGATCCATAGCTCAGTCAGTAGAGCACGAGACTCTTAACCTCAGGGTTGTGGGTTCAAGCCACACATTGCAGGGGGTTGGACTAGATGACCCTCGTGGTCCCTTCCAACTCTACAATTCTATGGTTCTATGATTAAAAAGGCATGAAGTTTAACCGAAGCAGTTCAGAACTCCAGGTTTAGAGCAGGGAGTGTGCTTATTTCTGAGAATGCACCAGTCTTCTCTCATCCAGTAAGAGATCCCACCTGGTTCTCGGTGTCAAAATCTTGGGACTGATGAGGACAGCAACCCTTCAATTTCTTCATTAGCTGTAGAGGGATCTCTATGGGGAGATACTACTTGAAATGAGTGATAGTTGACAGGTAGCCTATACCCCAGAGTTCTGCTTACTAATGGGAAAGTGAGAGGTGAGGAGGTGACTGTCCGAGAACAAGGAGGTTTGGAGCTTCAAAGATTTAAAATAAAAGTGGCAGAATTTGCCTGAGGGTGACTTTCGTGCAGCACAGAGGATGAGTTAGCACTGTATTCAAATTCACTTAACACAAATGAGCTAGCTTTTTCTGTGCGCTTGTATATTTTAAGTCCACAAAAGTTACTAACATGCAATGTTTTTACTAGCCTAAGAGATTAGCAGCCTGTGTTTTCTTGCTAGCCATGAGAAAGGGAAGACTTGGCAGTCTAGTTAAAACCCTGGGTTGTATCCTGTGAAGCCATCTTGTCTGCACAAGGACTTTGCTTGTGTAATGGAACTTCCTTTCAATCCCCAAGCTTCTGAGGCAGATTTGGGGAGTGCAGGAGGGAGGGGAAGGCTCTGTTGCACTTGTACGAATAAACAACTTCATTGGGAACAACCCTTTTGTCTTCTATCAAACGGGATGACAGAGAAGGAATAGCTGAATGATAGTTTTTCCTCTCTCCAAAGACAGCACGTAAACCAGGAGAACTGCCTGAGGAGGAATGGACAAATCTGTCCCTTCTATGCCAGTGTGCTAGCCTACACAGATTCCCTTGTTTTTTATGGCTTGTAGGCTGGTTGTGAGATATATTCAGGAGAAGGCTAAGGGGTAAAGCTTACAGAAATCTGGAGTCCCTAAGACTCCATGGTGCCTTATATGCCTCCTTCCAGCAACTCCTGCAGCCAAACTGGTGCCAAACGTATTGCTCTGCTTTCCTTTGGACCACGTCAGTGAAGCTGAGGGAGGGGTCTTGTCATCTGGGCAGCACAGGACCTCCATACACACTGCCCAAGCTTGCACCCCAGGGAGGTCACTTTGGTGCTGCTAACACAGCTCTTTGACTTCACCTTCGGAGGCGCACTCCATTGTTTGCTGAGACAGACGGATGCCAACAACAACCAGCCTAGTTGCTAAATACAAGGCTGCGTTATTACCTTCTAATCATTTGTGTTAAGCTCACAGCTGAAGTCACTATAAAAGAGTGGGTTTTCTCCAGTGCCTTCAGTGCATGCCTGTGGCTGCAAACTTACACACACTTGCTTGGGAAATAATCCCTCTGAAACCAGTGGGACTTGGTTCTGACTGTAAGCATGCGTAAGATTAGGTTGAATGTGTGGGAAAGGGTTTCTGATCTTTGTGAGTGATTGAATGTCTGGAACTGACTGCTAGCTTGTTTAGATAGCATTCATGCAGTGTTTAATGATATGGTCATCATGGGTATAATATCAGAAGAACAGAAAGTCCCCATGATGTAAAACCTTTTAGTATCCCAGTACAGCCAATAGGCAATCTGTGTGTATTGCAGGTCACAGATACAAAGTACAAAATTTGGTATCCTGAGAATGTATATATATTAAAAAGAAAGCAGTTTGCTTATGATTTCAGTGGCAGAATGTGGGCAGTTCTAGCTGAAATCCCTAAAGCAGGTTGGTATCTAGGAATTAAAAATATTTTCCCAGCACTGTCTGGGAGAGGCTCCTTTGACTTTGCTTAGCACAATGGCGAATCTATACAGATTTATTAGAGACTCCATGTGAATGAGCAATAGGATCACTCTCTGCCTTAGAATAAATGTGCATTTCCTTCCAGGTGAATGGCATGAAGTGAATTCTAATTGAATTCACTAGTATATTTCCTGAAGTGGGTTTAACCTGGATTAACCAAAATAGCTAGTCTGTTGTACTGTATGACTAGGAGACGAGTTCTGTTTGCTTTGAAATGCTGTTCTCAGCTGTAATCTGCATGGACAGTGTCATCCAAGGCCTTTGTTCTGTGTGGGAGGGTTATTCTGGCAAAATGTGTCATCTTGTGGGAGATGGTTCAGCCCCAAAGGGGATGACTTTGGATTGTGTTAGGTAGGGAATTATGAGGAAATTGGATCCCCCCTTTTTATGCTGTTGATGCCCTGTGTGTAGATAGAACAGCCTTCTCAAAAGAGCTTCTCTTCCTGACTTTTGCTGCTTCAGCTCTGCATAGCTCTCTCCTTACAGTAACAATCTTTGTTACTCATTTTTTTGGCTATTGAATTTCATCACCCACACATTTTAAATGTGTTAAAAGATATTTATAGTGAAGTCGCTCAACAATATAGTAGAAAAGTTGTTGCAGTGGAATGCAGGCTGTGGCTTTCCGAACAGAAACAAGGAACCAGTAGCATCCAGAAGGTCAGTTCTGATTATTTTGCCTTTAAATCTCTGGAAGGGAAAAAGTTCAATTCAACTCACCCACCTGCCCATTGAATGGGAGGGAAGGAAATAAAGTAAGAAGGTGGGAGACAGGGATTTTTGTTGTTGAGGTTGGGCTGCTTTGTGAATGACCTTCACAATTTGGATAAACATTCTCCTTACTGGTGTGTGCAGGAATTTGTTGTGTTATATTGAAAAAACTTTTACTGGTTTGTTTAATTGGAGTTTCACAATAGAAACACTTCGTTTTTTTATTTTCATTTGAGGTGGTTTATTTTACAGTATTCATTTTATTATTAATCTTTAAATCTAAGCTTCCTTGAGTATCATTTGATAGGGTTGAAGGATACCAGTTTTTTAAATCACAAATGCTAATTTTTCTTGCGCATAGGAGGACCAAAGTTTCTGTACTTCAAAAGTTCTCCACACCTGTAGTATGAATAAAGTAGATGTGTTTACATCCTGGATACAAAATTTATGGTTTGGCAGCATTTAGCATTTGTAAGGGGGTGTTGAGGACTGAGGTGACAGGGGGTGGAACTTTGGGTTTGGAAGTTTTTAAGGTGGTGCTATGTGAGAGCAGGAACTGTATGCAGAATGACAGTTTTACAAACCAATTAGAAGCATACCGGTACAGTGGTGCCTCGCAAGACGAAATTAATTCGTTCCGCGAGTTTTGTCGTCTTGCGATTTTTTCCGTCTTGCGAAGCACGTGTCGGGAAAGTTTTGGAAAAGCTTCAAAAATCACCAAAGTCTTTAAAAACCTCAAAAAAGGCTACCACACCGTGTTCTATGAGTTGCTCCTCAAAGTCAAGTCGCAACTGTATTAACGGTGTTAAGAAAAAGGAAACAAACTTGCAAGACGTTTCCGTCTTGCAAAGCAAGCCCATAGGGAAAATCGTCTTGCGAAGCAGCTCAAAAAACAAAAAACCCTTTCGTCTTGCGAGTTTTTTGTCTTGCGAGGCATTTGTCTTGTGAGGTACCACTGTAATTCATATTCCTCTGCCCTCTCCCCCGCCCCCATTGCTGACCACTGAGCAAAACCTTTCTGTAATCATTTGGACTCCCCCCCCCCCATATATAAATTATGAGGTTCAACAACCTGTGTGGCTTTTTAAATCTGATATTCCTGGAGCAGAAGTAAAAGCAGGGAAACAGGGAAAACAAGTTCCACCAAATAGGTCTTTTAAACATTTAAACAATCTTCATTTATCTATAAAGCATGTCTTCAAGAAAGAGTAAGCTGAGTTGTTCTAAATATAATTTTAGATACAGATGCCTTTTTAATTGTCCTTTAATTCCTAATTGAAATGAATTGGATAGTTTTTAATTGCTCAGTTCAACACACAGTCTGGACTAGTCAGACATCGTAAGCGAAGTGATTGCTTCAATGTCAATGTAAACTCCAGGTTGGAATTTTGTATTGCAAGTTCATGCTTCAGGTAGCTTGAGTATGATTTCATTGCAAACAGTGAATATTGCTTGTTTGAACGTACAAGATAACATTTTAGGCCTTTTAAATCTCTATCAGTCGCTGAATTAACACTGAGTGATCTGTCTTGTATGATATTTGTTTTATATACAGGCCCTTTTCAATATATATATATTTACGTTTGTTGTGCTTGTTGTCTTTGAAATAAAAATAATGGTTTGTTTGTGCTATTCTGAGTAATTGCAATGCTGCTTTGTTTACAGTGGTTATGTGGCAGGGAGAGAACATGTGTGAATTCATCTTTGTTGCCAGCAGCCAGGTTAATGGAGGATGTTATCTAATTGTGTTCCTGGCTTCAGACAAGCCAATTCAGGTTTGGCTGTGGTGGGAAGAAGGCTGGGGATAATGGAGCCCTGCTTGGAAGCATGTAGATGTCCTTAAAATATGTGTAGGGGTGGGAGAGCCATTTGGGGAGGGATTATGAATTAAGTTCCCCCACAGCATTTCTGTTCTTGAATGCCCCACCAGAAGCAGTTTTTCTTAAAAAAGCCATCAGGTCTTCATTGCATCAGGTCTTCAGTGTATGGAACACACTGCTTGCACCTGAGAAAGAAACAAGACCAAGTGAGTTGGCATGCCTGCTATGTGATTCTGGGGGGAAATTAATCATACCCCATGCACAATGTATGGTTAATGGGTGAGATGGGCTGACCATTCAAATCAATTGAATGCTATCATCGCAGAACCAGGATTGGTTCCAGTACATGGTTGAATGTGTACGCTTGGTGGCAAAGTCAAGATTTGCTGTTATGCAACATGTGCCGTGGTCTTCGATGTTAGTCTCTTGCTTAAAACAAAAACTCAATACTGACTTCATAGGGTTAAGGCAGGAATAAAGAGTCCGGACTTCTAGTATGCAATTCCTACTTAGCCTCTCTTGATTCTTTGGCTCGCTCTCAGTTTCATCTGTTTTCCTTTTATGGTGACAGGACTGCCACATTTTATCTCCTCACTTGTCCCCTTGCCCTCTTAGCACATCACAAAGGCTTTCTTATCACTTCAATAGGTGCAGACTGCTCTGAATGTTGAGTGTGCTGGTTTTGCAGCATGTCTGTGTGCTGATACCATAATATGGGACTGTAGGTGCTGCCTGATCATCTGGGGTACTCTAGCAGTAGCCATCAAGCTTTCCAGACCTGGGATCCACTTTTAGACCAAATACACATTTGGAGATCCACTTCTTTGTCATTTATCTTATCTGGTAGTGCTACTCTTGAGACCCAGCCTAGGTTCCAGCCCACCAGTTGAAGGTTGGTGCTGTAGGTAACATACAGAATGAACGTAGAACATGAACAAAGCAGCTCAGCTTGGCTGAGGAATAAGGGAGTTGTTGCTCTCCTTAGTTGGCCAAAATGGATATCTGAGCATCATCAGTTGTAGTTTGTTGACAACTAATGGATAGCATTAAAGGAGCTTTGGTGTCTATTGACAGGAGTGGGTGCCAGGAGCAGGTTATCAATAACTTGCATGGCTTTGGTGAAGTTAATTTTTTATAAGAAACAAGACAGCCTAGGAAGCTAGGCCTAGAGCAGGGGCCTGCAACCTTTAAGACAAAAAGAGCCACTTGGACCCATTTCCGAAGGAAAAAAAACTGGGAGCTGCAAAACTCGTCATTATAAAAATAACTTTTTTGTCACTTTTTTATTATTTCTTTGTTTGACCCCTCAGAATTACTCCTCCTCATAGAAATAAACGTTAAATTAACAAGTTAACTTTTTTGTGTGTGTGTTCTTCACTCCCCTTCAAAACAGTGACCAGCGTACATGCCCCCTTTCAATGCAGTGACCAGCATACATGCCCCTTACAATGTAGCGGGTGGGTGGGTGGGAAGGTGACATCGGGACGGTGCGTGGCTAACGCACGCACCGCCCCCATGCGACGTCACAGCCAGTACAGCGCCCGCCACAGTGGGGAGTGTCGGGGTGCACAATGCGCCTCCTCCCCTCGCTAGTATCCGCTCCGGAGCCGCGGCAAAGGTATAAAAGAGCCTCCGGAGCTGTGGGTTTCAGACCCCTGGCCTAGAGGGTACAGCCTTCGCACAGCTCCCGAAGTCTCCCTCTGTTCCTTTCCAGGCAATTTGAAGCTCCTTTGTCTTGCATGTCTTCGCTCTGCCTGTTTCATGCCTCTCCTTGTTCTGGGAATCATGACCACTCAGTGTTGTCCCCCCACTAATTCCCAGGCTCTGAGCCTTCTTTCCTTGAGGGTTCCCCAGCTGCTGCCTCACACCGCTCCTCTGTATCCAGCCAGTCCATGACATCTATACATCAGATCAAGTTTTCTTCTGCAGTAAAGTGAATTTGGTGGGTTGGTCTGTTCTTTCTTGCTGTTTCAGGACAGAGCTGTCTATCTTCATCGGGCTGTAAATGTTTCTTTCCATTGTTTGCAAAAACGCTCCTAGAAACAAGCAAACAAAATTCCTTTTGTGGCATTTCCTTGTTTTTCACAAACTGACCATCCTTAAGTCACCTGATAACGCAGCATTGCCAGGACCAGATAAAGAGAGTGTAGTCTTCCATGGATTTGTGTTTAGTATCCATGTTGTGTGTGTGCTTTTTTTAAAAAAAAAATTGCAAGCTATTCTGTGCAGGCCTTTGTTACTGGATGAGAATGGTGTCTTTTTTAAAAAAAAAAACCTGACCTCTGGCTTTCTAAAACACATATTTCAGTAGTTATTGTGAAATAAATAGTTGCATGATATCTTGAAGAAATTCCATTAGGAGCTCAGTTTTTTAGAATATGAATTCTTTATTTTTTTAAAGTGCTGTTGTTGCTTACCTTTTGACTTTCCTTTGCTTTCTGAATTATGAAAGCATATGAAGTACCACGATAACAAAAGCAGTGTTGGGATTGCTACTCAGCAATGTTGATTGAGCCCAAGAGTAATGTGCTACAGGAGCAAAATTTGCAGTGTAAAACCTGTACTCAGATTACAATAACATATGCTGGAAATGATTATAAACAGTGGTTTTTTGCTTAAATATTGTAAGACATTTTTCAAGTCTCTTATGCATTGCCGTAAGAGCAATTTGGGGCAACCGTTGTTCTCATTTTGCAGACATGGAAGAGTTACTTGTTCAAAACCACCCGCTGAGTTAATAGCTGAGGTTGGGATTTGAACCCAAGCCTCTGTCCACAAGATAACCTTGGCTGGATTTACACCCAGACATATTCATCTAAACTAATCTGGAGTAATATGAGCCTTAGCCACAGCCATCTGTGGGGAAGTGGTTGCCGATATTTGCCTAGTAAAAGGTCTGTGGTTTGCTCTTCTTAAATACCCCACTCCCTGCCAATAATAGTTCCAGTTCTTCATCTGACCCTTGTTGTGTTTTGCAATTTAAGTTACATTTATGAAATTAAAGTAAATTGTCTGCAGTTACATTAGATAAACCCAGCAAACTGGTCGAAATGTGAGCTGCATGCAGTTGGTATTCCTCACTGTACAGTATGGCAGACCTACTCCCCTCCCCCCCGTGGATCTACTTCTTGTAGCCTGTAAAGCTATAGGTAAAGGGTAAAGGGACTCCTGACCATTAGGTCCAGTCGTGGCCGACTCTGGGGTTGCGGCGCTCATCTCGCTCTATTGGCCGAGGGAGCCGGTGTACAGCTTCCGGGTCATGTGGCCTGCATGACTAAGCCGTTTCTGGCGAACCAGAGCAGTGCACGGAAATGCTGTTTACCTTCCCGCCAAAGCGGTACCTATTTATCTACTTGCACTTTGACGTGCTTTCGTACTGCTAGGTGGGCAGGAGCAGAGACTGAGCAATGGGAGCTCACCCCGTCACAGGGATTCGAACTGCCGACCTTCTGACTGGCAAGTCCTAGGCTCTGTGGTTTAACCCATAGCGCCACCCGCGTCCCTGTAAAGCTATAGGCAGTGCTTATTTTCTGGCCAGATGCAGGGGTATGCATGCCCCTAAATATTTTGTGAATCTGAGTTTGGCCTCATTGAGGGGCACAATTTCAATACGAGTAGGAAAATGAGAGTGCCCCTAAACATTTTTTAGGGGGAAAAGCACTGGCTATAGGCAGTGCCATAATTATGCCGATCACTTGCATATTGTTCTCGAGTGTTAAAAGCACTTCATGTGTCACTCTCTAGGTCAGTGTTTTTCAACCACTGTTCCGCGGCACACTAGTGTGCCGCGAGATGTTGCCTGGTGTGCCATGGGAAAAATTGAAAAATTCGAAAGATTTAAAAATAAAGTATTTTATAATTTTTCATATTTCTGTTTACTTACTATTTCATAATAAAGTAATTATAAAATACTTTCTTTGTGTTTATTTGATTCCTATTCAAGAGAATTACTTTATATATAGTCAATATAGGCACAGAGTTAAATTTTTTAACATTTTCTAATGGTGGTGTGCCGCGTGATTTTTTTCATGAAACAAGTGTGCCTTTGCCCAAAAAAGGATGAAAAACACTGCTCTAGGTAATCCTTGCAACAACTCTGGAAAGTTAGTAGTATCCTCATATTTTGAGGATCTGAGGCGTAGGGAATAGTTTTGTCTAAGGCCACCTTGTGAGTCAAGGCAAGATTTGAACTGTGGACATCCTGATTTCATAAACCAGCTCAAGAGTGTCTTGTTTGAAATCACAGAACAGTGATGTGCATTAAGCTTTTGGGGACTCTTTAAATCATGTCCTATTGTCTAGTTTATGTCTGTTGCTAGTGTACAGGGTTCCTAGTTTGTCACTGCTGAACTGCAATTTAGAATTCAGGATTTATACTAAGTGCCGGTGTGGGTACGTGGAAGAACCAGTTTGCAGGGGCATTATGAAGTTCCATGCTCTCTGTCTTTGTCTCCCCCCCCCTTTTTTTTTTAAAGAGCACTATAATGACCTACCTTTATAGGAGTCATGTAGAGATGATGAAGTCAAGTGATAAATGATTAACACACTTCTGTTTACCTGTGATCAGGGGCTTTGGCTTTTTACAGTCTGCTGCTGTCAAGATGGATTGTAACACAAGTGGCTGAAAGGTAGCTTTTCAAAATGACAATTTCATTGTGTTGTGTGTAATTGGTTCTAAAAAACTGTTTATTGCCTTCCCAGGCAATAAAGGTTAAATATTTAGGGATTTAAATACTTGGAAAGGAAGCTGGAGTCTCTTAGAAAAGCAGCTTTTGACTATAGTCAGAGTAATTGGTTTCTAAAAGTTAAATGGCTCTTTCTCCCGTCTATTTTTTTTAAACTAATTATAGAATTCATTTACTAGTAGTTCAAGTGTTTAGCATTAAATATTATGTGAAAGCCTGGCAGGCTATACTTTATGAAGGGAGTTTGTCAAAGTGATTTGTCAGTTTCTTTTTCTCTTTGATTTTTGTCATTTTTTAAAAAATGAACTAAATCAGTTTGCAATGGTAAATTTTGTGGGCGGTACCTAATGAGATATCAGCCTAGATGGGAACTGAGCAGGATGTCCAGGGGCTCCCACAAAAACATTTAAAAGGCCATAGAATGTTAAATCAGCCAAAGGCTTGGTTATAGATAAAGGTTTTTGCCTTGCACCTAAAGATATGATAATGTATGTGTAATATTACCTTGTTCATTATTGGGGCATTCAGATGCCTTCCTTCCCTGGATGTCTCTCTGCTAGGAGATTAGAGTTGGCTCAGATTTGGGAGAGGGCCACTTTGGCGCTGACATCCAAATCATAGAACTTTCTCCAAAACATCTTTACCTGGTACCTTTTTTGCTCTTGTTTTTTAGGTGCACAGCTGTCAGGGGCTCAGGAGCAGAGGCACAGGGGAGAGAGGAAATGGAGAGCGAAGGGGAAGAATCTTGAGGGCAGCGTAGGGGAGTATGACAGTGACCCGAGAGATTCCATGAGCTTCTCCAACGAATCAGAAGATTCCCAGAAGGGGGCGCCGATGGTCAGGGCAAGGGGGGTCCCAGGGGGGACGCACCAGAAACAAGGGGCCAGCGGGGACTCCCAAAGCAGCAGCGGGAGATCAGGACCAGCTTCCCCACCAGAGCGTAGTGGGGGGGAAGAGTCCCATGTGTCAGGGCCAGCGTCTCCTCCAGCGGGGAGAGAAGATGAGTCAGGGCTGACCACGCCTCTATCGGAGAGTGGGGGAACGGAGGGGAGGTCAGGTCCAGCTAGCCTCCCCGAAGGGGGAAGCAGTGACAGGAGCAGTGTAACGGTCAGGAGGAAGGTTGCCGGCTGGGCGCGCGCGCCAAGTTCGAATGTACAGGCGAGCGGGACAGCAGAAAACCCGGATTGGGAACCAGGTCCTAAAGCCCGCCGGAGGCAGGGGGAAGACTCAGGGGACTCAGCGTCAGAAGAGTCTAGGAAGGGCAAGACCCCAGCGGACAGGCGGAACCAGAGGAGGAAAGAGCAAAGGAAGAGGTGGAGCAAGGCTAGAGTCTTAAACTGGTGTCTGGGGGGAGGAGACTCAGACGGAGCTTCAACGGTCTAGAGTTTGAGACGTAGAGCTGCGCGCTGCGGCTGTGAAAGCGAAACTGAACTTCAATAAAGACTTTTGTATATAACAACGAACTGGCGTTGGTCCTTTGTGAGCTGGGACCTGGGGCAGCTCTGACAACAGCAAAGACCATCTGGTCCTTTCACAATTTTTGTAGTATGGAGTTCCTTTTACAGTGGTACCTCAGGTTAAGTACTTAATTCGTTCCGGAGGTCCGTTCTTAACCTGAAGCTGTTCTTAACCTGAAGCACCACTGTAGCTAATGGGGCCTCCTGCTGCCGCTGCGCCACCGCTGCACGATTTCTGTTCTCATCCTGAAGCAGAGTTCTTAACCCGAGGTAATATTTCAGGGTTAGCGGAGTCTGTAACCTGAAGCGTATGTAACCTGAAGCGTATGTAACCTGAGGTCCCACTGTAATTGCCTTCATGCTCTCTTTATTTGGGCTTTTAATTCCTGCCTCCGGTGTTTTGCCATGTTGATTTTATTAAATTTTAGTATGTAACCTTGTAAATCACCTTGAAGTTATCTGGCTAAAGGTGTGATGGAAATGCCACAAGTTAACAGAACTCTGTTTTTATCCCTATCTATTTTAAACAGTAGGCTAATCTCCCTCTGGCAGTCTGATAACGGGATATAAACCTCTGCTGTTATGCTCAAGTGTACATCATTGCCTTCCCCGCTTCACACAGAGAGTCCTCTTGCATTCTGTCCTAGGATGCAGTGGCTGATAGCTTCTCTTCTGAACTGAAGGTGCGACTTGATTCATACTTTAAACACTGCAACTTAAAAATAACACAGTCATCCCAGTTTTTCACACTAGAATGCATCCCTCCAGCACCATAAGGCAAGTAACCCCAGCTGTTAATATTTAGTGAAGAATCCGTTCACTGTTCTATCAGACAAATGTTGGAAACTGGAGAACTGAAGCACATTAAGTACATTGGAACACTTGAGCTAGTTTGTTAAAAGGATTAACCAGCACTTGCAAATCTTAAGAACTAGAATAAAGCAAACTGTATGGATATATTATTACTTAAATCATTTATTCCTTTTGGATGTGTGCAGAACATTTGCCTCTTCAGGGTGAGTAGTTTGTTATCCTAGTATCTGTATGTTTCTGAAATCAAAGCTAGACGTCTTCTGGTGTAGTGTACTTTCTGTCGACATAGAATAAAGCTGTAGGCTGCTTAATCTAGTACCTCGTTCATCAGAAGGTGGTGGATTATCCTTCTTCTGAGGTTTATAAACAGAGGTTTGATGGCCAGTGTTCAAGGATTCCTTAGCTGTGATCCTGCATTGAAGGGGGTTGGGCTAGATGACCCTTTAGCATCCCTTCCAGCTCTGCCATTTTATGATTCTATACAGCTTTGCAGAAGAATAGTGGTTTTGCCCAATCTCCCCCCTGCCACCATCAAATAAACTGAGCAACAGAAGAAAAAACTTGGTTAAATACTAGCTGGCAGCTTTTGATCCCCCTCTATCGCCACTGTTAGTGTGAGAGCGCTAGCTTCAGTACAGGATACAGAAATGAGACATCTCAAGACTTTAACTTGGTTGCTGAGGTGTTATGGCTTATTCATAAAACATTCCAACTGCTGAACAACTCTACCACCACCAAATATGTTGGGGCACTTGGGCTAGAGACAGAAGGGAGTAGGCAGCGCTAGTTGGATGTAGCAGTAAACTATGGTACCTCTGGTTACAAACTTACCGTATTTTTCGCTCTACAAGACACACCCAGTTTTTGGAAGAGGAAAACTAGAAAAAATATATTCTGAATTCTAGAAGCCAGGACAGCAAGCGGGATCGCTGCGCAGCGATCCCACTTGCTGTTCTGGCTTATGGGATAGCTGCGCACAGCCTCTCCCAGGCAGGGGATGAAGGCTCCCCTTGCCCGGGAGAGGCTGCGTGCAGCTAAGGCTCCCCCAAGAGCCACGCTCCCTTTAAAGAGTGCGCAGAGTGTGTGCGGCTCTTGGGGGCTTTTCCCTGAGGAAGGAGAAAGGCAGCCCTTCTCCCTCCTCAGGGAAAAGCCCCGCTCCACGCGGCTCTTTAAAGGGAGCGCTGAGCAGAGCCTCCCACCTGCACTCGCTCCATAAGATGCACACACATTTCCCTTTACTTTTTAGGAGAGGAAAAGTGCGTCTTATAGAGCGAAAAATACGGTAATTCGTTCCGGAGGTCCGTTCTTAACCTGAAACCGTTTTTAACCTGAGGTACCACTTTAGCTAAAGGAGCCGTCCGCTGCCACCGTGCAATTTTTGTTCTCATTCTGAGGTAAAGTTCTTAACCCGAAGTACTGCTTCCGGGTTAGCGGAGTCTGTAACCTGAAGTGTTTGTAACCTGAGGTATTTGTAACCTGAGGTACCACTGTATATGCACAAGTCTTGAAACTCGTGCATCCTTCCCTCTCCTCCAGTATGGCAATGAGGAGGAGGTTTGATGCTTGTGCATCTGTTTTTTTGAAAATGTAGTTCTTAATATGCTCCAGTGGGTGAGAGCATAATGGCCAAACAGGACTCCTCGTTTTCATTTTTAATTCACCATGGTTTATTATATTGTCTGAACTGAGACACATTGTGGCTAATCTTAACTACAGTTTGGGGCAAAGGTGGGGAACCTCTGGTCTTCCAGGTGTTTGATTCCAACTCAGATCATTGGCAATGGTCAGCCCAGCCATGTCCAAGAGGACACAGGTTCTTCACTCCCAGCTTACAAATATCTTTACTTTTTTTGGCCTTCGTTGCTGTCAGCTAGAACCAGATTGAGGCTGGGAGCCTTCAGGCATCCAGCAAGTAAACATAATCAAAGAGCCCTTTCATTTGGCCTGTTTTAAATTTAAACTTAGACTCTAATCTGGTCATATCTTGGATGCAAATAGGTTAGCAAATTTGGCTGTGATGTGGATGGAATTCATTTTAAGCTCTCCAAAGTAACCACACTCTGAATGTATACTGCCAGACTGTGGTATCTTAAAGGAACACAATTGTCTTCTCAACTTGGTAAACAAAGACTTGGCCTGAGGGATTGTCAAGAGCTAGACAGTAACTGCAACCTGGGGGTGGAGGGCTCAGACATTTGATTGCGCTTCAGTTAGGGGCAAATGGGAATGCAACAAAATAATGCAGTGTGAAATACTGGATCAAGATACTAGCCCGCCATGCCGGCTTTTAGTATGTCCCATTTCCTTCCATCCCTCCAGAGTTTTGTGTTTCTTCTGTTCTAGCAATCACTGAGCATGCTCAGACACCATTGGACTATTTGTGGTGGTGTACTCTACCCCCAAGGGGATGCGGGTGGCGCTGTGGGTTAAACCACAGAGCCTAGGACTTGCTGATCAGAAGGTCGGCGGTTCCCCAAGACGAGGTGAGCTCCCGTTGCTCTGTCCCTGCTCCTGCCTACCTAGCAGTTCGAAAGCACATCAAAGTGCAAGTAGATAAATAGGTAAACGGCGGGAAGGTAAACGGCGTTTCCGTGCGCTGCTCTAGTTCGCCAGAAGCGGCTTAGTCATGCTGGCCACATGACCCAGAAGCTGTACGCCAGCTCCCTTGGCCAATAATTAAATTATTATTAAATATTATTAGTCTCTACTTAAACAATTAAAATTTAGGTAGGTAGTCAGCTTATTATGGCTTGCAACTGTCACCCAGTAAATACAACCAGCAAGATAACAGTGTACCTCGCAACTTACAAGTGAGTTATTGTGTTACATAATATTGTAATTATCTTGCAATATTTAACTCTGCACATATGTAATTTGCATGTTTTACTTAGCTTTAGAGTTTTAAAGCTTCCTTCTTACTGCAGGTAAGCTCTACCTAGTTAGTATCTGGTCCTTGAGCTTGTAGCTGAATCAGTTGCCAATATTTCCAGGCTTTGCACCATCACCATGAAGTTTGGAAACATATTTTTAAGTATGAATGACAGCACAGTGTTTGGGGGTTCCATATATGGTTACCAACTGTAGGCTTGGAAGCCATGATCAATACTTAGCGTATAATCACAGCTACTGGTATTTCAACTCTGTTATTTAGTACCTCTGTGGTGGGAAAGAGCCATAGCCCAGTGGTAGACCGTGTGGCTTGCAATGAAAAATGGCCCAGGGTCACTCCCTGGTAGCTTTACTCTGAAGATCCACTGCCAGGGATCCACTTAGATGCAAACTGTTTTTGTGCACTGATCCTATCCCAGTCTTTTTCAACTTGCGGAGAGTTGCAGTCAGAAGGAACCTTCCTACTTAAACTGTAGGCCAGAAGCAGCAGAACAGCATTTCAGAACTTCACAGTAAAAAAGGTGTCCTGAAAATGCTTTAGCTTCTCTTTGATTGAAAATGATTTTTTCAAATGAACGCCGTTATAATTACTCATAACAAAATATTGTAAAAGTGTTTCTGTGCTGAATCACGAGTACAGTGGTACCTCGGGTTACAGACGCTTCTGGTTACAGACTCCGCTAACCCAGAAATAGTACCTCAGCTTAAGAACTTTGCTTCAGGGTGAGAACAGAAATTGCGCGGCGGCAGTGGGAGGCCCCATTAGCTAAAGTGGTACCTCAGGTTAAGAACAGTTTCAGGTTAAGAACAGACCTCCAGAATAAATTAAGTTCTTAACCCGAGGTACCACTGTAGACAGTCCCAGCTCTCTTCCTCCATGTAGGTGGATCAGTTGTATATGTAGTTTAAGCAATAGAAGCTGGTGCAAGAGATTTAGTTCTCGACATAAGATGGAATATGTTAAGAAGGTCTAATCTGCCCTGCATCTTTCCTGTGTGGAAGGAATGGCTTAATTTAGTGTGCTGGCTTTAAAAGGAGATAGCCAGATCAAAGAAAATGCTTCTGTTGAGAAATATTGCACAAGCATGATTTTAGGAAGTATCCAGCCAACTTCAAGTGTCTCCAAGTTTACTATACAGTAATCCTGGGTACTGTTTATTCTCTGTACAAGTTGGTTTTTCTTTTCATTGCTGAAAAAAAAATGCTTTGGTGCTTTACACAGAAGCAGGTGGGGGTTTGCTTATAAGTAAACTTGTATAGGTTTTGTAGGTTCTGTTAAAAAGACTGAAAGATGGAATTGATTGGAATGTAGATGCTACATGGATCAAAGGGGTCCTTTTGAAGTTTCTGCATGGCATCTGAGATGAAAGAGATTTTGATTGTGCTGCTGGTTTTTTCAGTCCTCTGTAGAACTGCTGCAATTTCCTTTTAGTTTATGAAAATGTTAAATGATTTGCCGAAGGATATTTGTAGTAGCTGTTGGAAATGGGGCACACAGTTGTAGCTTTCTTTTTTACTTGCGTAAACCACAATTGCCGTCTTTGTTCGCATCATAAACATACAGTTAATGGCTGACATTTTTTGGCACATAGCACAATTAAGACTCTGAGACAGAATTTAGTTTGTCAGTATGTCACAGCACTGTTAAAACAACAGTAAGAAAGTTGTGTCGTTCCTGATAGTGTTTGGAAACTGCGGAACGAAGCATGTTCAGGATTTGAAATGGTTTGTAGGTTGAAGAGTTTGTAGGCTGAAATTTCTAGGTGTAGCAGGGCCAGTCCACTTTTCAGACAAAGCACCTGGCTCCAAAGGTGTTTTCATTCCTAGCACCTGTTCTTTGGGCTAAGTGAAATTTTTGCAGAGAAGCACTGCTGTAATTAATTCAGAAAAGGTGCTGTGGCTCAGCCAGCCTGGAAAGGATGATGCCATTTGTCCTGGTTGTCTTGCTTCTTCAGCCTGTATTTGTGAGATCAGGCTGAAACTGCTTTGTGAGTAGGGAAGGCATTCTGCACATGCTCAGAGGCACATATTCCAGGTCTCATATTTGGTGTTTAAAGCTAATTATGGTGCCAGGCTCTGGCACAAACGAAGCCCTGTGAGATTAAAGCACTGGTGGGAATGTGAAGAATGACTTTCCCTTTTGTGCTGGTCATCCCTGGGGTTAGCAGGAAAGGTTGAAATGGATAGATTTCTGTGCATTTTTCTCTGGTATTTCTCTCTCTCTACATATAGAGTGGCCTTCTGTGCCCCAGCGATCTCCCTCCATGTGGGCTGCTTTTGTAAAAACCTTCTTTTCCATTCAGATTTCTTTCCTTTTTATGTAGGTAAAGCTGGAAGACATTGACTGGTTAAAAGGTTCATAGTGAACAACAATTTGAATTTAAGTTGTCTTGATCTGTTCCAAGTACTTTAGCCCATTGATGGGAAAAGCTTTTGGGAGAACATGCCAGAATGCTATAGTTGGACTGTAGCACAGCTGTGCAGACTTCCTTCATTTATTCAGCCTCTTGTGCCTTGGGGTGACTTTGCTTCCATATTACATATTGGTGGAGCTGACAGGTGTATAGGTTTGATCCTTTCATAGCTAGACCCATAGGGCCTACCTGTTCCTGCCTAAGATTGACACAAAATTAAGGTGCCTTGCGGTGCCCTGCAGGTTGACCACCCACGCTTTAGCCGCTGCAGTCCTCTGGGTGCATGCCTAATGCTGCCATCTTTCTCCCCTCCTCATTCTATTCCAGGATCTGAAAATACAAATGTGCAGATTAATAGGCTATGCTTACAAGCACAGCCTAACGGGGATAAAATTCAGACGAGTACACTGTCTAGTGTATTGTTTAATTTTCTTTTGCTTTGCAGTTTTTGAAACGTTTTGGGTGTCAGAGGTTGTATATCTCTGTAAGAAAACAAATTAAAAAATAATTCAGACTGTTTCAACATACAGGCAACTGGTCTTAATATAAACAAATAAAACGCAACCACCGTGTTAATTTGAACTGTGCCCTATCAGTTTGGATATTCTTTTTTGTGTACTCTTTTAAAATAACTCCGGAAGCCTTTCTTGCTTGCTGCTGTTTAGCTAGCTAGCTAGTTCACGAGTTGTGGAGATCTGAACAAATGGAACTTTTTGAATGGTAGCATAGCTTACCCCTTTAATGTTAGTTCTTTGAAGACTGTTGTTGGGCAAAGTGTGGTGGTTATCTGGCTTGCTAATGCTGAAAAAGAGCAGCAGCTTGGCATGCGCCCCAAACATCTGCTGCTTTGCATCTCACTCATTGTGTGTGTGTGCGTGCGTGCGTGTGTGTGTGTGTGTTGGGCGGTCGCCATTTTTGGAGGAGACACAAAGCTTGTCTCTGTGTCAGGAAGATAACTCCAGGGTTGGGTGTTTTATGAGGAGTGTTTCCTTCTGTTGCTGGATGCCGCTACCCTGTTTGGAGCTGGTGGTTGTTGCAGGACTGATAATGCACACAAGGAGCTCATTCTTTGGGCAAAAGATGTCTGCTGCCTGACTAGGCACTGATGGCTTTGCAAAAGGGGTGTCCTCCCTTTATCTCTCTTGTCCTTGCAAGCGGTCTTCCATCGCCAGATCTGATGTGGCATTGCTGGCCTCGAGCACTTTGGGTCCTCCAGAGCAGTTGTTCAAATCCAATGCATGTGATTTCAGACACTTTTTGTTTTCTTCTTTCTTCAAATACCGCCCCTTACTCTGAAGGGCCGCATCCAGCTCCCAATTTCTTAAAAAGGAGATTGTGTTGGCGTCTTGTCTGGAGACATCGCCTTCTGATCTAGAAGTCCCCTTGCCCAATCCCTGACATACATAATTTCTTTTTGGTAAGGGAAATCCACTCTGTACCTGCTAAAGTCAGTTTCATCTGTTCATTAGAGCAAGGTTTGTTTGTTTGCTGTACAGTGGTACCTCTAGTTGCAGACACGATCTGTTCCGGGGTGCTGTTCACACCCTGAAAAGTCCGCAACTAGAGCGGTGCTTCTGCGCAAGCGCAGAATGCAATAGAGCACTTCTGCACATGTGTGAAGTGCGCAGAATGCTTCTGCGCACGCATGTGCGGTGAAACCCGGAAGTATACACTTCTGGGTTTGCTGCGTTCGCAAGCCGAAAAGACACAACATGAACCTAATGCAACACGAGGTATGACTGTAGTCATATTCTGCCTTGCTACCAGCAAGCTCAAAGTGGCTTATAATTTAAATGCCACTAAAGTAAAGCAATGCAATACAAAAGAGAGAGAAAAGAGAATAATAAAATGGCCTATTTGTTTGATTCTACTGCTATCAGGAACATGGACCAGTTTGCATTGGTTAACATTAAGCGCAGTTTGTTGGTTTGGACAAAATAACAAACTGGTAAACTAAAGCAGAGGTGAAAGTTTCTAAAGTTCTCCTCATAGCCATGCTGGAGGAAGAAGTGGCCAAGCTTGAGGCTTTGGTGTTGCTTGCTCCAGCTCGTTCACATCGCGCTAAACTATGGTTAGTGCAGGGATTGGGTCCTTGTTCCCTCCAGCTCTCCTCAGCCCCAGGAGTGATTGGAATTGAGCCACAGGCTTCCTGTCTCCAGTTCAGAATGATGCCCAAAGGTGGCCATGTGAGTCTTCAGTCCAATGAGCTAGTAACATGAATTAAATTTAATGTAAGATGCTAAATTCTGTTGTGAAATTCCATGCTTGCATGGCATGATTACTGATAATACAGTCTTGGCTTCAAGCCCATTGTCTTTAGATGGCTGGATCTGTTTAAATAACAGACAGTGCTAGGTTTTTGTTCTCCCGTCGGCCTTGTAGCAATTCTATAGATACAATTTGAGATAAATTGCAGTAAAAGTTCACTCTGTGGAGTCTGTCTTGCACTTTGCTCAAACTGGCTACAGTGCAGATCTGATGAATAAGTCTGGAACTGGAGCACCAGCATCCAGTTGTTCATACAGTGAAACCACCTTCTCTGCCAAGGATTATGTAGTGGCACAATTGTGGTGTCAGCTTTGCAGAGAGATTATTAGTTGACAGAAGAGAACACCAAACTTATCTGCTAATGGTAATAAGGCAGCATTGCAAGATAGCATGGAAATAATTTCAGAGAGGAATTGGAAAGTTTGGGTGTTTTTTCTTTCTGTTCAGGCGCTTAATTGGCGGTCTGGGTTGGGATGCTGTGTCTCTCTGCAACTTCCCCGACTCTTCATCCCTGCGTACGGCATTTCCTCTCTATTGCTGAGACCATATCCTGTGGGTTGCTGCCAATGTTCTTGACAGTTGCATCCTCTTCAGTGATTCAGGAGACAAAGGGATAAAGTTTCTCAGAGAGGGAGATATAGGGAGCAGAAGAAGAGTGTTTGCTAAAACAGAAATCTTGCTGTTAGCAGCACATTTATAGCCCCCAAATGGAAATTTTTAGAGGAACTGGATGTGGATTTATAGTCTCAAACTGCTTGAAGAATAGCAGTTGCAAGGAAAATTGAACAAATGAGAATTATAAGGGGTGGGGGCAAACTGGAGGTTTTGCCTGCCATTCCGGCATTATTTTAATTCATTCACAAATTGAGCTGGCATACCATATTTTTCGCTCTATAAGACGCACCAGACCACAAGACGCATCTAGTTTTTGGAGGAGGAAAACAAGGAAAAAAATATTCTGAATCTCAGAAGCCAGAACAGCAAGAGGGATCGCTCTGCAGTGAAAGCAGCAATCCCTCTTGCTGTTCTGGCTTCTGGGATAGCTGCGCAGCCTGCATTCGCTCCATAAGACGCACACACATTTCCCCTTACTTTTTAGGACGGAAAAAGTGAGTCTTATAGAGCAAAAAATATGGTACTTTATCCTCCATCATCTGCAGCTTTAGAGATACGGATCTCATAACAAGTGTTTATCAGTGATAGTTCTTTCTTTTCTTTTTTCAAAATTATGCTTGTTACAAGTCCTGTTACCTTTGGCTTACTATGTGATATTGCGATACCAGAAAGACAGAAATATGTATGTTGTTCTTACTGGAACTATGGGTAACAAAATATGTCTTCTGATGTACTGTACCCAAGAACTGTAAGACTTGAACTTCTGTTTTATTTTACTTTTGTTATTTAATGGTGCTTTATTAGTGTACATTATACTATAAAAAAGAAATTATACATAAAGAAAATATTGCTGTTAGTGCATAATCAAATTGCTTCCTCCCAGAATCTAGACTAGAGATGTGTGCTTTCAAAACATTTATCTCCCATCCCCCTTGCAGATAAGTTTATGAAAGTTACCAGCCCACAAATATGTTCTGCTAGCCCAAGTGCCATCTTAATTATTTGTGGCCCTTTGACAGCTAGGGTTGTGTGTGCATATCAGTTATTTTCTCCACTTTACAAAAGCTTCCCTGTTTTGTGAACAGACCAGGCAATTGTAACTTTTCCCAGATTTTAACCAGTAAGACCATTTCCACCCCTAGGATCTGAAACTTGACATTGAGCAATCCTTCTCTTCTACCAAACCTTGTCCATATAGCTCACTTCTCTGAGCATCCATATGCATTGGCTTCAAAACAGAATGGGCAGCCTTCCTGCCTGAGGAAACACCTTGACATAAGGAATCCTGTAGCAGTCAATTTGGAGGTAGTAGCTGCACGGGAGGGAGCATATTCACTGGGTGGGGGAAACTGCAGCTACTCATCTGCATGTTTAAGCCAAAACTTTATTTCTTCCATCAAGTCCCAGCAGTGAAGACACGTGTCCTTTTCTGCATTATTCTAACAATTTGCTTAAAGGTGTAAATTAGTTGCAGTCCTTGCTATAGTTCTAATGTTGTGACCCTTGACGTACAAACTGCAAATATCATATTTTCTGATTACATTAATCCATTGCAGACCTGTATGTTCCTGCTATCCACAGGGAAATTTCTTTTCTTTTTTAAAAAACCCCACCTTTAAATTGTAAATTCTTGGCTTCCAACACATCCTGTAGCAGCACACTCCATACTCTAATTGCGTGTGGTGTGAGCAAAGTATTTCCTTTCTCTCAGTTTTAGAATCCCTATATGGAGAAACCATGACACCCAAGAGCTGAGACTATGTTTGTGGGGCTTTTAAGTTGCTCTGCTAGTGCTTGAATAAATGGAGCAGATAAAATGTTTTCCTTTAAAAGTGCCTTTCAGCGTGCAGTAAAAAGAGCAATGAATGTGGGATCCAAATGTTGATTATTTCTGCAGTCTTTTTTATGATACAGAGGGTTTCATAATTCTCAGCTAAATTTTCCTTTTAACTAGGGACAAAGTACTTTGTTCAAGGCAAGTAGCATATTAAACCTCACGTTAAACATACTAAATCTGCTTCTGCTGATACAAATGGAATTAATTTTTTTCACTCCTGTGATGTGGAGTCACCCTTCCCAGGGGTATGTCTCTTTAAGGCAGACAATTTATCTCGTTTCCCATTTCTTCCAACTGGGGTGTCACATATCTTCCCCAGTATTTTGAATCCAGAAATCAAGAAACAATGCAAGATGCTCTCTAAGCAGGAAAGCTGAGCAACTTCTGTGTCTATTAATACATTGTTTTCTGCTGCTAGCAATGTGCTCAGTTTTGTTTCATAACCACCCCATGAAGTCAAGTAGACCCAAAGATAGTAACAGTCTGAACTTTATGACTGAACAGGAGTTTCAACCTAGGCCTTCTCCCATTTAGGGCTGGGCGATATATTGATATATCATTCAAAACCAGTTTGAAATCCACATCATAATGGTTTCATAATTTTTGACCTGGCAATAAATCGTGAATCATGATGTGTGTTAGGGCTGGGCAATATATCACCCCAAACTAGTTTGAAGTCCATATCATGGCATCAGTTTCCTAAGTTTTTGACCTGGCACTATATTGTGAATCGTATGTGCGCATGCGCACACACACACTATGCAAAAATCACAATGTGGGGAAAACCGTGAAACCAGCCACCGCCTCTACATAGTTCCGTCCTTACTGCAGGCATCATGATATATTGGTATATTGTGATGTTTAGCTGCTGATATATCACAATGTTGAAGACCAGATATCACCCAATCCCACCCCCATTCCAGGTTAGTGCTGTGTCTTCTAAACCACACTGCCTTGCATGTTATAGTGGGGCATATTCTGGTAACCATAATCTGTCACATATGCCTCTGTCCTACTGACTTCTGCATTCAACATCTTAGGGAAAGTAGTTTGGGGAGCTTTATGCAGGCCTAGATCTGCTTAACAATGTCATGACCCTCTTCTCTGCCCCACCCTCACCAGTCACTTGTTGAGGACTATAGATTGCAGTTCCTGCCCAGAGAGCTTACACTCCTGTGTGCTAAGTAAAGTTGATTTAAGATACCGTTAAGATGAAACAACTAGTTTTAAGACTGCATTTCTTCACTCCAGGTAGGGAACCACTATCTCTCCATATTTAAAATGATAAAAAACGTATTTCCACCTGGCTTTAGTGTATTGTAGCTAAGAGAAAACTCCCCACATAATGGCATATGATGAAAAGAAAAAGATTGGGACTTGGCCGAACCTGTTTGTGTTGGAAATGTCACTGTGTTTCCGTGTCCAACTTTCCAAGCTGCCAGTGTGAGTAATGCAAAAGTGAGATGGGTGGATTTTTACATAAACATCTGGTCCTGGAAGCATATGGGGATTGGTACTCAAAGCAGTTAAAGATAATGCGGCACTTTGCAAGCCCTGACGCAGACTGGAATGAGAGTGCAAAGTATTCTCCGGAGAGAGAGAGTGAGTTGTACAGCCATTATTCAGCCCTACTTAAGTAAGCTATGTCGCATTATCCCTGATACAGTTGTGTTTCTTGTTTTGCCTGAGATGGGTAAGATATGGCTTAATAAAGTAGGTTTCCTATAGCAGAGTAAAAATGGAAGCCTTGGTATATTTATATTAGCAGCAGTTGCCCTTCCTTCATTCACATTCATTCTGAAAATGTGTGCCATGGGAGAGCTTTAGTGTGGCTAGAGAAATATATTCAAAATTAAAGTCTCTTGTGAGCCTTTTTATCCACTTGGTTGCAGAGGAGGTTGCACACTGTATCCCTGCATGATGTGGCTACTTTTGCCTTGCTTCTATAATAGGCAGTCTTTGCTAGAAGCAAAATTCTATTTTGCATCTGCATTAGGTATGACTAGGGACTGCAGGGGTGCAACAGGGACTGCCCTGAGACTGCAGAGCTTGAAGAGGAGCACAAGTTCTGGTCCTATCTGTCAGCCAGGAGACTAAGGTCTTCAGGGTTATCTGGGTTTCTTTGTTTTCTTATTTATTTATTTATTATTAAAGATTTTCTTGTTTTACAGAAGTAAGTGTAATTTCTCTCGTATTTTTTCCATGTAACATTTTTACAAATCCGTTTCATTTGTTGAGACATTAGGGGGAGGGGGGAAAAAGGGGTGGAGGGAGGGAAGATGGGTGGGGGTGGGGTCGGATGGCAATGTTTCTATTATGCTTAATGTATGTAGGGTTTGGTGTCAGCGTTGCTTGTGCTGTTCACTTGTGTTCCTTTGGTGGTGAGAGATGTTGGGGTTGGCCTAGGGTGTGGTTGTTTGTTTGTGATTGGCTGTGGTGATCTTTGTTTTCGTGTGTGTGAGGGGTGGCTGGGTGTTTTGGATCAGGTTAGCCATATTGATTTGTATGCTGTTGATGGATTATTGTCATTGTCTTGTTGGGCTGTGTATGTGATAAAGGGGAGCAATACCGGGGTAAAGGCGTCTTCTTCTGTTTGTCCCCGTGTCAGTTTCAGTTTATTGGTTAATTTTTCTAGTAGGGCTGTTTCCCATACTATTTGGTACCATTGCTCCATGCTTACTCCTGACAGGTCTCTCCAGTGTCTGGTTATGGTGTTTCTGGCTGCTGAAAGTAGGTGGGTTATGAGTT
This sequence comes from Podarcis muralis, assembly GCF_964188315.1. Taxonomy (NCBI): domain Eukaryota; kingdom Metazoa; phylum Chordata; class Lepidosauria; order Squamata; family Lacertidae; genus Podarcis; species Podarcis muralis. Next base: position 60,014,157 of record NC_135664.1, on the reverse strand, counting down.
CTTTGTGGTGTAAATGGGCATTGTTGTTTTGGAAGATGATCTGGGTTTCTTTGTGTGTGTGTGTTTGTGTACAGACACACACAATCTGTGGTAAGTCTCCTTGGGATCATTCAGTCAAAATAAATCCTATAAATTTTCTAAATAAACTTATAGATTAACTGAAACTACCTGTTCACAGATGAGACATGCTCAGAACAGGGACTCTTTCAAACTGCGTGCCTCAGCTATTGGAGAAACACTGAGGGAGAGCTTTTTCTATATGGACTGTTGAAATCTTAGACTTAAAAAGAAACATCAGGAATTCAGTCCTGTTTCTCATCTGTCCACACAGAAAAATATATTTTGGATGTCCTGCATTCTGTTTGGAGAAATGGTCATTAGATTCTTTGTTCGAACTTGTTGTCAGCATCTCTGTTCAGAAAAGTTGGTGTGGAGGTTGCTGTGCATTTTACGGCCTTTCCAACAGGTACTGGCCAGCTTCTCCAGCCTGGTGCCCTGGACTACAACTCCCATCAGCCCCAGCCAGCACAGCTGTCTGTAGGGCACCAGTTTGGGGAAGGCTGCTGTAGATGCGAGAGGAGAGAAGGAAGAACGTGGCAGTCCATCCTAGATGAAAATCTGGTGGCTTCTGGCTGATTTCTGCAAGTGCATTTATATGAAACAGATCTCAGGCACGTCTGCCTATGTAAGGAATGTTGGCTTGAAAGAGGCTAATAATAAGGCTGTGATCTAGAGAGCGGCATGGGTTAGTTTCTGCATACAGCATGGCTCTGAACTTGCTGCTGTGTGTGCTGCACTGCTTGACAAACTGCTGTTGAAATGAGGGAGTTTTATTTGTATGCCACCTTCCAAGAAATTCAAGGCACCATACAGCATTCCCTTCCCATTCCCCATTTTGTCCTTGCAATGATCCCGCAAGGTAGGTGGGTGCAAGAGGAGGAGTAGGAGTTTGGATTTGATATCCCATTTTATCGCTACCCTAAGGTGTCTCAAAGCGGCTAACAATCTCCTTTCCCGTCCTCCCCCACAACAAACACTCTGTGAGGTGAGTGGGGCTGAGAGACTTCAGAGAAATGTGACTAGCCCAAGGTCACCCAGCAGCTGTGTGTGGAGGAGCGGGGAATCGAACCCAGTTCACCATATTACGAGTCTACCGCTCTTAACCACTACACCACACTGGCTCCCAGTCAACATCATGGCTTGAGTGGTGATTTAAACCTGGGTCTCAACCAGCGGTATGGGCTGCTGCTTGAAGAGGGAACAAAGAAAATAAGCGGATTGTATGAAAAACCATGCTGCACAGGTATACAGGGTTCTTCTGAGGATTACATCCCAAAGGGGCCCCTGTAGAATATGATGGCATCACTTAATCAAGTGCCACAGCCTAGAATCCCCCTGGTAGTTGGGTGACAGGAGAGAGCCAATCTGGTGCCACTGTCTGCTGTAAAAGATCATTCAGGAGACTGTTAGTTTATCACCTTGTATGGTTGAACAATTTGGTCACCTGCATGCCTTCTCTAGGTGATCACCAACATTTGGACCTGAGTGGCTGAGGTGTCTGAGTTCTTCTCGTCACCTCCTCCTTCCCTCTTCATGCATTGCAAAAGCACCCTAAATGCTGTGGGTGAGCGACTGAAAGAAACAGGGTGAGGCCACTATGGCTTGTCCTGGCCACACAACCTTTTCTGACTTCCAGTGACACTTTGGCTGCTTAATAACCCAACAGATGAATGAGCCTTTCACCCCCCTTTCTCTCTCTCTCTTTAATATCCTGGCTTGTTTGGAAGCTGTTAAACAAAGTTTCCCAGTTTGGAAGGTGGGAACACTATTTCGGGTTTATTTGTCTCCTCCTGCACGGTGACAAGTGAAAGGGCTAGATGTGCCGCCGCTCATCCATAGTTTGACTTAACCTGAGATACAGTTGTCCAAACTTGCCCAATCTGGATCTTTGAATTCATCATAGAATTACATGGGTCATAGTATCATAGAATTGTGGAGTTGGAAACAGTGTTAGAAACTGAGATATGAAAGTTAGGAGCTAAATGGCACCTTAAACCTAGGTTATGGGCGCAACAACAGAATGTCTAGGCACACCTTTTTTATAACAAGATTACAAAGCTGAAAATGAATGAACTGCAGCTAAAATATTATGTTCATTTTTCACATGGTCTAGTCCTTCCCTTGCCCACCCCCCTAATATTCTTAAGAGGGTCTCTTCTCCAGTCTTCAGAGAGTAGCTGGAAGTGGGGAGGCAGAAAAAGGTCCTCCTTTCCTTCCACTCCGTAGTTTTAATCTGAAAGGCGCAGTACTGCGCCCAGAGTTCAGAAACTGCTCGCATTAATGTAATTCCCTGTCGCAAAATGCGCCTAGAACAGTGGGAATTTCAAACATTGGTTGGAAGGGATCCTGATGATGCCTTTAACATTGATTTTGGTGCCTTCTTCCAGGCAGGCTGAACTACGAGTGTGTAGGCTGTGGGAATCCGATGTATCACAGGAGTGCCTCCTAATATACCTCTGTGCAGATGGATCTCAAGATAAAAATATCTTTCATTCCTTTTTTCCTTGCTCCAGTCCCTCCCTCCCTCACCAAACATAATATTAGGGTGCTGACAGCAATTGATTGTCTCCTTGCCTGTTTTAGCATATTGATTTCAAGTCCCTCACCCCGGACTGAGACCCTAAAAGTATTTCAGTTGAAAAACTTAGAAGTAAGTTAGCCTACTGTTTTTGTCCTGTCAAAGTTCGTAACGTAGCTGCTCTGCAGAAAGCAAAATGAGTGTTTTGTTTGTTCTTGAAGGGATCTTTCATTGAGGCAATCAGTATGATAAGCTTAGAATGCTATTAAAAAGTTGCTTCTCTGCTGCCCTTTTTCAGTATGAGTGATCTTTCCATTTACTTTTTGTACAGGAGTGTCAGTGCCAAAGTACATAGCATACCCATATAGCAGTCTTCGTGGTCCTGACGTCTTCTGGGTGGGTTGCACAATGATGGGCTTTTTGTTTTTCATTTTGAATGTTGTTGTTTTCTTTTACCAGGCTCAACATTACCCACTGTTGTTCTGTGTCCCTTTTAAGAAACAGATTTGTTCCATCACTGCACTTTGCACTTAAATTTCGTCCCAGCACTTGTTGCTGATATATACATTAATAATTGGGTTGTGGGGGAAGAGAAATAACAATGTATTGTTAACCACTGATGTGATGTTTTTACATTTCTGCTGTAGAGGGAGATACAGGGCCTGAAACGTAGAGTTATTTTACAGGTGGGTCCTATTCCAAAATGTTTGAAACCCTGCCATATAGCATGCATGCAAGAGAAATATTTTCCTACGCAAAGGTAGCAAGTCTGTGTAGGAAAATAGGAGTTGCTTGTATTGGCTGCCTGCGTGCACTCAGAGGCAAGAAACATGCCACTTGCACATTAAACACACTTCTATTTTCCTGCGTGAAGATTATATCTAGAGCTCCTGTATCAATCAGGGAGCTGAACAAGAGATTTGACCTGCTTGCAAACCATATGTTTAAAGCACCGCCCCCAAATATGGGAACTGTAGTTTAAGGGTTTGGGGAATTGTAGCTTTCTGAGGAAGGAATCAGTTTCCAGGATTCTTTAAATGCATGGTGTGTGTATGCAGCCGTATAAAAAGCCCCCTTCCCACTCGTATGATTCCATGTATAGCAGGCATAGGCAAACTCAGCCCTCCAGATGTTTTGAGACTACAATCCCCATCATCCCTGGCCACTGGTCCTTTTAGCTAGGGATCATGGGAGTTGTAGGCCAAAAACATCTGGAGGGCCACGTTTGCCTATGCCTGATGTATAGGATAGCAGTACTGTGTGCAGGTGTCACAGGAAGCTACCTTATGCTGAGTTAGACCACTGGCCCATCTAGCTCTGCATTGGCTACACTGACTGGTTCCAGCTCTCTGGAGTTTCAGCCAGGGGTTTCTCCCAACCTTAACTGCAATGTCAGGCCTTACCTTCTGCATGCACAATGTGCTCTACCACTGAATCGCAACTCTTCCTCCTAAAGTTCAGCACAAGCTTTGCTCTTTGATTTTACCTTTTCTTCCTTTTGGCTCACCCTACTGGTCAGTCTAACCCAGTGTTGCCTGTCTCTAGGCCAGGGGCAGCTAATCTGCACCCCTCCAGATGTTGCTGGACTACAGCTTGCATCGTCCCATGCTGACCAGGCCTGATGGGTGATGTGTTTCAGGCAGGAATCTTAAAACCATTGTTGGATTGGCCTAGGAGCTTAAACACCTAATATCGGAGCAGATCCTGCATCTGTAGTTTTCCTCTGGTTTCCTTTGTTTTCAAGACTGGTCTTGGGGCAAGGCAAACTAGGGGCTAGAGGTCCTGTGCATTGAGAGAGGCCTTTGGTGTAGGAAAGGTGAAGGAGCTTGTACTGAGCTCATGTCTCTCTCTGCTATGTAATAGTTATGGAGGTCCATTGAGAGAATCCTTTAGATACCCAGTGCAGGGCATGAGTGGAGTGTGCAGCAGTAAAGTTCTAAAAGCAACTGGTGAGCTACTTCCAACACCCCCACCCTGCCCCACTGCCAATAGTTTTCAGTGTGATTTGGCCGCCCAGAAATAGTCAGCTGTGCCAAGGCAGAAGCTCAGAGGCCTCTGTTGCTTTGGCTACTGTGCTAATATACTTAGCCTGAAATCCTGGCCCTATTCCAGTCAGCAAAACTATGGAGGATGAGGTGATACCATTCTCCATCCTGCCCCCATTCCTGCCTTATTGTTTGGGATTTGTTCGAGCATAACATGAAATTAGGTTGCATTAGCCTGGCTCAGCCTCTGTAAACAATATTTGCTCTGTCGCTTCCCTTTGTGGGCTCCCCTCTTCACCATCCTTTGCTTTCCCCTCCTCCTCCTCCTCCTCCTCCTCCTCCATGTATTGCGAATCTAGTTGAGATGGCTCCATTCATTCCACCCCAGTCACAAAAGGAATGCAGGTTAATGATTTCTGAAGTAATGAACTTTGAGGGTGGAAATGAGGTGGAAGTGGGAACTGGAGGCTGGTACTTTGAGATTTGGTTTGCCTTCTGCATTACTGATCTGGTGTGCATGAGATATTCTTCTACTTTTTGCAGAAACGAGGCATTTTGAAAAGCTGTAGTAGGCTCAGAGGTTTATCGCAGTAGGTTTCAAACTTTCTGCTTTCATGGGTTGCTGTTTCCATTAACGTGCCTGCCACAAAACCACTGCTCATTACAAAAGATTCTAGCTGTACATAGGAATCTGCCTTATACTGAATCAGACCATTAATCCATCCAGCTTAGTCTACACTGATGGGCAGCTGCTCTCCCCCTGTCCTACCCAGGGGTGCTGAGAATTGAACTTTGAATGTATGTAGAGATAGTTTCTGCATGTAAAGTTCCGTGTTTTGAGTAAGTGTTCCAAGCACTTGTACTTACTTGACATTTGACTGCCGGGAAAGTGTTTCATTCTCTGCTTTTCAGCAAACATACAATCACTGGGCTATCTTTAGTCAGCTTGTGGCTTAACTTTACCTCAGGAGAGACAGAACATTGCAAGTGGTTTACATTTTCCTGTGAGGAACACACTCCTCGAAGAAAGTAACTCATCTCTCTCATTCATCATTGCAACCACTTGGCGCAGGGGAAAAAGAGCATTGTTCAGTCGGCTGATGTTTGCTTAAAAAAAATCCTCTGGAATGGTAGGCTACGTGGATGTTTGGCTGAGTAAGAGTCGGAAATGGAACTTCTGTGGCTTAAATATTTTGTTGACTTATTTTCCGTCCTTTTACAGCATCGTGTTCCACCTTCCTTCAAGTTGATGCTCCTGATATATAAGTAGAAAATGTAGTTCATGACTGACCAGGAACGAGACCTTGGCATCCTAGTGAATAGCTCAGTGTAGATGTTGACCAGGATGCTGGACTAGATGGGCCATTGGCCTGATCCAACAGGCTCCTCTTACGTTTTTATGTTCTTAGAGACATAACGGTATCCAAACCACAAATAATAACAAAGAAATAACCAGTCAAAAAAAGCACAGAATCAGACTCTCATCCACAGGCCATCTTGTTAATTCAGGAGGCCTTCTAGGACTTAGTTATCCAGAGCCTTTTGTTTACTTCTGCCTTTTGAACACACCTTGGGCTGTCATTGGTGAGTTTCAAAAGCTTGCTGGGAGTGCTCATATTTACCGCACCAATTCCAATTGTATCATTCACCCATCCCCAGTACTGGTTCACAGCTTACTTTCATTAGCCACTATGCTACTTTAGTTTATATGAAGAAGAATACAATAAATAAGTCTCTGAATCCTCATGTTTTTAATTTTAATATGCAGAACATTTGTTTCCCCTGGTTTGTGTTACTTTAAACAAAGAGATGACAAAGGTTGAGTTGCTTGCCCTTTTGAATTTTGCATATCAAAATGTCTGAAATGTCCTTGAGGCAAAAAAAAAATCTGACAATCTACTTGCACACATCATCCTGAGATCCATCTGTCTGTAAGATGAATGGTATTGAATTATAGCTCTTTGGGCGAAAGAACTTGCTGCATTTTATCTAAAGATCAAATCCCATGAGTCCGATAATGATTTAAACCTCCTTTGTATTGAATAAAGCCTGTAGCTTAACAAGTATAGATCTGAAGCTAAAGTCTTACGGATTCAAAATTTAGTTTTGAACAAAACTGAAGGCCCTGCTTCCATTTAATCAAAGTTTTAATATAAAAAAGGCCCATGCTGTAGGAAAATGTCCCGTTTCTGGAATATAGCTTTGGGCTGTTGCAGACACTGCGAGAATTCATGTCCATGCAGCAGATTTATTTAGTGTGCAACTATTAAGTGTTTTTATCTACTCACTAGCATCTGACTTGGAATGATGCAGGTAGTTTGTGGCGTGTACAATTAGACATCCAACTGCTATCGTCTTTGAAATGTATATTTTGCTCACCCCTCATAGTGACTTGCAGTTTATTAAAATGCAGCTTCTATTAATACAGTGAAATGATGAAATAGATAACCAACAAGAGTCAGGCCAGAGGTCCTATGCAGCCTCACATGGCATTTTATTGTGGCCTTCCGTTCCTCCTGAAGCTCTCTCATACTTCCATCCTGTTAGAGTTCCTTCCTTTCTGTCCCCCCTTCCTTTGTTTTTTAAAGGTTTGTATTTTATTTGATAAAAATAAAAATTCAAAAAATTTCTTCTGGTTTTATGGCTGGATCTGAGAACAAACCAATAAGACAGGGGTGTCCAGACTTTTTTCAAAGAGGGCCAGATTTGATGAAGTGAAGGGCCAACCAAAGTTGTTGATCTTTTTTTAGGATTTTACCTCAGGAAATAAACTGCCACAGGGGCCAGATTAGACCCTGAAATGGACTTTGGACATGCCTGCAATAAGACTTCTACACTCTTTGTGTGTGTCATGTGTATGTCTTGCTCTCTAAAATCAGAAATTACTTTCACTTACTTTCCAGAACAGTAACTGGGTTGCTCTCCTGCACTAAAAATAAAAATTTAAACCCTCTGTATACTTATGTGAGAGTAATCCTATCAAGCACAGTTGAGATTACTTGTGAGTTGAACTTCATAGGATTGAGAGTTCTGCTCTGAGGCAGCTGTGATGAAAATTGAAACGGGGTGATCTTTATTCCAGATTAGTCAACCCAGATCGGTTTTGTCTCTGACTCCGCTCACCATTGACTCTGCTCACTACTAGCATGCAGCTCATGACAGATTACTCACGAGGGCATGCAGGACTCGATAGAGGAAGGATTGCCCATCCCTAGTTTGCATCCTAAAACATGTTGGGAACATTATCACAGCCCAACAAAGTATTTATTAATAGGAAGTTCTTAACCCAGAAGCCTCCCTGGGCAAGGAATTATAGGAGTAGATTTGTAGAACAGTATCTCTGTTAAGATAAGACAGGCATCCACCCTCTGTACTTTGTGGAAACAATTGGAGACATTTTTGTGAGCTTTTCCAGCTGTGTGGAAAGGTCTCTGCCTTAGGTGTTTTTGTATTGTTTTTGTATTGTTTTAAAACCTATAATTAGATTTTTGTACTATTAAAAAAAGTTTTTAGTGTTTTTAGTGTATGTTTGTAAATCACCTTGAGGCTCACGTGAAAGGTGGTTCCTAAATTAAGATAATAAATAACAAATACAAGTAACAGACAGTGCCACAACTGTGCATCTATAAGTATCTAGAATTCTAATACCCAAAGCAGGTACCCAGCTTAAAGCACAGTAAGAGAGCTGGAAGCAAAAGGACTATTTTTTCAAGGAAGAGATAGTGAATGGAATATTTACCCTTAACTTTGGGTTCTCGTAATGATGCAGCATGGCTTTTTATGCCCTTTGCCAGAAGTATGCAGCTAAAACTGACTTCCCAACAGCTGTTTCGGTAGCTAAGCTGACACCTCCCCTTTTCCATTCCATCACAGTAGGTGGGAAAGCAGCCTTTTGCAGTAAAACCGCATGGTCTGAAATCTTCTGTCTGTATGTAAGAATTCAGTTGGTTCTCTTTAACAGCATTCCCCTCCCCACCCTAATCTAATAGATGCATTTAGAGGCCAAACTGAAAACGACATAGTAAGCAAACACATCAGTTCTGACTCCCCATTGCTTTGCCCAGGACCACAGTTGGCTTGGACAGAAATGACTTCTTCTATATTTATCTTGGGTAGCAGGGGCTTATAAATGGGAGGGGGGGATTCTTGGCAGGAAGTACAGCCCTATCCCCCAGCCCACCCGTAACAGGGCTGTGTATTATCTGCTTATTCCCCCTCTCTGGAAAATGATGTCACTGATGCCCTGATCAGCCCTTTATGGCTATTGTCCAAGGGTCATTAAGGAGGCAGGGCACACTGTTTGTTTGCATTCTCCAGCTCCCTTTTTTGCGTTGAGAGTGGTGAGCTTTGACTCTTCTTAACTTAGGCAGAGATAAGACTAATTCTTTCCAACTCTAACTTGCTAGACCTCAAAGGCCCATTATTTAGAATCGAGATTATTATTAATTTCATTTCTATACTTCTTTATCTTTATGCTTTGATTAGTTGCTTTCCGTCTTAACAAAGAGTAGAGATTGGAGGGAGCATTTCAGCTGATACATATCTTATTTAGAGACATGCTCAATTTGCACTTCCTAAATCAATATGTGAACTGAAATGCAACTGCTGGCATCTATCTGTCTTGGGAGACAATAGAGGAATGCAGTTTTGAGGGTGAACACTACTGTGACTGTAGACACCGATGCAGGAGAGACACGTTTTGTTGCAGCTGGGGCTGATGAAATTTGCACATGTCTGAATTTTGCAGTGCCATTCTTCAGCCATGTGTACAAAGGTGAACTTAACTCGAGTAAAATCATCTTCAAATGGCATATATTGGTGAAAGTAACATTAGGGAAAATGTTTTGTGAAAATGTATATAAGGCAAAAAATGTGTTCAAATATGTGTATTAGAAGAAATTGACACCAAAAATGTCCATGAGGACTTAAGAAGAAAATCGCAGACTGATGTGGAAAAGCAAACTTAATATTGGAAGAAAGGGAAATGGAGATGATTCACCCATAATTAGGATAGTCAGTTCTTAAAGGGCTGCAAGAATTAATCCACTAAGTACATGAAACTCTTAACTCTTGCGGAAACTCCAATTTACTGTGAGCTGTAAAGTGGTACCTCGGGATGCGAACGGGATCCATTCCGGAGCCCCGTTCGCATCCTGAATAGAACGTAAGACGCGATGGTGCGTCTGTGCATGCGCGGATCGTGTTTTGCCGCTTCCGCGCATGCATGTGACGTCATTTTGACCATCTGCGCATGCGCGAGCTGCGAAACCCGGAAGTAACGCGCTCCGTTACTTCCGGGTTGCCACGGAGTGCAACCCAAAAACGCTCAACCTGAAGCACTTTCAACCCAAGGTATGACTGTATTCGTCACTTGGGTAATTCTCTTTGACCCTTTTTGATTGTTCCATCATTCTGAGAAGCTTGGGGTGGCAGCAGGGCAACACATTACCTGTATCAGCCCCTAAGTTTTAGAACTCCTTCCTTACAGAGGTGTGTCTGGCAGCATCTTCGTTCTACATCTTTGCGGGACTGCTGAAGACACACACACCTCTTTTGATGCCTGAGGTGTATGTTTTTTCGACATGCCTTATTTCTGCGATGGTAAGCTGTTTTAATAGTTGCAACTCAATTCTAATAATAGCCAAGGCAGGAGGAAGGGTCGAAAAAGGTTTGTGTGATTCCTTCTGTTCCCCTGTGGGTCCCTGTTCTGAGAGAATAGAAGTTGTCAGAAGAATTCCCTACCCAGAAGTCTCAGTTACACTGGCAAAACAGTGATTGAGCCCAGGGGCACCTGAATCCAAGACTCCTGCTTAGATTTCAGCCCCACCCAGGTCTGCTTTTAGATTTTATTTTTTTTAATTTACAGCATTTGGCAAGTGTAGCAAAGTGGGTGTTTCTGTTTAGTAAACTTGTAAACGTAAATATATAATTTATATAAATATAAATCTGGCTAAATTAAGCTAATTCAGAGATGCGAGCATGCTGTGTGTTGCTTTTAAAAGACAGAACAACCATATAAACTAGTAGGGAAGTAAGTGCCCTGAATATTCAGTATCAACATCAGGTTCCTTTTTTTCATTTTCAAGTACTGTTTGTACTTATCACTAAATAGAACTTCACATGGGGGCTGGTATGTTTTGCCTTGTAGGGCCAAGAGCGGGGGGCGGGGGGCAATTTTAATCAGAGAAAACGACAAAGGTCCCAAACCAAATCTCCTGCTATTAATAATTGAAAAAGAACTAACACTGGAGGTCCGTGTTCACAGATCCCCCACATCATGCCTTTAAATCTTCATGAAACAGGTAGCTGGTCTGTTTTCCATTAATTTGTGCTATTTACAGCAGTTGGAATGCAGAACTGCGGTTAGTGGGACTTTTGTATAAAGTTGCATTATAATTTAACAGAACTTACTATTATATTTTACTATATTTTCCCCCTGAGAGGCCTTGTCTTACTCCCCATGACTGGTATTTATAAATACATTTATAGTATATCTTCATTGTCCATTTCTAGTCTATGAATCTTCAGTTTTTGGTGTGTGTGTGTGAGAGCAACCCTTCTCATCCTACCTTTTCCTATTTAAGTTAAAAGCTTCCAAATTGGCACAAACTCTGGATACATGCCAGGGTTTTCCTCTTGTCGCTTCAAGATTTCCTCATGCAAAAGAAATGATGCATGACCTAAATATTTCCTTTGTTTTATTCAGTAATCTGACATTGCATATCTTTGAGAGCAGGCTTCAATTATGCTTGGTTGGTCTGGACGAGGGAGAGAGCTTGCTAACTCCCTCATCGGAAGCTGAAAAGAAAACAGGAGCTGGCTGTAGAAACTCAGAGCAGATTAGATGTACATTGCCAAGGGAAATTTAAAATATCTGCATTTAGGAAAGAAGACCTGCTTTCAAGTTGGCCGTGTTCACAAAACTTTTTGCTGTGTTCCTCTTTGCCTGTTTTTCCTCTCTCCTTTTGGACTTGACATTACTACTCCCATGTGAAGACTTCCAAAAACTTATTCCACATGGTGGCCACCTTCATGCTGATGTGTAGGACGGGTACATGAAATCAGCTCTCCATATGGATATTCCTTGTGTCCAAGCTTGGCGGTCCTTTCAGTAGAAAAGATCTTTAAGCAATATATTGTGCTTTGGTTAATCAGTGACCTTTTTTTTTAACCAATACCTTATCAGCGGTGACTCCATCCAGTCTAAACCTGTTAATATGAAGACATCATAGAAACAAATGTTCTCTAACACTTGCTTACTGTAGTAGTCAATCAAAGCACAATTTATTGCTTAATTTTCTTGGAAGGTCCACTGTGGGAAGGGTGTGACGTTTGATTATAAAGTGGCCTGGTGACAAGTTCTGCATGAACGCTTTCTCCAGATTTTGAGGGGCAACTAATTGAGCAACTTTGGAGACAGGCAGCACTTCAGTTACTGACCTATGCAGTTGTTTCTGATTCTGTAGGTTTGATCAGAGGATGCTTAGAACCACCATGCCATTCTTTTATTTGGGAACTTGTCCTCTTCCTATTCTTTTTTTAAAAAAACAACAAGTTCCTCCATTTTTGCATTAGTTGATTTAGGCACCAGCTTAAAACCACGTGATGTTGATCACTGCAGCAGACTTTTTGGCGTGCGTACTGGCCTAATAATTCCACTACATTTCCACTATAGTTTTCTGCACAAGACTAGTAAACATGCTATCGATGTATGGTGATGCTTGGTCTTTTTCAAGGGGAGTGTTTGTTCTGTTTACCTTTATTTGCAAAAGCCAATGTGTTCTCCCCCTCGGCTCCCTGGCATGCTTCATAAATTACTTTTAAATCTTATTTTTCTCTACTATCCTGATTGATTTGTTGTCCTGTTTTAAAACTTCATATAGACCTTTGATTGTAAAGCTGATTGCTACTACGCAGGATGCACAGATCATTTGAAAGCAGAATATGGGATGTTCTTTGAAAAATAAAGATGATTGTACTTTAGCTTTTAATAGTTGCTACTGTTGCATGATTACATTGTGTGGTTCAGGCTCTGCTTTTGCAGAACAAACCTAATTTCTGAGGCACTAATTCATATCCAGTCTTGATCGATGATCACTGAAAGAAACCATTGGTTGCTACTGATAAAGTTGCAAAACTAGTTTTTGCTTTTTTCCTCCCAAAACACGAAATGCTCTCTGAACATGTATAATTTGTAATTTACTACTATTTGTGTTTGTATGAATGTTTCCTCCTTTCTTATTTGTTTGTTTCATAAAACGTTCATAGTGCTTGATAGTTGTTGGTTGTTTGGGGTTTGTTTTTCTAAAAAAAAACACAAAAAACCTCAAAGTAGTTTACAAAACAAAGTTCTGTTCCTAAGTGCTCCAGGTTGGGTTCCTGTGGTCTTAGTTATTTCCCCTGAGGATTTCAGTTCAGTCTTTGTAACAAATGTACCTCAAAATACTCCTTTATAAACCTCCCTTTATAACCAACTGAACCTATTTATAATTGTTTTACAGATTGGTGTAAGCATTTCCACATGTTCCAGCAGTTGCCCACCATGCTTCCTCCTCAAGATTTGTTTATTTGTGTGGAAAAAGGCTATACTACTCTTCAGTAAAAATTCCCCTAGTGGCACACATTAAAAAAATAAAAACAATAAATATATATGCCATGCTACAGGAATCAAATGGCACAAGAAGCAATTAAGATACAGTTGCAGCTAAATTCACAACTTATGCTTCATGCTGAGATTCCCAAAATGCCCATGATATAGCAACACTCCAGGGTTAAACATGACACCTCCCCCAGGCCCAGAAGGGTACTCATTACATTGGAGCACCTGGTTTTTTAATTTTTATTTAAAAAGGGGAGCTTAGGGCATGCAGGTCAGTAATGACAACAACAACAACAACAACAACAACAACAACAACAACAACAACAACAACAACAACAACAACAACAGCTTATTTCTTATTTGTACCCCGCCCATCTGGCTGGGTTTCCCCAGCCACTCTGGGCAGCTTCCAACAAAACACTAAAATACAATAACTTATTAAACATTAAAAGCTTCCCTAAACAGGGCTGCCTTCAGATGTCTTCTAAAAGTTTGGTAGTTGCTGTTCTCTTTGACATCTGGTGGGAGGGTGTTCCACAGGGCGGGTGCCATTACTGAGAAGGCCCTCTGCCTGGTACATTAAAATACATTAAAATGTCACACATTAAAAACTTCCCTAAACAGGGCTGCCTTCAGATGTCTTCTGAATGTCAGGTAGTTTATCTCTTTGACATCTGGTGGGAGGACATTCCATAGGGTGAGCGCCACTACCAAGAAGGCCCTCTGCCTGGTTCCCTGTAACCTCACTTCTCGCAGTGAGGGAACCACCAGAAGGCCCTTGGCACTGGTCCTCAGTGTCTGGGCTGAATGATGGGGGTGGAGATGCTCCTTCAAGTATACTGGGCCCAAGGCCTTTTAGGGCTTTAAAGGTCAGCACCAACACTTTGAAGTGTGCTCAAAAACATACTGGGAGCCAATGTAGGTCTTCAGGAGCGGTGTTATGTGGTCTCGGCAGCTTCTCCCAGTCACCAGTGTTAGTAGTAGGCTGTGCAGGGGTCTTGAGGATATCTGGTGCTGATGCCAGACCTGCTAAAGCAAATGTGGAAGCTGATCAGGGACTGATTGAGATACTTCAGTAACCCAGTGTCAGTGTTGGTGAAACTTGATCTACTCACCTGTTCCCATTTGTATCAATTTTCTTTGCACAGCAGGTTGCTATATGGCCTGGTATTTATTGGTGTAGCAGTTAAGGGGTTTACAATTTTGCAGTAACTGCAGTAACTTTAGAAAGTCTTTGCAACAGATCAGTTCAATGGAAGAACATTGTAAGGAGGTGGAGAAAGGGAGTTGTTTACAGCTGCTTACTTCTTATCAACCTAAAAGCACCATAGATGTTTATAATTTCCAGAAGGGAAGCTGCATTAGTCTGTTTCTGCTGCTTCTGCTTAGATTTTTTTAAAGTGTTCTTTCTTGGATTTTCATTTTAGTACAGGCAGTTCCTTTTCTCAGTGAAATAATTTCATTGGCATACACATAACTTGAATAAAGAGCTTAATACAAACTTCTGCACAATTACTTTTTGTGTTCCTTTACTGTCCAGAATTCCCCAAATCAGTATTTTGTATATTAATTCCCAACAGGCATTCCCTGACAAGTCCATCTCAGTGTGTTTTTAGAAATTCTCTTCTCATTCGAAATGTGGAGGTGTGTGTTGAAAACTTTTAATTACTAAAGTTTGTCTCCTTGTAGGTATGTGTAGCATAACTAGTTTATTAATAGAGTTCTTTACAGCTCCCTGGTAGGAAAGGGGAAAAGGTAGAGTCTAGAGCCTAAATTGTGCTTAAATGGACAGTGCATGGTCCATTCTCAGAGATTTTACTGTTTGTTCATTTCATTGCAAGTGATCAATACAGCAGACCTGATTCCCGAGAGGGCACTTGCTCAGTCTGAAAAACAGAGTTGAACTTCAAATGGTGCTAAAGAGTTGTCAGTTCTGGTTATGGCTAATGTTTTCAAGTTTGCTATTGTTGGCATCCATCTGACTCGAGAGGCAATGGAGTGCACCTCCAAGGGTGAAGTCAAACTGCTGCGTTAGCAGCACTAAAGTGGGGCACAAGCCCGGGGAGTGTGTGTTGGGGTCCTGGACTGCTCAGACAATGACCCCCCTTTCGGCCTCACTGATGTGGTCCAAAGGAAAGCAGAGCAATATGCTTGACACCAGCTTGTTTTCAGGTGATCTTTTAATATTTGTTGCTATAAGATCAGTAACATCTATATGTTTTAATTCCGTTTCTGTTGTATAATCAACTCTGTTTCTATTGTTATTAAAAGGCACATTACATAGATGGCTTTTACTTATCTTTTTTAAAAAAGGAATGGCACATCCTCCCCATTTGATTACTTGTGAAGATCACTTGTAAAGATGATGGGAGCAAGTGCTGGAAACAATGGAACAAAATATACCCAGCCTTTATTGGTCTTGTAATGTTCCTATTTTTAAAGCACTCACAATCTATTACGTACAGAAATAAATTGGAGTGCTTCTGCAAATAAATAAAACAAGACTTGCCTCTTTGACTTTGGATCTGAAACTTGGTGCTTCCCTTTTGCCAATCCCCCCCCCCTCCGGCCCCTGCCGTCGCAAATTAACCAAGACCCCAAGAGCAGCTAAGGTGTCACTGTCCCTTTGTGCTCCACCACTTTGCACGGATTAGCCAAGGTGGTAAGAAATAACATGATGGAATTCATCATTTGCATGCCCCACACTTAATGTGGCATTGCCAAAGAACTGACACTAGGCAGTGGCTCCATGAACGACTTGCAGCCTGGTATACATTTGGGAGAGAAGAATTGCCTGTTTTCTTGAATCCCTCCTTCCTTTTTCTTCAGGCCTCTACATAATCAGTCATCAGCTGTACAGCATGCAGGGAACTCGGTGTACAGATGAAACATTTCCCTTCTGTGTTATACTGCACACAGCATAACAAACCTTTGCCCTTGGGTATGTTTCACACTAACAAGTAGGGAATTACACTACAGCACAATCTGGTTTTGAACTATTTAAAGCACTGAAGTGTTTTGTTTTGTTTTTGCTTGATTGCTGAATTACTGTTTGCTCTGGTTCTTCTACCAGGAACTGCTTTCTAAATTATGGGTGGACTCCCTGTTATGGCTGCTGATTCTTTTGCTGTTGTGGCTAGTAACAACTCCTTCAGTCTAATGGTCTGGAAGGTTACTTGAGTGCAGGAAGTCACATCTCTTACACAGACTCATTCCATGCTTAATTTCTCATTCTGAGTGATAGCCGGTGCTTGGTGATAGGGTGTGTTTTGCATTCCTGGCATGACTAGGTAAAACAGGGCTTGGGAACCTGTTGTTGGACTCCCAACGAGGGCCTCAAGGTATCCCACCCTTGAGTTAAAAAGATCAGGTAGCAGATGATGGGGAAGATTAGGAAAACGTTAGGAAGAAATTTTCAATGGCAAGAGCTTTTTGACAGTGGAGCAGACCACCTCGGAAGGCGGTGTGGACTCTTGTTCATTGGTGGTTTTCAAACAGAGGTTGGATGGACATCTGTTAAGGATGCTCTGTGATTTCTGCATCACAGGGGCTTGGACTAGACGATCCTTTGGGTCCCTTTCAAATCTACAATACTGATTCCATGACTTCTTGAGAGAAAAAGGAGCTTCTTGTGTTCCATATTTTGTGTGTCTGTGTGTGTGTGTGTGTGTGTGTGTGTATTGCACCTTGGAAGGGAGCATAGCTGTCAACTTACAGATTTGAAAATAAGGGACCAGCAGCCTTGAAAATAAGGGACCAGCAGCCAAAATAAGGGACCTGCAGCCTCACCTGTTCCAGGCACTCCAGTCTTCCTGTCCTCCTGCAGTCTGGTCAAACTCATGCTGGGTAGCTTCGAGAACACTGTCCAACCAACTTTGTAACCAGAGGTTCAACTGAATAGAATCTGAATCACATGCACCACAAGGCCTATGCAGCCTTGCATAGATGGCTCCGGGCCTGGCCTGGCTTTGCACTGCAAAGTTTGCAGCAGCACGTGCAACAAAATGGCATCCAGAATTCGAAAACCCCCTCAGCTTGCATTAACTAGCCACACACAAGGCATGCAAGCTCCACCCCCCCAGTCATTCTTAGACTTCTTATTGGGTGAGCAACACAGCCAAGCAACACAGTTGGAGCCTCCCTCCTCCCTGGCTGGCAGGGAGGGAAGGAGAGGAGCTGCTTCCTTTGAAATTTAAGGGACATCATTTAAGGGACATTTAAGGGACATCCATCAATAAGGGACAGCAGTGGGACATGGTGCTGGAATAAGGAGTTGTCCCTTCAAATAAGGGACACTTGACAGCTATGGAAGGGAGGCATGTAGAAAAACATGAAACTTGCCATAAAATGGGGAAGGCCTCATGCTGTCTGGACATACATTCTAGGCACTGGACTGCTTCAGTGGTTCCTGCTAGTATTATTTATATATTTTACTTTATTTACTTTATTACATTTCTACAGTTCTCTTCATCCAAGGATCACAGAAATGCTTATAGTACAAAAACACAAAAATACATAACATAGTAGCAAACAACACACACATACACACACAACACACACATACACACCCCAGTTTAGAAGGGCATACTGTCTTTGCCTGGCACCTAAAAATATGTAACAAAGGTGCCAGGCGAGTTTCCTTGTGGAGAGCACTTGACAAGCAGGAAGTTGCCACAAAGAAGGCCCACACTTGTGTTGCTATGCTCTGGACCTCTCATGGAGGTTGCCTTTGTGTTTTGCTGCCACTGCCCAAGCTACTCAGCTGAAAAGCAGAATTTCCTGATTTGTGAGCATTTGAACCCACATTATACCAAAACAGACTACTGGCCTATCCGACTTAATTTGTTCTGCTCTAATTGGCAACAGCTTGTCATGGTCTCAGGAAGAGTTTTTTCCCATGTACCTGAGATCCTTTAGTTGGAATTGCCAGGATTGAACCTGGAATCTCTTGTACGCAAAACAGTAACTCGCTTACAGTGCTGTGGGTTTTCCTCGGCTTGAGTAGGGTTGTTTGCAGTGTAGACAGCCACAAAAGATCTCTGTATAGAAGGGAGTTCCAAAGAGCGGAAAAGAACGAAAGTCTCCTTTGTCTTCTCTGTCTTCTTCCATGTATTTTTACACACAAACGGTTAGTAGTACATATTTCAACTTTACAGCATGTTTACATTTTATAAAGGAATGACAGTGCTCTAAGTTTGTTTGTTTACTGGTACCTGCTTTTCCTTGATACCCAAGAGGTGTAGCATATAAACTTGTTAATAGTCTTGAAATGCTTTTTCACAAACCTGCCGACTCAAATCTTTTTAGAGTTCACTGTAGCCGGTTGCTTTTACTTCTTAGTCTTAGCAGGCAGGTTAGTCACTTGAAAAATGTGACATGAACTAGTCTCTAACAGATGTCACCCTAAGCTTAAAGAACTAGCCGGCACACTGCAGTTCAGGCATCTTGAACCAAATGCGGTGCTGATTAGACAACAGAGTAATCCCCTACAAAATGATTGCACTGCCAGCAAATAAAATCTTGTGGTTTTACATCCACTTTTCTTCTTAAACTGCTCTTAATCACATCTTTTGAATTTGTGGCCCTGGAAACGTGTATATCTGCTACGTTCAATCCCTTGCGCTGGCTTTGCCTATGTTGTCGATGTGGACCAGATATTCTTCCGCTTCTCCAGGCGCTGTCATGTTGGAGCACTAGTCCTGGTTCCTTGTGCTGAACTTCGCTTACCTCTGATGTAATGTGCCTCTTTTAGGATGTGTTTGACTTCCCAATATTTAATCCAGAGGACTTAAGACCAGCCCTCAGATTTTCCTATTTGCACTAACTACCAAAGCACGTTGGCGTGGCATGCTGCCAGTTCATGCCGGCCTTTTGCTGCTCCAACTGACGCGTTGCTGAGCTGTGGCCCAACCTGGAGACAGGCTAGCGGTGGGTGTTAATGAATTGCATTCGCTTTTTCTTTTTTGACTTTCAAGAAGGAACTAAAGATAGGGAGGTACATGGTGTAAGCTGGAAGCTGCCTCTCTGTGCTACATACTTTGTTCTAGCTGCCGTGAGGCATTTTGAGAGGTGGAGGGGTTTGTGTTTTGTCCATGTCAATTCATGGATCATCGGCTCGTCTGCAAGAACGACTGGTACTTTTGGCATAATGCAGCTGTGGAAGCTTATTTACTTTGGCTTTGAAAATGGTTTGGCGCAGCCTTCCTTATGCGAAACCTGCTTTGCTCAGAACAGAATCCAGTACAGCAGTTTGCTTTCATTTCCCCCTCACCATTTATTTTTTAAAAAGGGAAAGCAATTCCTAACTCTCGTGGTTATCAAGAAATGTTTAAAATGTGCTGGGAATGTGTATAAAGGGGAGGCTTTGGGATAAGGGTTATTTGCCCAAGAATTCTGCTTTGTCTCCCTAGGGTTCCTCAGTTATCCTTGCTCTGTTCTAAACGGACTTCTTATCTCCTTCCATCAACTCATGCAGTTTCTCTCCATTGTCAATTTCACGTAAAGGTGCTAAATATTGCAACTTGAACAGAGTACGTTCGTTTTAAGGCAGGGGAACCAGATGCCCTCCAGGTATCCACTCTCAAGGTATGGTTGGGCTCCCAACTCCCATCAGCCCCAGCCAGCATGTCTAATGTCAGAGGCCATGGAAGTTGTAGTTCAGCTACACCTGCAGGACCACAGTTGCCTACCCCTAGTTTAAGCCAAATTAACTGGTATTTCCCTTGGTATAGAGCTAGGTTTTGTATTCTGAAAGCACATGGATCTTAAAAGGGCATTTTGAAGCTCCACTAAAGAGAAGGTTCATGGCGTGACAGTATAAGTCTGACAGGCCCATGGTGCCCTCCCCCTGCCATTTTAGCCCTCCAAAGCTCAAGGCAAGTGTACCCAGCTGCGCCCCACATCCTCTGCATAGGCCTGAAGAGGGACAAGGGTCACTGGTCATCTGGAAACTGAACTGGGCAGCGACCAGAGGGAAGTTGCAAAGCTCTATCATATTTTACATTGGATTCTTACTAGGAAGCAGAAGTTGCTTTAAAACTCTTAGTCCACAACACTCAGATCACTTCCACCAATTCCTTTCACAACCTCTGGAGCAACCTTTTTCAGCCTTGAGTCCCCAGATGTCATTGGGCTACAACTCCCATCATACCTGACCACTGGGGCTGCTAGCTAGGGTGATGGGAGATGTATTCCAACATTTGGGTTGAGAAAGGCTGCTGTGGAGTGTGGCAGAATCTTGAGCACATGACTGCTGGTGCCTCTGGAAGTGGTGGGTGAGGCATTCCTTGAGAGGCTACATTGCCTTGGAGGACACCGCCAATCACATCCACATGTCACCAATATCACTGCCTTTTGATAAAACAGATTTCTTAGGAGGACTTGATCCATGTACTGAACTTGGTATCCTCTTTGGCTTGAGTCATTTCCACATACTTGGTGTCTTCAGGCAAATTGCTTTACTAAATGCTAGTTCCAGCCTCAAGTGGGAGTCAGGTGTCCAACCAGAGAGGGGAGCGTGCTGCCCAGTTGCTATTTTTAAGTGCTTGAACAGTGCACAAACGCTGTTCGCTTGGAAGATGGAAGCTCACCCCTGAAGGCAGAAGCTCCGGTCCTAATCAGCTGTTAGTGCTGCAGAATCCAGGTCATTGGTCCTGTAGAGAGCTGCTTGCTTGAGACTCTTTGCCCAGGAAACAGAAATTGCTCAGTCCCTGCCATCCTTCATGGGAAAGCAATTTGTTTAGCTTAGCTGTGCTAACAAAAGTTTTATAATCTCCTGAATGGGGAATCCACCTAACAGGAGCAGGCTTTGTTTTCTGGAGCTGGTGGTTTCTCCCATCACTAAGGAGATATGGTAAGGTGTGGTTGGTTAGGGTGTGAAGCTTCTAATGGGACAGTGTGGGAAGTCTAGCTAATTTGTTTCTAATTGCTTTGCTTCTAGTTTAAATTATGTGGTATGGCATGTTAGTTTTCGAAGAGTAATGGAAACTGGGATCGGCTGAAGTTTGGAGAACTGGTCTGGTGTAGCTTGTATTTAGGAATTCAAAACTGGAGTGAAAGGGTGTTATTTCTTCACAGAGTATGGAAATGAACAAACAAAAAACCACAGTGCCTTCAGGATCCATTTTTCAAGATCACTTAATGTAGGTTGCAGTATGAATTCTAATCCATAAGAAGTTCTTTATTAAAAAATAAGGAATGAAGAAATGGTAGTTTTCCAGATCAGCGCAGAATGCAAGGGTGTGATCCTTGTTGCATGCGCAGCTGGATATGCACATTTTGGCAGATGTGCTGTACTTGTTTTCCATAGATCTTGCCTCTCCATAATTAGACTAATCAGCTGGCTTCAGGCAAATTGGTATCTGTTGACCTCAGCCCCCACCAGTTGCAGTATTGGATTAAAACAGACCAGTTGTCTGTTTTTGTTGTTAGGATTAAATATGTGCTCTGAGCACTCTGAAATGTTCTCTCTATGCCATCTTCAGTGAATGTAGCCACCCCATTTCAATCATGCAGTTCTAGATCCCTTGACAACGCAAGAACCAGCCGTGTCATCCTGTCCTTAGAACCTTTCTGCCCAAATTAAAAGATGTGCCCTAATTTCTGACCTGTTATTTATGAGCACAGTTGTCTAGTTCACAGTGTGCTGGATGCAGCTGGGCTGTCTCCATCCTTCATACTCTGATGTTGCTGTTATGCTGGCAAAATCAACAACTTGCAGATTTGTGTATGTATGTGCTGCCGCCCCCTACTGGATGGAATCACATTAATTAAATTTGGTGCCTTCCTTTCAACTCTTGACATATATATAATTTTTTACAGTAGCACCCAGGAGTTACGATAGAATTATGTATCTTTGAGGAGTGGGCATAAAGAAGCGACAGAATTGCTTGCAAGAGCAAAGGCTGTAATACATAGGCAATATAAGAAAATGTCAGAATCAGTCCAAGGTGACAGCAGAAAAGTTAGGCTTCTTGTAGATGTAGTAGAAAAGTTCTCAGACAAGAACACCAGACCCTTGTTTCCTAATTTTCATCCCCATTAGAACAAGATTCCTGTCTAGCTTGGGTGTCGTCACGCTATTTATTTTTAAAAGCTCCATTGTTTGGCTGACGTTGCTCTGCATTTCTGCAGTGGGTAAGCTGTGTGATAACCGGGTTTATGGGCAAAGATAAGAAAAGTGGCTTTTGGAAGCTGGATATGTGAGTTGACTGTAATGCTGATTTGCAGTGGAACTGAATTCAACAGTTATTTCTGCTTTGGGAATTCAGAGAGGTGGTTCTTGGGGAAGAGCCATAACACAGTGGTAAAGCTCATTCATGTTTTGCATTCAGAAGATCCTGGGTTTGGTCCCCATGTCTTATGTCTGGGATTTTTTTATTTTTTGCCAATAATCTGATCTCTCTGAGATTGAAAGGAAATGAAACAGTCCATTTACAGGATGGGGATTTGTTGAATGAGCACTTGCCTGCAGTACTGTATATCAGAAAAACGCATTTAAATGGCATACATTTCACTGTGTTTACATCTGTTGCTGCTCTGCCCTGTCCCAAAATACAGCGGGGAAATGTACAAAGTTCGAAATATGTAGAACAATATCATCCGCCGTGTTCAGACAGCACCTTTGATCCAGGTGAAGATGACTTCAGCCTTGTCTGGACCACATCATATTATAGTTAGTGGTCTCTGCCAAGATGAGAATGTGAGAGAGACAGGGTCGTGCTAGGGAGTAATTGGAACAGTACTTAGCTTTTACTCTGTCGTGGTTGAGAGCTATGATTTTAAGATTGTGATTGACATACATACGGACTTTTGACTCCAGTCTAGTGTATCTATGGTGTCTAAGCCAAAGCTGCGCAGAAGCAGATTATTGCTAAGTCTTATAGGACTAGTCTGCCAGACATACCTCTGAGCATTTTCTCGTTCTCTGGTGTTGATTCTTCAGGTTTTTTAATTTCTTCTGCCCCACCTGTAATAGAGCATTTCTCTCATGTATCGATTTCTATAGACACAGCAGGCACTGCAACTCTCCACTGGTTTGACTTGACTCTCAAAGGCACATCTTTCATTGTCTCTTGAGACAGACGAGTGCCAACAACAGGTGGCCACAACAGCCGGGTAAATGAGCCCCCGCATTTACTAGCCTTCCAAAATAATTACTAGCCTGCTGAGGGCTGGCAGAGGAGGGAATAGCAGCTTGCTTGGTTTCTATATTGGCCTCAGAGGAGGAACTGCGTGTTCCATCCCTCAATCACCAGCCTGCTCACTCGTGTGTGTGATGTTCCATCTGCCTGCAGCTCTTGGTTCCTGTGGTCACCAGGCTAGTGCTTAAATACAAGTCTATAAGTTCCTTATAGGCACCCCCTGATAAGCTTCTTCGCCATGGAACTCAGGAAGAAGCTCCCCTTCCCCCAAGTTTGTAATTCTAATTACATAATTCTGTAATGCCATTATGCTTGAGACATTTCCCTCCCCTCTCCATTAGCAGCAGAGGGTATGTTTGCTCAAAAGGCAGCAAAATGGAAAATCGTTTCTTGAATTGTGTTTGCCATATGGTGATATATATTATTTTTGCTGAGATGGCAAACCTCTATCTGGGCTGTACCATTGCAGACTTCAGGTGAGGGCTTGCATTTTGGATTTTTTCTGATAGGCCAGCATGGCTACTTATACTTCTTGTAGAATCTGAATACTTCTCTATTTGAAAAAATAAAATAAAATCCCTGCATGTAGATCAAGTGGTGGACAACATGGTGGTCCCAGGCATTGTTGGGCTGCAACTTCCATAGTCTCTGACCATTTGCCGTGGTGCCTGGGGTGGACGAGATTATACATTTCCCATATTTGGCATAAGGCACCCAGATGACAGATGAGATTCAATTAAAACGTTCCTAGTTTACAGCTTAGTTCTTTGCCTACTCCACTGTTAAGAGTTTCAGACTCAGGGCCAAACCTGGCATTTGGTATACTGTTGGGTGCTGACTTTTTTTCTGTATTTATTTTTGGTTTCCTAACTGATTCCCATCTGTTCTTATAAGGCAACGTCCAGCAGCAAGAGATGTCCTAACCCTCAGGCAGCTTTTTCCATTCTTTTTGGATGGATCAGTGCACTCTTTGAGCACGCTGTGGTTATGACTACTTAATACGTGACTCACTCGAGCCGCCGGTGAAAGTGAGCCCTAAAGCACATAATACACAGGAGGGTTGGTCAAGTTCACCTGCTCTCCCCAGAACTTGACACACAGCCCAGGTTTTGATGTTCCTTCTGCATAAATGGAACAAGGATAAGCCGGCCACACCTGTGTTGTCAGCCTGTTTTTAACTGGACATAAACTACAGGAACTTCACATAGCTTTGTGCCATCCAAGAGCTCGGGAAAGCTGCCAAATTGGCATCTTGGTTGCATCTGTGGAGGTAATGAGTTGCTGAGGAAAGACGCTTACTTTTCACTTCATTCCTCAGATTCCCTGCTTTTTTTCCCAATGATGCTGGCTGGCCAAGTCATACATGCTGAAAACCACATGGGATCTTGGCTTAGAATGGAGTGGTGAACCTTTCTCTCTTGTCAAGGGCCATATTCCCATAATCTGCAGGAGGGTTGCATGCCAGTGGGGCTGAAGTAAAAATGGGGCAGTGAGAGCCAAAAGTAAGTGGGGCACCCCTTCTCTCCCCGATTTCTCCAATTTCTCTTCTTTCCCCCCTTTCCCCTTCTTGTTACCAACATGAAATTAAGATGAGGGATACAGGCATAGAATAACACAAACCTTTCAGTTTAGGACACTGAATTTAGGCCAGCTCTTGTCTCCTCTTAAATTAGGAGGTGGGGGTCCTTTTGAGGAATTCTAAGTCCATAGAGAGCAATTACCAAGTCGTTAACAACCACTTTAGCTGAATTTTTTAAATTATTATTATTTTTGCTGTAGGTCACATTTTCAGCTAAACAGTTGGGCATGCTCAGACATTGCTTTTCTCCTGTGGGTGTTCCCTGTTGGGAAGTGTCCCCCAAGATCAGGTACAGAACACTGGTACCATCAGTTCTCCATGATTTTTAGATTAAATTGTTGTCCTGAAGTTGAGAGCCAGGATCTTTGCAAAAACAGGACTCTAGAGAGATTTCTCACCCTTAAGATTCTTAAGACATATTGACTCTGAAGAAGTGTGCATGCACACGAAAGCTCATACCAAGAACTAACTTAGTTGGTCTTTAAGGTGCTACTGGAAGGAATTTTTTTGTTTTGACTATGGCAGACCAACACGGCTACCTATCTGTAACTGTTCATGAACTGAGTGTGTGCATGCAAATAAGCTTTCTCTGCCAGGCTGCTCCATTTTGCCACCCATGACTATGTGTGTGTATCTTTTAAACTGTGTGTTCCTTTTTCTACCCTGGTAATTATAGGTGGTGCATCTACCGTATTTGCTTTGTGTAATTCACAAAGCTGTCATAGAGATGGCATTGGATGTGGAAAAATATAGCCCTTCTCTTCTTGGTAACCCTGGGGCCTTGCCCTGTGCAAGTAGACACCAACTGGAAAATTTGTGTAGCTTGGCGCCTACTAACACACACCACTGGATGTAAAATGACATTTCAGCAGCTATCCAAAGCAAGATGAATGATGTGGGTTAGATCTGTAGAAGGTTGACGGTGTGGATGTTTTTGCCTTGCTATGGAGCGAATGGATGGGGGCCATCCTTTTGATCCCTGCCAGCTTCTGTTAAATTACCTCACTGGAATACTATGGGCCTGTTAGGCTGCTGCTATGCCCTGGGATAGAAACAGTCCAGCCCACACTACTAAGACCTGAGTGTTGATCCTGTTGCCTTTTAGTGGGGTTTTCACATCTTACGCAGCAGCAATCTAAGCCTGCTATGAAGTCTACTCTAAACAGGGAACCACAACCAACCTCCCTAAGAAGCATGCCTGCGTGATCTCTGTGTGTGTACTTCACATGTTTGCATTCATGCTTCACGTGCTTAGGTGTGTAAGCATGTTAGGTCTGCATCTGTGGACATAATGGGCGAAGAGACCCTCTATTCTTGAGTTGGAGTTGGGGAGGAAGCAGCCCTCTGCAGTTTTGTTACAGTTGTTGGCATCTGTCTTGAGAGAGAACGGGGTGCTCCTCTGGCGGTCAAGTCAAACTGCTAGAGAACCACAGTGCCTTCCACAGCTGCAGAGACCGGGAACTCTTAACTGCTGCCTCCCATTTTGTTTTTGCTGGAGTCCCCAGTGGAAGCCCCAATATCTTTCTCATGAGTTTGTTTTGTTGGACGCCTAGTTCTGATTTGATACCACTTCCCCATATCTCAGCCCCATAAAGCATTTGTGCAATGATCTTTTACATGTAGATTTGATGGCTGAATTGATTAACTGCCTCCCCTTCAAGTGGAAGAACCTGTATAGCTGTCCAGTAGAGCGGGCAGATAATAGCTTGATTGCATCCAGATGGGGTTTCCATGAAACAGTGGCGTAGCTAGCTGCTCGGTGTGCATGCCCTGCGCCTGGGGGTGGGGCAAGCCGAGGCAGGGCGTGCTGCACAGAGCCTCCAAGAAGTCTGCCCACCACTTCCCCCTCGGCTGTAGGGCGGCTGAGGGGGAGGCAGTGGGCAGACGCAAGCCCCATGCTGCAGTGTCCCTGCAATGCAGGCCACATGGTAAGTGCCGCCCCCCTGCGGTGTGGTGCCCACTGAGGCCTCCCCCCAGCTATGCCTTTGCCATGAAAGCTTTTCATTAATAAGTAATCCTGGGTATTTAAATCTATGTATTTGCTTGAGTGTAAAGGTAAAGGGACCCCTGACCATTAGGTCCAGTCGTGACCAACTCTGGGGTTGCGGTGCTCATCTCGCTTTATTGGCCAAGGGAGGCGGCGTACAGCTTCCGGGTCATGTGGCCAGCATGATTAAGCCGCTTCTGGCAAACCAGAGCAGTGCACGGAAACACCGTTTACCTTCCCGCCGGAGCAGTACCTATTTATCTACTTGCACTTTGACATGCTTTTGAACTGCTAGGTTGGCAGGAGCAGGGACCGAGCAACGGGAGCTCACCCCATCACGGGGATTCGAACTGCCGACCTTCTGATTGGCAAGTCCTAGGCTCTGTGGTTTAACCCACAGCGCCACCCGCATCCCCTTGGACTGAGTCAGCATTGACTGCCTCAAGACAAAAACATGCAAGGTCCTGCTGGCTGAAAGGCACAGGCAGGGAAACCAATACCTTGGAAACCTGGCAGGCACCTCTGCCTTCCCTTGTGTTTCTCTGGCTTGCTGCCTCCAGATTTCAAGAGCTTTAGGGGTCCAAATATTCCTGGCAGGAATTACTGGATGGAAATCACTGAAGCTCCAGGCAGAAGGATGTTTTGAATGCTGTTAATGCGGCTGCGCCTCTGCCCCCTTTCCCCTGTGTCAGGAAGAGGATTGCACCAACCTGCTTTTTAATGTTGCACCCCTGCTGTTAAGAGGCATCCTAAGATTGAGGCATCGCATGTAAACGATTGCATCACACAAAGACTGAAAGCTCTACAATACAAGCAAGGGTTTCTTGTGGCACCTCACAGGCTAGCAGATTTATTTATGGCAGGAGCTTTTGTAGACTTGATCCCACTTCAACAAATGCCTGAATTGTTATCCTTGGGTGAGCGGATAAATCTGCAGACCCACAAGTTCATTGTAAACGGTTGTAAACGGTGGGGTCAAAAGGCCGTGCACTCGATTCCTGGAGATGACATGGCTCTTGGATTTTCTTTGTTTTAAACTCCCTTCCCCTAGTTCCCCAGACACTACATAAGATTCTCTTGCGGCATTCCTGTGTCTGGCAAAGTGGAAAAACAAGAGGAGGACATTCGATGAGCTAAGTTTAGCTTCAGCCTTGCTCCGTGGACCTCTGCTGGCACTAAACCGTAGTGTGTTCTTTGCTTTATGCTCTCTGTTGCTATAAAAAGCATTTTGTCAGCAACTGAGGGGGCGCAAGTGTAACTTGATACACTGAAGTGATTTGGGGATATGTACAGAGAGTCTCTCTGGGAGGACACAAGGCTCTGTGTGCAGGTAGGATGTCTTCAGAGGGCGCTGTCTTTATTCTAGAGTGGTTGATCAGGGAAGAATGACTGGTCACTCACTACTTACGTTCTTCAGTTATTTCTCCTGAAAGAGTAATGTTGCCTTTAGCCCTGATCAGCAGCATGAGCGGGAAAAATGACTCTCACATTTGTGACGGTGCTAATGTTGCTCATAGAATCATAGAGTTGGAATAGACCACAAGGGCCATCGAGTCCAACCCCCTGCCAAGCAGGAAACACCATCAGAGCACTCCTGACATATGGTTGTCAAGCCTCTGCTTAAAGACCTCCAAAGAAGGAGACTCCACCACACTCCTTGGCAGCAAATTCCACTGTCGAACAGCTCTTACTGTCAGGAAGTTCTTCCTAATGTTTAGGTGGAATCTTCTTTCTTGTAGTTTGGATCCATTGCTCCGTGTCCGCTTCTCTGGAGCAGCAGAAAACAACCTTTCTCCCCCCTCTATATGACATCCTTTTATATATTTGAACATGGCTATCATATTACTCCTTAACCTCCTCTTCTCCAGGCTAAACATGCCCAGCTCCCTGCTCACATTGTGTCACTTTTACCATCGTTGTATACAGAATAATATACAAAAGAGACAGGTCATTTTTCTCAAAAATGCATTAACATCTGCCAAAAGTGGTACTTCAGACCATAATGAATAAAGAAGCCACCCATTAAAAAATGTGGGAGGTGTTCAACACTAGTCCTGCTCAGAGTAGACCCACTGAAATTAATGAACCTAAGTTATGCCCATTAATTTCAATAGGTCTGCTTTGAGCAGGACCAGTGTTGAATACCACCACTTGAGTTAATTGCCCTTCACAACCTTTATTTGCATCTGTTTTGAGACTAGATTTACTGTGGTCATTCAGACTACTCTTAATTCTCTTAATACATGATAGCAGCCACCATACAGTAACCATGGAGCATGCACAGGGCAGCCTCTGGTCTTGTGCTTAGGTCCATGGAAGTGCTATATGTGTTGATAGTTTCTCTGTGCCAGCCTTCCTCAAGGTAGTGCCCTCCAGCTGTGCTGGCTGGGGCTGATGGGAGTTGTAGTCCAAAACACTGGGAGGTCATCATGTCTGCTGTATGCAGATAGTGTCCATAGGGCAACAAGTTTCTGTGATGATGGTGACCCTGTTTTGATCCACCACTGTGTAAATTGCAGCATGGAATGGTGGTATTTCACACAAATAGGGCTTCCTTCTGAGTCAGCCTGTCTGTTCCCCCTACGCCTTGGGTAGAGATTTTATGGCGCCTGTCATCCTGTGTGAATGTGCCCTTATCGTGTAAGTAAGCCCCAGGGGGAGATGCCTGCTTATTGCTTCAACTCCTAAATAATGTCACTTGACGTAGTGTTGGCAAATGCGCAACAAGCAAAACACTCCAGAGAGAACTGACACATTGGAATGGCAAGAAGCATAATTTGTGAAGATTTGCCTTTGCTTACTCCCTGCCAGGGGGGGTGATAAAACAAGAATATGAAGTTGAATTTGAGTTAAAGCGATATCTCCATTCCAGCAAAAATGCATTTTATTTTTAAAAATCATATTAGCTTGTTGGAGCTGCACCACTTACAGATTCTGCATCCTGATAGAAGCATACTTTCTACCTATCTTCCTTTTTATCTAGAGATTAGATGTGTTGCTCTGGTGTGGATAGGAATCTTAGCCAATGGTAGCAAAGACAAGGCCTGCTAATGGAGGTACATGGATATGGAGGCCGATGAAAACAGTTGCTATGGAATGCTGGTCCCATTTATGGTGTTGTAATATGATAAGTGTGACATCCAGATTTCAGCGTTTTACTTATTTAAATAAGTCTTTTAAGTCTAAACCATCACACCTGGGGAGGAAACCTCCACTCTCATTTGGGCACATTGTGCATGAAACTCCTCCTGGTAAGAAGATTGTGACCCTTTATATCGGATACAATCCTCTCTGCAAAGCCTAAGGGTAGGCAACCAGTTCCATGTGGTTTGACAATTGGAGCAGAATGCAGTGGTCAGGGTGCTGGCTGGCACTACTGGCTGGGCACATATTACACCACATCTTACAGACCAACACTGGTTGCCGGTGTGCTCCCAAGCCCAGTTCAAGGTGCATATATTGACATTGAAAACTCTAAAGGATTTGGGCCCCAAATATCTCAAGGACTACTGCCTCGCACATAGATTTGCCTGAGTGTTGACAGGGGAGGCCCTGCTGCCAGTTCTGCCACAATGCCAAGTTCAGGAGAAGATCTTTTCTGTGGTGGCTTTCAGATGGTAGAATGCCCAGGTGCCGCTGGCATTGTCACTGTTCAAGGTTGGGCGAAGATTTACTTTTCTTGCACAGGCTTTTAGGGATGAAATGTATTACATGGCTATTGTACTCAGCAGTATGTAACCTAGCTTGGGACCACGTGGTGAAGGGTGGCCTGTAAGTAATCTTGCTACTATCTGTGAAGGGCATTAAAACATTCTCTTCCCTGATTATTGCAAGTTCTACTCATAGTTTCTGATTTCTGAGACTTACATTCACTTTCAGTTGTATCTTTGCAGCCTTCAGGACTTAGGAACATAAGAAGAGCCTGCCAGCTCAGGCCAGTGGTCCATCTAGCCCAGCATCCTCTTCCCGCAGTGGCCAATCAGATGCCTGTGGGAAGCCCTCTAGGAGGACCCAAATGCAAGAGCTCTTTCCTCTCTTGCAGTTTTTAGCGCCTGGTATTCAGAAGCATTCCTGCCTCTTGACTGTGGAGGTAGAACATAGCCAATCATGGCTAGTAGCCACTGACCTTTATCTCTGTGAATTTGTCTAATCTTCTTCTTAAGCTGTTCCAAGTTGGTGGACATCACTGCTTGTTGTGAGAGGAAATTCCATAGTTTAACTGTGCAGTTCTTACATTTTAAAAATATAAATACAAATAATTCTCTTGGGTTATGATGTACATGGTGTATTCATACCCCTGCCCATTGTGAATAGCCGCCTTTGTAGTTGGGTCACTAGGCCATGGCGTATTAGTTTTGGCAACATACCTGAAGAGTTCTCTCTTCAGTAGTTCTCTTCTTATGTGTATTCTTTGTCCTTCTCCAGGTGCTGTAGCTTGTGTTGAATGAGTGTTAAATCAGCGGTGTGCCAACATTCCCGTCTTATTAAATCTGAGCACTGCTACGTTCCTGGGGCATTGTGCTTGTTGGTTTCACATTACAATTATGAGATTTATTTATTTTTAATCTCTGCTTTAAGGCCTACTAGTCTTCTCTGTTCCATAGAAAACTGAAAGGGCATAGGGATGTATCATGTCTTGTGATACACTGGGAATTAACTGGGTCTTAAACACTTGGAAACAAATCAAATTAATTGTTTATCAGCTTTCTTAGCATAAACGATCCCTTTTTTGCTGGGGGAGGGGAGGTGCTTAAAGAATACTACATGTTTTGAATGTTTTTGTGGGCTTGGAGTTTGGAGTGGGAATGGGATTGCTTTAATGACTTGCGCCGCAACCCCAGAGTCGTCTGCAACTGGACTTAACTGTCAGGGGTCCTTTACCTTTACCTTTTTATCGTGTAACTATTATTGCACATTTATTTCAGAGCCATTTTGCAGGGTAGACCTCAATGGCAAACTTGCCCACATCAGAGCCATTTGGGGCCCTGGACAGGACAAAGCCGACCCCATGGGCTCTGTCTCCAGCATTTGCTTTATAGAGTCCGATGATTCTTAACCAGATGTTCCCTTGATAGGGAAATTAACTATGAGCTCACTTATAGATCCTTGTAGGAAAACTGTTCAATTTTTCACTCCTAAGCTGAATTTGCATGATAAAATCTTGGCTTATTAAAACAGAATATGAGCAAGCTTTCTTCTGTACTTGGTTCATTTGCCCCTGCTTTGTTTCTCTCTTCACATGAGTGGAGAAACAAGCCAGGAAGCCAAAGTTAACTATACCCTCCCATTGTATGGAAATTAGGTTTCTGTTTTGGGGCTGTATAACTAATAATAATAATAATAATAATAATAATAATAATAATAATAATGTTTATACCCTGCCCACCTGACTGGATTTCCCCAGCCACTCTGGGTGGCTTCCAGCACATATAAAAACATAATAAAACCTCACAGATTAAAAACTTCCTGATACTGAGGAGCCTCCATGGATACAAAAGGCTTTCTGATTCAGTCTCCTTCCAGAAGGCAACAGAAATGGCAACAAGGGACAGTGGAGCTTGGGCACTTGACCCCCCAAGACCCCTTTTGCTTTTCACCCTTGTTTACATAGAAAGTGTTAAACCTTTCCACCCTTTCAGAGTAATTGAGAGGGTGGGGGAATGCTGTTTGACTGTGAGTGCAGAGGATTATAGCGAACCCTTTATGGTTTTGAAGATAGGCTTGAAAAGTTGGGTGGACAATGCTTCATGAAACCCAGGACGGGGCAGCAGGTTAAGCAGAATTTCTAACCATCAGGAATGGGGCCTCAGTGGTTGTTCAGCTCTATGAAGCTCTCTGCATCGGACAGAGTTAAGCAGATCTATGTGAACTGGCATAAGCTGCACCACTTTTTACATGCCATTGACATATGTTTGTGTGGATTCACTGACCTGTCTTTTGCTTTTCTAGGTTAATGATGTATGTGGATTAAAACAAGCGACTGTTGATGAGTGAAATAGCTGACAAGAAGGCAGGCAGACTGGAAGGGGGCAGCTGCCAATGCGCCACGGAGGGCCAGCGGCTCAGCTGGAAGCATGGAGGAAAGGAGTAATGAGAAGATAAACCAGGCCCATGTCCTCTTTGACCGATTTGTCCAGGCCTCGACCTGCAAAGGGACTCTCAAAGCCTTCCAGGAGCTCTGTGATTTTCTAGAGCTGAAGCCCAAAGACTATCGTACTTTCTACCACAAGCTCAAGTCCAAGCTTAATTACTGGAAAGCCAAAGCCCTTTGGGCCAAGTTGGATAAGAGAGGCTGCCACAAGGACTACAAGAAGGGGAAAGTATGCGCCAACACGAAGGTGGGTATTGACAGGCAGGGTTGCATTAGGTTTACCTGTACAGTATATATGAAAATGGCCTTTAGCTGTATGTAGTTACGTATAGATGAGCCTGTGATGTTGGCTAGTATTTTCCATGTGGCTCTTGCTGTTTATCCCTGCTAAGATGAACAATAATCTCAGGGCAATGTGCAGCTGGGCTACACAGAGTGCTGCAGCTGGTACGGTTATACTAAATGTTTAAGCAAGATTACTTGTTGCTTTGTGTGGAAGTCTTAGGAATCTCTTCCTAAAACATTATCACTAAAAAATTACAACCATCAATTAAAACCTGCAGAAAATTAAAACTGCAGTACAATAGACTAAAGCAAATTAGAACTCATGCAGACTTTTAAAACACCTGGGTAGGCTTTTCTAAATAAGAATGCCTTTAGCAGGTGCTGCAGAGAGTATAGTGAAGGCACCTGCCTGATATAAAAAACTGATTCTGATCCTCATGAAAAACTCTTCAAGTTCAAATGACCAGATTTTATTTATGAAAAGTATAAACTTCAGTTACAATCTATTTAAATTTCCAGTTAGTTTCTTAAAATTGTTGATCACCTTGTTCTAAAAGTCCTGATTTTGTCAGCTAATCGCCTGCTAACCCTTGGTGGTTTTTCAAAACAAACAGATACCACCAATAAATAATCTACTTAAAACTTGTATTTAGCAGTATGATGTAAGACTGGGAAGCTGCTGGCAGCTGTGTTTAGTTGGGCTGTTTCATCTGCAGAAACGGCATGTTCCCAAAGATCAACACTGTTCACAGTGTGCTTTGCAGCCTCCATCTCTTGTTAACACTGCCTGTGCTTCATCTTTGCTACCCTGGTTTTGACCTTATCTTTTCTGTCCTGGCTGTTTGGTGGCTTAGTGATATCGCTTCCTAATATAATTATTGGAGTAGGCAAGAATTCCCATTGCAGCTTCTGAGTGATTTCCCCATTTGCTATGCCAGTGACAGGATTCCAACAGTCACCAGCACTCAGTTGTTACTTGTGTGAATATTCGTTTGTATTCTGCTGTTCCTCCAAAGGTCTTGGGGATGAACATGTGGGTGTTCTGGTTTTGCTGATTTGTTTGTTTTGTTTCATATCATTTTTGCAACACTGTGAGCTAGGTGAGGACAGAGGGACTTACAGTGGGCAACCCACTTAGTCTGCATTTGCAGGTGAAAGAGGAGGTAGACCTTTGAGGCAGTTGTACCATTTCAGATTGCATGCACAGATCACATTTCTTAATACTACCCTTTATGAAAAATCTGCTGTAAATAGAAAATAGCACAGTAGGGAATGAAGTTGGCATAGAATCTCTGCAGGGGCACCAAACACAGCTCAGAATGTGGGCATGGATTCCAGAGTGGCTGTTCATGGAAGTTACTGTGGCTTCTTGATGGTGTCA
Organism: Podarcis muralis; assembly: GCF_964188315.1. Classification (NCBI taxonomy): domain Eukaryota; kingdom Metazoa; phylum Chordata; class Lepidosauria; order Squamata; family Lacertidae; genus Podarcis; species Podarcis muralis. The sequence goes on along the minus strand of NC_135664.1, from coordinate 59,979,530 downwards.
GGAACTATAGCAGCAGCTTAGTGTAGGCACCCCCAACCTTCAGCCTTCCAGATGTTTTGGACTACAATTCCCATCATCCCTGACCACTGGTCCTGTTAGCTAGGGATCATGGGAGTTGTAGGCCAAAACATCTGGAGGGCCGCAGGTTGGGGATGCCTGGCTTGGTGTTTGGCTGCAACTGGGAAACCCAGTTTTGAATCCCCACTCAGCCATTAAGCTCACAAAGTGTGCTTCCCCTACTTCGCAGGGGTTGTTATGAGGATAAAGTGAAGGGACTGTGTACACACCAGCTTGAGCACCTAGAGGAAAAGTGGGGTGTACATTTAATGGTGTTTTAATAAATCTGATTTGGGAATGGAGGGGAATTAGTAAGTGAACTTGTTCTGAGATTTGAGCAGAACTTTGGTAGAGGTCTTACTCAGAACATGAGTTAGTTTTGATTAGAGGTGGCAGGGATTGAATTTGTGGCCTTCTGCACGCAGAGTGCATGCTCCACCCCTGAGTCATGCCCCTGTCCAAATATTATGATAGTGGAGTCAAATGCTGAAGTGGAGGAACTATTATGCGTAGGGAATCCAAGCACTGCTTTTGCTGAATCCTGTGTAGACAAAAGCTGCTTTGGAAAACTGTAAGCTGGTTGGTGTGTATTTTCTAAGGCATACCGCCATGCAGTTAACCTGATTTGGTTCTGCGGAACCATTTCATATTAGGAAGAGACTGAAAACTTGACGTCGCCTGACACAAATCTGAAGTGATTCCTGATGAGGAAGGCTGGCTTTGTGTCACTCCTGTGTATTTCCACTGAAATTGTGGTGATCGTCCTATAGCCAGAACTGTAGAAAGTGCACTTGAGTATCTTTCAATGTCTTCCTGGTTTTTGTTGCATTTCAGTGAACTAAGACCATATAAACCTCCCTCCCCCCGCCCCCCATCCAGACTTGTTTCAATTTTGAAATCGTCTTTATACAACAACATGTAAAACTGTTTCCTCTCTTGCAGTGTCTCATCATTGGGGCTGGACCCTGCGGCCTTCGAACAGCCATTGACCTATCCTTTCTAGGAGCAAAGGTGGTGGTGATAGAAAAGCGTGATGCCTTCTCCCGCAACAATGTTCTGCATCTGTGGCCATTTACCATACATGACTTGCGGGGCCTTGGCGCCAAAAAATTCTATGGCAAATTCTGTGCAGGAGCCATCGACCATATCAGTAAGTGGTGCCATTCTTTGTTATCACAAATTATATATATCCTTAGATGGGGCTGAGGAGGGTGGTGTGTGTGTCTGAGATGGCTGCGATCCAGATAATTTTGACATAAAAAATTACTTGCCCACCACAATAATATTTATTAGCTTCCTCATATTTAGGCTTGGGGTGGAGGAAGGAAGGGGGCTAGAGTTGAGGTTGGTGGGTATGGGAGCAACATGTCTCCTGCCAGATAGTGAGTTCTCCTTCTATAGCCCTTTAGATCCTTTCATGCACTTGTATTCTCAGAAATTCCACTGAATTAATTCAGGCATACCTCCAAGAAAATCTGCATAGGATTTCTGTCCTTGAATTTTTTAATGTATTGATATAGCAGCAACTAATGTACGTAGCTGTACACAGATAACACATGTAAGTTCATTAAGAGCAGCAGCCTGTGGGTAGTTTCTTGCATGGCTGTATAAATTGCCACAAGGTGAGTTGTTTTTTTTCAATTTCTCCCTGTTTGGGGAGAGGTTCTATTGCCACATGAGAGAAGAAATGTTTTAATGAGTCTCCCTAGTAAAATAGCAGATCATACTAGATCGAGTACATTCAGGAAAGAAGTTCACCATAGCAAAATAATAGTTCTTCACCTCTGATTTCCTATCCACTTTCTTTTGTACAGTCTCATTTGATTGCAATCCAGACGCTTTAATCTTTAGAGTTCTGCTGCTGATAGTCATCTGGAAGCATCAAGGGTTGCTTTCAGTCACTTCATTGACTATTGGATTATATTTTTAGGTTACAAAGCTCTTTTGAAGGGATTGATGGTAACATTAGTGTCAGGCCAATCAGCAAGGTTTTAAGCACTTCTTGTCGTTTTCATTGTCTGTCCCTCTGTCTTGCAGGTATTCGTCAGCTCCAGCTGATACTCTTGAAGGTCTCCTTAATCCTGGGTGTTGAGATCCATGTCAATGTGGAATTCCAGGGGCTTCTCTACCCTCCTGAGGACCAGGAGAATGAGAGTAAGTAGAGTTGGGATGAGCGGCAGGATCTGGAAGAGTAAAGATGAAGGCCTGTATTGTTCTGCTGGCCAGCAAGAGCTGGTTCTTGCATTGTCATAGTGTCACGGGCTGCTTCAGTAATGCATGTAATGGGGAAACCCCCAGGGGAGGCAAGTTAAGGCGCAATTAACTTTCCACACCAGTTTTGCTAGGGCTCAGTGAAATGTTATCTGGTGTCGTTGTTCTAAGATGTTATTAACATGCAGAATTTATTCATAGGGATAGGTTGGCGTGCACAAGTTCACCCGAAAACGCATCCTGTGTCGGAATACGAGTTTGATGTGATCATTGGAGGAGATGGAAGGAGGAACACATTGGAAGGTAGCTGCTACTAGTGTTTATAGCAGCGTGGAGTCAGCGCCTCTAGTTTCTGCTCAGCTATGTACCCCCAACCACTGTCTTGCAAGTCTTCCAGGGGGACCATGGTAGAGTGATGGAACATGCACTTTTTATGCTGAAGCAGAGCTGGTCCAAAACCTTTTGCTGCCTGAGGCAGAGCAGCTAATGCTGCCCCTCGCTAAGACAAGGTGCATAATACCCAAGAGTAGTCAAGTTGCTTGGCCACCTGAGGCAGGAAATCCCACAAGCCCTTCTAAATATACTACAATAATGACACATTAAGTGATGAACAATTTGCTGCCCTTTCATGTCACCCAAAATCATCTCCCTTCGGTGGCTGCCTCACCCCGCCTAATGAGAGGGCCGGCCCTATGCAGAAGATGCCAGATTGTGTTTAGGTAGCAGGACTGGAAAATATTTCTTCTCTTGACATCTCTTGAGAGCTGTTTTCAGTCTGGGTAGATGGCACTGGCTACATGGACTACTGGTTTGATTCAGTAAAAGGCAGTGTTGTTTGTTCATGTGTGGTACGTTGCTAGACCTGGATCATCTGGCTTGCCTTGTTCATGCTCTGGTGGAGCATTTTCATACTCAGCAACTGCTAACCAGTCGAACTGCTGAAAAATACACTTTCACTCCCCTGGACAATATTTTTTTTTGGGGGGGGGGGGGATTTGACCTAAGGAAGCTCCTGCCAACCAATGCTCCTGCCACCGTAAATTTGTTAATCTGTAAGGTGCCTCTGTGATTTTCGCCTGTTGCAGCAGAAGCACAGCTTGGCTACTTCAATGAAGTTATGGCTTAATCACACTGGTCATGCAACAAGGTGTATCATGTTGTTGTTGTTGTTTAGTCGTTTAGTCGTGTCCGACTCTTCGTGACCCCATGGACCAGAGCACGCCAGGCACTCCTGTCTTCCACCGCCTCCCGCAGTTTGGTCAGGCTCATGTTTGTAGCTTCGAGAACACTATCCAACCATCTCATCCTCTGTCGTCCCCTTCTCCTTGTGCCCTCCATCTTTCCCAACATCAGGGTCTTTTCCAGGGAGACTTCTCTTCTCATGAGGTGGCCAAAGTATTGGAGCCTCAACTTCACGATCTGTCCTTCCAGTGAGCACTCAGGTCTGATTTCCTTAAGAATGGATGCGTTTGATCTTCTTGCAGTCCATGGGACTCTCAAGAGTCTCCTCCAGCACCATAATTCAAAAGCATCAATTCTTCGGCGATCAGCCTTCTTTATGGTCCAGCTCTCACTTCCATACATCACTACTGGGAAAACCATGGCTTTAACTATACGGACCTTTGTTGGTAAGGTGATGTCTCTACTTTTTAAGATGTTGTCTAGATTTGCCATCGCCTTTCTCCCAAGGAGCAGGCGTCTTTTAATTTTGTGGCTGCTGTCACCATCTGCAGTGATCATGGAGCCCAAGAAAATAAAATCTCTCACTGCCTCCATTTCTTCCCCTTCTATTTGCCAGGAGGTGATGGGACCAGTGGCCATGATCTTCGTTTTTTTGATGTTGAGCTTCAGACCATATTTTGCGCTCTCCTCTTTCACCCTCATTAAAAGGTTCTTTAATTCATCCTCACTTTCTGCCATCAAGGTTGTGTCATCTGCATATCTGAGGTTGTTGATATTTTTTCCGGCGATCTTAATTCCGGCTTGGGATTCATCCAGCCCAGCCTTTCGCATGATGAATTCTGCATATAAGTTAAATAAGCAGGGGGACAATATACAGCCTTGTCGTACTCCTTTCCCAATTTTGAACCAATCAGTTGTTCCATATCCAGTTCTAACTGTAGCTTCTTGTCCCACATAGAGATTTCTCAGGAGACAGATGAGGTGATCAGGCACTCCCATTTCTTTAAGAACTTGCCATAGTTTGCTGTGGTCGACACAGTCAAAGGCTTTTGCATAGTCAATGAAGCAGAAGTAGATGTCTTTCTGGAACTCTCTAGCTTTCTCCATAATCCAGCGCATGTTTGCAATTTGGTCTCTGGTTCCTCTGCCTCTTCTAAATCCAGCTTGCACTTCTGGGAGTTCTCGGTCCACATACTGCTTAAGCCTGCCTTGTAGAATTTTAAGCATAACCTTGCTAGCGTGTGAAATAAGTGCAATTGTGCGGTAGTTGGAGCATTCTTTGGCACTTCCCTTCTTTGGGATTGGGATGTAGACTGATCTTCTCCAATCTTCTGGCCACTGCTGAGTTTTCCAAATTTGCTGGCATATTGAGTGTAGCACCTTAACAGCATCATCTTTTAAAATTTTAAATAATTCAGCTGGAATATCATCACTTCCACTGGCCTTGTTATTAGCGATGCTTTCTAAGGCCCATTTGACTTCACTTTCCAGGATGTCTGGCTCAAGGTCAGCAACCACACTACCTGGGGTATACGAGACATCAATTTCTTTCTGGTATAGTTCCTCTGTGTATTCTTGCCAGCTCTTCTTGATGTCTTCTGCTTCTGTTAGGTCCTTTCCACTTTTGTCTTTTATTATGGAAATCTTTGTACAAAATGTTCCTTTCATATCTCCAATTTTCTTGAACAGATCTCTGGTTCTTCCCATTCTATTGTTTTCCTCTATTTCTTTGCATTGCTCGTTTAAGAAGGCCTTCTTGTCTCTCCTTGCTATTTTTTGGAAATCTGCATTCAATTTCCTGTATCTTTCACTATCTCCCTCGCATTTTGCTTGCCTTCTCTCCCCCGCTATTTGTAAGGCCTCGTTGGACAGCCACTTTGCTTTCTTGCATTTCCTTTTCATTGGGATGGTTTTAGTTGCTGCCTCTTGTATAATGTTACGAGCCTCCATCCATAGTTCTTCAGGCACTCTGTCCACCAAATCTAAATCCTTAAACCTGTTCCTCACTTCCACTGTGTATTCATAAGGGATTTGACTTAGATTGTATCTTACCGGCCCAGTGGTTTTTCCTACTTTCTTCAGTTTAAGCTTGAATTTTGCTATAAGAAGCTGATGATCTGAGCCACAGTCAGCTCCAGGTCTTGTTTTTGCTGACTGTATAGAGCTTCTCCATCTTTGGCTGCAGAGAATATAATCAATCTGATTTCGATGCTGCCCATCTGGTGATGTCCATGTGTAGAGTCGTCTCTTGTGTTGTTGGAAAAGCGTGTTTGTGATGACCAGCTTGTTCTCTTGACAGAACTCTATTAGCCTTTGCCCTGCTTCGTTTTGAACTCCAAGGCCAAACTTGCCAGTTGTTCCTTTTATCTCTTGATTCCCTACTTTAGCATTCCAATCCCCTATTATGAGCAGAACATCCTTCTTTGGTGTCATTTCTATAAGGTCTTGTAAGTCTTCATAGAATTGGTCAATTTCAGTTTCTTCAGCACCAGTAGTTGGTGCATAAACTTGGATTACTGTGATGTTAAAAGGTCTGCCTTGGATTCGTATCGAGATCATTCTATCATTTTTGAGATTGCATCCCAGTACAGCTTTCACCACTCTTTTGTTGACTATGAGGGCCACTCCATTTCTTTTACGGGTTTCTTGTCCACAGTAGTAGATATGATAGTCATCCGAACTGAATTCGCCCATTCCCGTCCATTTTAGTTCACTGATGCCCAAGATGTCAATATTTATTCTTGCCATCTCATTTTTGACCACATCCAACTTACCCAGGTTCATGGTTCTTACATTCCAGGTTCCTATGCAATATTTTTCTTTACAGCATTGGACTTTCCTTTCGCTTCCATGCATATCCGCAACTGAGCGTCCTTTCGGCTTTGGCCCAGCCGCTTCATCAGCTCTGGATCTACTTGTACTTGTCCTCCGCTCTTCCCCAGTAGCATGTTGGACACCTTCCGACCTGAGGGGCTCATCTTCCAGCGTCATAACTTTTATATGCCTGTTGTCTTTGTCCATGGAGTTTTCTTGGCAGGGATACTGGAGTGGCTTGCCAGTTCCTGCTCCAGGTGGATCACGTTTGGTCAAAACTCTCCACTATGACCTGTCCATCTTGGGTGGCCCTGCACGGCATAGCTCATAGCTTCTCTGAGTTATTCAAGCCCCTTCGCCATGGCAAGGCAGTGATCCATGAAGGAGAGGTGTATCATACATTGTATTAAGCCACGAGAAGAGAGTTTTATTTCATTTGCACCCAGTCAGAGATAGAGGGAAGATGGGGAGTGGAAACATCCTCCTCCTCATGCGAGCAGATCACCCCCTTACTTGTTCATGGTATTCCCACTGTACTAAGTTACTACTTGGTACATTGTCTGCAACTATAGTGGGGGAAAGTAACATAGGAAGCAACTTTGAGGACATGCATTACATAGTTAGTAGGTGCTTTAGTTGAGATTGCTGCATTGCAGGGGGCTGATGACCCTCAGGCCTCCCTTCCAACTCTACATTTTTATGGTTCTATACCCAGAATGGACTGTGAAAGGCCCATATACAAGTTTTATTGCACACTTAGTGAAATGAATGTATCTGCCCCTAATTATAAGAAATACGTTAGATAGACTACTGTAGGTGCTGACTCTGGTGAATGAAACAACTCAGTTTTTGGGCAGCTGAGTAAAAGTCCAGGTCTCTTGTTTTAATCCAGTTTTTTCTACTACTCCCATGCGGCCGCTGCTTCCATTGTCAACACTTTCATTATCATGACACCCCTGAGCCTACTTAATTGGCACTTTGGTTGTCGCAGCGAGACCTTTGAACCGCATGCCTTTTTGTTGTTGTCCCTTATCTCTCCTTTAGGGTTTCGACGAAAAGAATTCCGTGGCAAGCTGGCGATTGCCATTACGGCAAACTTCATCAACCGCAATACAACAGCGGAAGCCAAAGTTGAAGAGATCAGTGGTGTGGCCTTTATATTCAACCAGAAATTCTTCCAGGATTTACGAGAAGCTACAGGTTTGTAGAAGTAATCCAAAGACAAAAAAGGGGCATTTTCAATATGCATATTTGATCTCTTCAGTTTTCACAATTTGTTTGTACTACTTGGAGGTTGGCGGCTCGCCATTCGTGATGTCACAAGGAACACGTGGGATTGTTTCAGTTGCCCAGTTTATAGAGCAGATAGCCTGGTTTCTGAGTCTTGGCTTATGTTCTCTGCCTGTTAAAGGGTGAAACAACAGTGGATTCCTATGGTATGTTTTCATTATGCTTGATTCTCATGACAATCTTGTTTCGATTTTGATACACTCTATGTGGGGCCATAATGGTTAAGTAACTACAGCGGTGATGTTCAGCCACTTGGGATCTATGTTACCTGCATGTAGCATCGCAGCTACCCACTTAATGGAACACTTCAGGTGTTCTCTCCCAGTATGGGAACTTGCTCAATTACAAATTATTACAACTTATTACTAAACTGAAAACTATGGAAAGACCTGGTCTGAATAGAGATATTGGGTTCTTGTCTCATTACACATGCTAAAGCTATTTTTGGTCATCTGCATACTGTCCCTTGCTTTTTCCTGTAGGACTAATTGTAGTCGTTAACAGTCATCAACAGGTTTACCATGCCCCTTGAGCCAATCACCAATCTCCTACTACCCTCCTGAGAAAAACCCCACCCCACCCTCCCACTATATAAGGGTCTGGTGACTTCTGTTTCAGTGTATCTGAAGAAGTGTGCATGCACACGAAAGCTTATACCCAGAACAAACTTAGTTGGTCTCTAAGGTGCGACTGGACCATTTTTAAAATTTTTAGTATGGAAACAGCTATGGCAACTGCAGAAACCCCCACAGCACTGTATGTACATTTAAAGTGGGTCTCTGCTTCGTGTTGTCGTGTGGGACCCTTTTCACTGTTTGGTTCCGTGTTGCCGAGGCTTCCGGAAAGGCCATTCATGCAAGACTACTTCTTCACTTAACAACTTGCAAGTTATGGGCTACATCTGTTTGCAGTGGGGGTTTAAGGGGTACTCAAGCATACGCAGCACTGGCACCACTGTTGTTGTTGTTGTTAATAAGTGTGGCACTTACTGTAACAACTTCATGGTCAGTACTGGCACCTATTTTTCTAGAAAAAAAGCCCTGTCTGTCTGGATCAAAAGCATCATATGCCTTGCAGTCTGCTTGGCAGAAGTTTGCATCTTGGGCCTTTAGAGTTTCCATATCAACCAGATCTGTGTAATGGCATCACTCCCCTTCCCTTTTCCAGGCATTGTGCTGTTCTTATACCCCAGTTATACCCCAATTTTGGCACCAGCTCCAGGAAGAAGCCTTTTTCTTTTTCTTATTGGGCACCTTGTTGTAGCATGGGGAGCATCTTGTAGTCTGGGGCTGGTTTTTCCCTATAGGTGTCTTCCTTAGACCATCTTACAAGGACATGTAAGGTGAGATCACCGGGAGGGCCCCTTGCAATACATTCTGCATTCTGCCACATGCTCTTGTATTTACCCCTCCACTGCTTGATTCTGTGTCTGTTTTTCTTCCAACTTAGGCATTGATCTGGAGAACATTGTCTACTACAAAGACGACACCCACTACTTTGTTATGACTGCCAAAAAGCAGAGCTTACTGGAAAAAGGAGTGATATTGCATGTGAGTGTGCTGTTAAGTCTCTTTGAAACCTTTGTACACTGTGTGGAGTGCAGCACCATCATTCAAGCACTTTAAAGTTTGCTAACTATTCTGCTGACTTGCTGTTGGCTGTCACATCAATCTTCTAGGACAGGGTTTGATTCAGATTATTGATAGCGTCAATTTAAAGCAAAGAGGCCATTAGATTATTAAATGGGAAACTGACAAATAATGCAGTGGTCCATGTGCCCCCAGAAGCAGTCACCAAAATTCAAGAGCTAATTTCACCTTATATAAATATGACCTTGAGTAATTTTGAAAGACAAGCATGATTGGTATCTTTAATTCTCAGTTGTGGCAGAGTTTGCTCTTGTGTTCTGACATATTTGTTTTACCACTGTGTAACTGAACTAACTCAGTAAATGAGTTGCTGGGAGCTGCTGTTTTGTGCATAAACACATCTATCCACGAAAAATACATCTATGCTATTTGATATAAAGTGTAGCAGCAAAGGGTTGTTTTTTAACCACCAGAATATGGATTGAGCAGATGTCTTAGCAGATATTGTTGTGTGAATAAGATGCTATGGAGGGTGAAAATAAGTATTCCTTCCCGTTCTTTTATTTAAAGTATTTTTATCCTGATTTTCAGCTGACATCTTCCCAGAGTGGCTTACAGCAATCAATAAGATGGTTCCAGTTCTCAGGCTTACAGTTTAAAGCACATAGCACAAGATTGTGGGGGAAGGGGGGGAATACGAACTTGGGCACTACTACTTGTTGAGTTATGAAGCTTTTACAAGTGTTATTTTTGGCAGGGATGGGTAGAGCAACTTCCCTTCTGGTCCTTGGTCAATGGAAGTGGCCTTGCCATGATGTTCTTCCTAGGACATCTGCCTTGCCATGATGTTCTTCCTAGGAGGTCAGGGGAGCATCTTCCCTGTGATCTTTGTTCTCCTGGCTGATGGCAGAGGCCCAGGACATCTGCAATGGGAAAGTTCATCCATTTCACCGATGTACCAAAGTTCACCTTGAACAGGGGTCTGCAACCTTTAAGACAAAAAGAGCCACTTGGACCCGTTTCCGAAGAAAAAAACAACTGGGGGCCGCAAAACCATTGCGACATTTAAAACAAATATATCTCCGGAGCCGCGATCTGACAGCGGGCGGGAAGGTGACGTCGGGACGGTGCGTGACTAACGCACGCACCGCCCCCATGTGACGTCACAGCCAGTACAGCACCCGCCACAGTGGGGAGTGTCGGGGCGCACAATGCGCCTCCTCCCCTCGCTAGTATCCGCCCCGGAGCCGCGGCAAAGGTGTAAAAGAGCCACATGCGGCTCCGGAGCCGCGGGTTGCAGACCCCTGACCTTGAATATTGGCACACTTTGCTGCAAACTTGTCCACCTGCACAATTCTTGAACAAAGTCTGATTGTTATGCTTGGCTCCCCTGCTGAGGAAGTTAGAACAACTCAGAAGTGGTTCCTAGGGGGCTTGCTGTCTAGGCAGCTAGCTGGTGATGCCAGGCCTGGTTGGTTTCAGTGCTAGGGTTGCCTTATATGCCCTCAGAGCATTGCACAATCCCTGAGCCTTTCTCTCTCCTTTTTGGTCTTGCAGGACTATGCAGATACAGAGCTCCTTCTTTCGCGGGAGAATGTGGATCAGGAAGCTTTGCTCAATTATGCCAGGGAAGCAGCTGACTTCTCAACTAATCAGCAACTGCCATCGCTGGACTTCGCTATCAACCACTATGGGCAGCCCGATGTGGCCATGTTTGACTTCACATGCATGTATGCCTCGGAGAACGCAGCCATGGTTCGAGAAGTAAATGGCCACCAGTTGCTAGTGGCATTGGTTGGGGACAGTCTGTTAGAGGTTTGTTCTTTTACATGGGTTGTTTCTTGTTTCAAACAGCTTTGTTTTTATGTCCTTTCCCATCACAGATGCTCAGGGCGGTCAACAACATTTTGTATTATTAATGTAAGATCACTGATGCGCACAGCACTTTGCAACAGAAAAAGAAGTCCTTGCCCTCAAGACCGTACAATCAAATATGTAGTTGTTTCTGTGTTTGTTGAGGGGATTACCACTGTACAGAGCAGAAAAAATAATCTGGAGGAAAAAATAAATGGGTGGAGAAAAACAGAATTTGAAAACAATGGGTTATTTCAAACAGTGTTGCATAGCTGATGCTCTGTATCTGCTTCAGAGAGTTTGGGAACCCTCCAAAGCAACTTTGGGATGCAGAGGCTGTAGGCAGGAGGGGAAATCACAGAAGGTTGCTCGCCTCCTTTCCACTGACAGAGGGAGGCATCACCATCAGCTGTGTGACACCACTGGAGAAAATCCAACTCAGAGCAGACCCATTGAAATTAATGATGCTAACTTAGACATGTCCATTAACTTTGGTGGGTCTAGTCTGTAGGACTAGTGTTGAATCCCACCCAGTGATCTTGTGGGGCAGGGGACTGTGCATAAAGAATAATTCCTTTTTTTCTGTAAATGTGTGGAGGACGATCAAAAGGCAACTTCCATCGCTATCTAGTTCATTTGAATAGGGGTGGACTATTAATTGCTCTCTATCAACACACTGCTTTTTCTCCAGAATCCACATCAATTAAAGAAACATATACTGAATAAAATTTAAAAATAACTTGCATGATAAAAGGAGGCGAGCCTTCTCACAGTTCAGAACATTTTGATGCATGCTAGTGTTGCTTCTTCTGCAGCTCTCGTGCCTCTGGCTTCACATGGAAGTAGTGGTGTTGTTGTAGGTCTTACATATATATATGCACATCCAGACATGGGTGTGACTTGCAGGAGTGTCCTTGTGACTTGAAAAACGCAACATGCGAAAGAGACCAGATGAGAAACTGCTGGAAGTGCTCCCAACCCCCCAATTGCTCTGCCATGACTTGAAAAGAAGCATGGTTTATAGAGGCTGTAATTGGGTAGCAAACAGCAATTAGCAGTCTGTAATTGACTTAAATGGCATAGCTGGCTTTGGAAAGCTACTGTGGCAGCTCAGGGGATAAGGGTGCATTGGAATTATTAGATGTTGCTCCTACAGAGGCTTGGAGGGAGTCTGGGTCTTAAGGCAGCATTGCAATATGCCAGCTTCCCCAGTTTTCTTAGGGAACTTATTCTCGTCTTCTTCCTCCCCCCTCCTCCATTGCTTCTTGCTTCTAGCCATTCTGGCCAATGGGAACTGGAATTGCCAGGGGCTTCCTTGCCGCCATGGATTCTGCCTGGATGGTACGAAGCTGGTCTCTGGGAACAAGTCCTTTGGAGGTTCTTGCAGAGAGGTAAAGAAATTTCTGTGTGTTTGGTGGTGAGGGGTAGAGAACAAATGTGAATTCTCTCCAGATGAGAGAGTGGCCTGGTTCACATGTCACCTTAAACTGTAATTCCCTGCAGCTACTGTACTGCAAATGAAATAAGCCAAAGTGTGGCTTGTTGTGTATCCCAAACATGGGCTTGTTTCCCCCAAAACAGGCCACAAGCAGTAGTCAAGTTTAGTTCTTGGTTTACGACTCATGGCTTGTTTGCAACAAGCAAACTCTGAGCCCTCATTCGGATGACATCATGGCAAGCTGGACGCTGGTTTGTTTCACCTGTGCAGCAGCAGCAGCAGGAATTAGTAGAGGGGAAGCATTCAGGGAACTTTTTGAGTATTGCGAACTAGCATGCTGCTTGTTCACATTAAACCACAGTTTGTTTTAAACTAGGGTTTAATGTGATGTGCAAACTGGGCCGTAATATGGAAGTGTCTGTGGCTCCTTAATATACCTGCAGAAATCATGTGATTTTTATGCAAGCACAAACCAACCTTAATTCTGCACCCTTTTTGTCCGATTGCATTTCAGTTTCCCCACTCTTTTTTGCTGTGCTTTTCTTTGTGTGTTTATCTGCTGAATTTGTGTAATTCCACCCAGACACATTAGGAAGGTTCTCTTTGTGTGCAGAATCAGATTTAATGGTCATGTGGAGCAGTTTTCATACCATTGTCTTCCTGCAAGCAACACAGGGGTTTTTTAAGTGGGATTACTTTATGTACACTTGCAATGGTTTTACAAGAGAGATTAGATGGAGAGAGAGAGAGACACCTGTCCAGTTGGACTCTCACTGCAGTCCTGTGCGTGTCTGCTCAGAAATAAGCCCCGGTGAGTACCGTGACACTTGCTCTGGGGTTAAGTGTGTTTAGAGTTGCAGTCTTGGAGAATATAGGGATTTCACCCCACGTCTGATATTGGTGCTCTAATCACTAGTCCTCATTTCCTGAGTGAATAATACATGAGGAGCCATGAACAGGGACATTGTAGAAATTTTATCTAAGCAACTTGCAGGAAGGATGTCCTTAATGAGATGCAACCTTTCACGTGGGGATACTGGGAAGAACTAGGAAAGAGAACACTAATTCAAGTGTAATTAGTAAATAGAAGACTGAGGTCCAGACTCATCTTCTGCCATCTTCTCCCAGTATTCTAAGGACAGATCAGTTGACAAACGAGCACTTCTGGGCCTACCTACCTTAAAAGGCTTTGAAGCCAAGCAGCAATGTAATTAAGATGAAAATTGTTCTTCTGAGTTCAAAATTGTTCTTTTCTGAGTCACATTTCATTCCCGTTGCATAACAGCATTGTTAACCTCTGGTGTCATGCCCTGGCACAGGCAAAGGTTGTGGTAGAAGTTTACTTCATACACACGGGAGAGACAAGAAAAATTGTAACAAATTAAACAGATGTTATCATGCTAATCGCTAATTCCTTTATTCTCTGTCTAACCTTCTCAAAAGCTGTCCCCCCCTCACTGCTCACCCTCACTCTTAATTCCCTCAACTCACTCTCCTAACTGATTTTTCCAACTGCCTTTGAATGCTGCCATTACTCATCAGTCGGCTCCTCCTAGCATTCCGAAAATGCTCAGGCATTGCACAGGCCCCAAATATTGCATGGCAGGGTGAAGTTCATCAGGTAGTTGGGTTTTGCTTTGTTTTGTTTGTTACTGCATGGCAAGGCTCCAGCGAATAGGTGCATCTGTTGAAGGCTTTCCACATACTTGTGGCCAGGCAAACACAGCTTAGGTAAATCAGAAACGCCGGCTGCTTTTCTACTATCCTACTTAAAACGAGGTAAATATTTCTGGTTTTTTTAATTGAATGGAAAAAGTGAGTCTTGAGTTTCTGGGCTCAGGCCAACCGTGTCATAAGGGATTGCTTGAAACCTAAATATAATCAGTTAAATGACAGAGTGCCTTGAAATATTTACAGAAAGGACATCGCATTTACAAATCAGTTAAAATGAACAGAGTGCCACACTTTTAGCTTTTCACATGTGCATGGGACAGTTAGATATTGTCCTAAGCAGCAACAAAGGATAACCGTTTGCCATAGATGGCAAAGAGAAACAATTGCTAAGTGGGGTGAAATAATTTTACTCAGTGATGGCTGCTGGAAAAAGGCGTTGACTGGGCAACACTTTATGTCATTGAAGGCAATCTTTTACGTCACTGGTACTAATGCCATTGTCTTCTTTCTCCTAGGGAGAGCATCTATAGATTATTGCCTCAGACCACCCCTGAGAATGTGAGCAAAAACTTTAGCCAGTACTGCATTGACCCTGTCACACGGTATCCAAACATCAATGTCAACTTCCTGCGACCAGCCCAGGTAATTGCTTTAATCCTGGGCTCTTCCAGTGTGCTTAAATGCACTTTGAGTCCCGTGTCTCCTTGATGTGGCTGTCTTTATCTCTTCTTGTCTGTGTACTGTACCTTGAGTCAGATCTAAGAGGAATTGTTGGGAAGAGCAGGGATAGCCACGCAAAGCTTTGCGTTGCTTTCTTGTTTTCCTCCTCTAGAAACTAGGTGCATCTTATGGTCGGGTGCGTCTTATAGAGCGAAAAATACGGTAGATTTTATCTGTCTATCTGGATATCATTAATCAACAGACAGGATGAGTGGAGCAGGCAGAAATCCATTGTCCAAAGTTACCCTAACTTTGTAACTTAGTATTCATTTATTTTACATATTTATATTTATTTATTGCTTTTTTGGATTGCGGAGAAGAACAAAATACAAAGCCAGTATAAAACAAAATCAATATACGACATGAAAGCAATGGCTACAATACAGAAGCTTGCCATGAAATAGAAATCATACAGCCTTTGAATCCCATCAAGGATGTTGATTTCTTTTGTTCGTGTTCTCTCTCTCTAAAGATGTTGATTTCTGCATTTCGTTGGGTATGTTTTAAAATTAGGGTGGTGAAGCTGTGGCCCTTCAGATGTTTTTAGTCTGCATCTATTGATTTTCTGGCTGGGGCTGAAGTTGGAATCCAGCATTTGGAAGGCCACAGGGTACTCATCCCTGTTGTCATGAGAGTGACTATTCTGCAGATACTTACATAGTTCACTCGCACCTGTGTCATTCAAGGAATGCTTAACTTTTTTGCATTCTTCTTTGAAGCTTCAGATAATAATCAAATCTTTTTGAACTGGTACAGGTACGTCATTTGTATGATACAGGAGACTTGAAAGACATTCACCTGGAAATAGAGAATTTGGTGAACTCCAGGACACCAAAGTTGTCGCGGAATGGTAAGCTCCCATTCTTCCCCATTCCTTTTGGGGCACTTTCTTCTCTCCCCTCTCGTGGGTTTCAAAACCACAGTCTATGTCAGTGGCAATCAGAAGTCAAGTTCTCATATGATATATTTTAGAAGAGTATTGCCTGGATATTTTCTTAAAAGCCGTGTTCAATGCCCCTTAGTGAGTTCAAAGTCCCTTTGACAACTCAGTCTTTGATAAACACAAGCTGTATTATTTAACTTTTGTGTACAGGCATGATAATGGAAAATGTTATTTGAAGTTGTGTGGGGGGGGCAGAAGGATATATTCCTTTTTACTTCATCAGCACTCTTTTTATCTATTTATTCTGGACAACAGTGCTGAGCACCTGGAACAACAGTTGCATATCTGTGTGTTTGTATTTAGAGTCGGTGGCTCGCTCTAGCAAACTCCTGGGCTGGTGTCAGAGGCAGACGGATGGATATGCCGGTGTAAACGTAACAGATCTTACAATGTCTTGGAAGAGCGGCCTAGCGCTGTGTGCCATTATCCACCGATATCGCCCTGACCTCATGTAAGAAACTGAATGTTAAGTTGAAGAGGGCATCCTGACGTTAGATGGTCCGAATGGTGTGGGGGTTGGGAGAGGAGTAAGATTGCTGGATGAGGCCAATGACCCATCTAGTCAGCATTCTCTTGTCATAGTGGCCAACCAGATGCACGGGGGAAGCCTGCAAGCATGAAATGAGCAAAGATCACTCCCCTCCTGTAGTATTCAGAAGGAAACTGCTTCCAGCCATGGAGGCAAAGCATAGCCCTCATGGCCAGTAGCTGTTGATAGCCTTGTCCTCCATAGAAATGAGAGGGGATAATGAGAATGGTGGCTGCTAGTGGGAGGATTTTGTAGTTTCCTAATGATTAGTGGGTATAGAGAAATTAACCTTCAGGCAACACATTTTCTTCCCTCCAGAGACTTTGACTCTCTAGATGAACACAATGTAGAGAAGAATAACCAGCTGGCATTTGACGTTGCTGAGAAAGAGTTTGGGATCTCTCCCATCATGACTGGCAAAGATATGGCATCAGTTGGCGAACCAGACAAGCTGTCCATGGTCATGTATCTCACCCAGTTCTACGAAATGTTCAAGGACTCCCTTCCTTCTGGTGGTAAGAAAACTAGGATATATCTGCCAGAAATAGTTCTTGAAAGCTGTATGCCAAGCTGGGGATTTTTTCTTTCTTTCAGGGGCCATTGACTCATTAGTGGTGGGCAGTCTACAGCTACACACAGTTGTTAATTTATTGATTCATTGTGCGTTTTTAATTGTATTACAAATTCCGCAAATATTTAAAAATTGTAATGCCTAGGAAGGCATTTGGGGTGTTGCTGCTTCCTGAAGCTCCAGGTAAGGATCCAGCAGCAATGTTGTAATCTATCCCTGAACTGGAGATGAAGACACATACCTTCTCCTCCTATTGGGAATATTTCTGAGGGAAAGGTTGTATGCCTCTCCTAAAAAGAGTTCTGAACAACTTTAAGCAAAAATATCTTAAATGGTCAGTCCTTTTCTAGAATGGAAAAGAGATTGAATAGAATATTGATTTGGGTGTTTTGTGGCATAAAGTGTAGGCAAACTAAAAGTGAGAGGGCAGAGAGAAAAAGGAGAATATAGAATACTAATGCTCATATATGAGAAGAAATGGAACTCTCCTTAGGGTGTTTAGTCTCAGATTTTGCTATGTCTCAACTAATCATATTTGTTTCTGCTCACAGATAACCTGGAACTGAATGCAGAAGAAAAAGCTGCATTAATTGCTACCGCTAAATCTCCAATCTCCTTCTTCAGCAAATTGGGGCAGAGCATCTCTCGGAAACGGACACCAAAGGTAGTCACAGCTGCTTTGGGAATAAATTTGTAGAAAGAGTACTTATGTTTATGCCCAGTTCAGGGACACCCTGATCCACCTTGAGATGCTTTGTTGATGGTGTCATCTAACTTGGAAACATGGGAACCTTCCCCAAATCACTTGTAATTCAGGTTACACAGAGCTAATATGTACACCTAGGACATGCCATCAGCTATTCAGGCACCTGCTTATTTTAGATGAGGAGGTTAGGTATGACTTTCACTTAAAATGCAAAGTAGATTTATTATAGGCATTATTATAGGCTGAGGAAATATGGGCTCAATGTTTTTTCCCCTTTCTCTGCCCAGGATAAAAAGGAGAAGGACCTGGATGGTGCAGGAAAGAGGAGGAAGACAAGCCAGTCAGAAGATGTAAGTAAGAGAGTAGTCTGTTTTGTTTTGTTTCCCATTTTGCCTTCCTCTTCACAGAATGTTCCTCCCAAAAGCAACTGTTCAATTTTCCATGTGCGAGGGAGGGGATTCAGTCATGTGACCCTGCCTCCTACTTCAGCTCAGAAACATGCCCTCTGCCAGGTTTTTGTAAAACCAAATCATCCACCCAAACTGTCAGAGAGGTGTAATTGTTTTGAATACAAAATGCTCCGATTATGGTCACTGTTTTGCTTACTGCAAGATGTTTCCAGCTAAACCTGAGCAGTGTTGCTTTGATATGTTTGGAGGTGAGCTTTCAGGAATATATGAAGATATGCAGTGCATCCTGATAGAGAGATGTACAGTACATTAGCATTTGTAATCTTGAGCAATGGGATTTTTCTCCTTGAATTCCTCTTAATGCTATGGCGTGCAGGGAGAGAGTCAGTTAGCTCAGATGGGCAAGTTCATGTCAGCTTTACTGAAATTTTGGAACTCTCGGGACCCCAGGCAAATGTCTTCCCCATCTTTCAGCTCGAAGATGGAGATTCAACCTGGGGACCTCCTGCATGCAAATATTGTGCTGTCCCACTGAGCTATGGCCCCTTCCGTTTATCTTAATTTCATTGCACATTCTCATAGCAGAAGCAATTTCGCAGGTAGATGGGCATATAGTGAGCAGGGTAGACTGGCAAGAAGGAAGATGTGTTGAAAATTAGGAGTGATGCACAAAATTGGAGATATGCGGAAGGTGGCTCTGGAAAGGGAATCCATTAGTGTATAATCCATTTCAATTTGCCAGGAGGACTCTTCCCGAAGCTACCGAGAAGAGAGGCCCACTCTGGTGAGCGCCCTGACAGAGAGGAGAATTGATGCCGCCATTGGGAATCAGAATAAAGTGAAGTCCATGGCAACACAGCTGCTGGCCAAATTTGAGGAGAATGCCCCCGCACAGTCCACAGGCATCCGGAGACAGGTAGGAAGAGGCTTTTCAGCTTGAATGTCATTTGCACCTCAGCTAATGGCTTAGCTAGCAGGATGTTTTGGGTTTTTCTGGCAGGGAGAATCTGGAGGCTTGTTGGCTTTCACCAGGGTACCTCCTTGTTCTCAAATAAGTCATATAGGTGAAACATCTTAAGGATAGAGAGGAAACTCCATCCTTAGTAACTACTGTTCTTGCACTTATGGGTTTTGTACTGTTTTGATAGAGGGCAGTTCATCTAACGCAAAGAGCTGCTTGCATGTTGCTCCATCTTTGCCCGAAGGATTAGAACGGTTCTTCAGTTCTGGAGGTTTAACCAGGCTTTCGATTCATGCAGATTTCTGCGTGACGATACTATTGCCTTCCGCCACCCCCATTGGTTCATATGCATGTTTTATGCCCCATCCTGGGAAATGCAGCTATATGAGTTGTGTGTGTCAAGTGAGTCATCTATGAGCTAATCTTTGGTGCGTTGCCATCAGTTGAACATACGAGAGAAGGCTCCCCATCGTTTGCCCTGTGAATCACTCCACACATAGCCAGATTTCCTGTTTAGAAAAGCAGTTCCTCCTAGCTGGAGTGCTGCACTCATCACCTTGGCACCCTGTGTAATTTTAACCTGCTTGAGCGTAGCTGGGAAAGTTAAATAATAAAATAAATCTGCGAGCATAGAAAATCCGTTTTATAATATACTGCAAGCGGAATCATGTTTTCACTTGCAATTCTGTCATAGGAATGTCTTCAGGGCAAGGGAGTACACATGGACTAAAACAAATTCATATGGCTGAGGCAAGCATGCTGTCCTGCATATCCCAGGAGAAGATCCAAAACACCAAATGGGCCATAGGAAAACATTTTTCTGTCCCTTTAATATGGTGTTTTCTGAGTGTGAAAGTAAGAGAAAGCGAAGAGGCTTTCAAAAAGAATGTTTTAGCCCTCTAGCAAAGTGCCTGTTCTTTTACCCCTCCTTAAATTGTGTCCATTTCGGTTCTTCAGGAAGGTGGGTAGAAAAACCCATCAAAGCCTAGCAGTAGAGAATCCTTCCCGAAGCCAATAATCTCGGTTAAGATGCAAGATTTTGGAGTCTTATCCATCACGGTTTGAGAATGAATATGCAGCTGCTTCACTCTCAATTCTTGAGAGAATTCCAGGAATGTTTGGTTCTCTAATAGTTTAAACCCCTTTCAACTGCAACCTAACATTATTAAAATAAACCATTCCAAAATAAATAAAATGCGGCCCTCTATATCTTAAGTTCGCATCTTCCTTTTTTCTTTACTTTTCTCCATTTTCATACGATTTTATTTGCCAACTAATTTTTCCTTACTCCGTTGTTGTTTTTTCTTCTTCTCTTAAATGTCTGTCTGCTGACCACCCTGTCCCAACATTTACCTCATCCCCTTGTGGGTTTCTTTGTGAGTTTCGTTTTGCGTTTGGTGTTAATGCCCTCTGTGGCCTCCATCCTGCTTATTCTATGACCTGCATGCAACAGTCTGCCCAGCCTTATCAAGACCGTGCTCTCACCCAGCCAGCCTACCGACAGCGAGAGCAGGGCCGCTTTGCCCCCATGCCTCAGTGGAAACAGGTAAAACGAAACCGAATGAATGACTGTGATGCTCAATCCATCTAAGCTACCACCCCATTGGCTGCTGCTTTTCCATACCAAATTTCCAGGTTATTCTTGTGGACTGGTACTGTTTTAAAATGGAAAGCCTGCATGTAATTTGACAGTAGGTGTGGCTCACATTAAAGGGCTATGTTATCTTTTCACTTTCTCCCTGTTCCTGACCATTGGTGAATATTTGAGCAGAAGTTGTGCTCGCTTATCCAGCTAGGGGCTACTCTTGTAAATGAGCCTTAGGGAACTCAGTCTATGTTTGCTTAGCTGTTAATTTGTGTAATCCAGATTTGATTTCTGGAGGGTTCCAGAGCGGGTTGGGTAAGCAGTTAATGTGTCTTGACAACATGTTCTGGTATCCATGAGGATCAGTCAAAGGGGAGATCCTAAACATTGGAAAATAGAATGGGAGAGTTAGCCCTTTGTCTGAAGTAAGAGATAGAGAAGAGAAATGTTCCTTGCTCATATTAGCAGGTTGAGGTCATTGTGTACTGATCACATTTCTTACTGCCTATGATAGAACACTGAACTATCCATTTTCATTGAAACTGGTAAGGCTTTTGTCATTCTTGCCATGGACTTTGATTTTCATCTTCAGAGGCATTGCTTTCTTTGAAATAACTATTCCACTTGCAACAGACAAGATATTGACAGCTGTTTTCGTATTTACTTTTTAAACGCTCTAATATTCTCCATCACTCTCAACTGAGGGATTTTATTTTACTTTTTAAATTGGAATTGAATGGTAGTGTCAGTAAAAAAAACATACCAATCCAACCCAAGTTTGCCTGATTGGAATAGATAATTTAGGAAACAGATTTTATCACCTTCTGCTCTGGCTTGTGGTTGCTCTACTACTATTATTTAAAACATATTTTGTATATAGATTCTTTGTAATGTAATGATGGCAGGGCTTTCTCATCCCATGATGCGTTAGCATGAGCAAATAGAAATCATTTCAGAAAATAAATGCAGGAATAGCTTGTGCGTCAATACACTTTTTGTAAATACTGTTTTTATATTCAAGAGATCTGAAAAAGGGATGTGTGACAGTGATACAGCTTCTGATATTATTTCCTCCCTTCAAATGTGCTTAACACATAGATGGAAGCGGGGATAGAAATGAATTAAGGTCCCCAGCCTGCAACCCCAGTAAGCTCATGTTGCTGACCATTTTCTTTTCATCAATCATCATCTGCTATTCATCGCACTCCATTCCATGGAGTGTCCACAAATATGCTTTTACTTTGGCTAGCCGCCATTCGGCCAGAATGCACAGGCCTCCACCCTTTTCTGGCCAAAGTTGTGCATGCCTTTTGAAGGCAACGGAGGTGAGGGCACTTCATCCAAGCCAGTTAGATACTTTTGAATGTAGCAGAAATTCAGCTCAAGCTGTCTAATAACTAGGAAACATGAGCTGGGTTCATTACCATGAACCATGGAAATGATTTGCTGGAAAAGAGATTTTTCAAAAGGGCAGGTTGACTTTCTATTTAGCATGTCATTAAAATCTAAGAATCTTGCAACAGCCCCGTGCATGTTTAATTGGTTGTATCGAACTGAATTGTTCTTACTGCCAAGTAGGTACACCTAAGATCACAAACCTAGATCCACATAACCCATACACATGTGACTTGCTACTTTCTGTTTGTCTAGACTGGTATTTTCCAGATTTGTCTTTTTGGCCTAAGTTCATAGCCATAGCCTAGATTCGAATTTTCATAGCTTCACTGGGATATTGTTATCCACATAAATCCCATGGTTATTGCTATTGGTTTTGATGAGAGAGTGCTGTTGGCCTTGCCAGAGATTTTAGGGTGTAGGCAAACCTGCTTTGGCTGGGCATGTTCTTGAGGCATTTCACTCTTGCCTGATTTTCAAGTACAGTTAACAGAATAATTTTGGTACTTTCTGTTAACATTCTTCAGGCTTTTTTGAAGGCAGATAGACAGGTTTTTCCAAACTTCAGTTTAGACACTTAGATATGGTGAATCAAATCCAACAGTTCAGATGGAAAGTACCTGTCTCTCTTGCCTAGAAGGTTCCAGCATGTCAGATGTAGCATCCTATGTTTTCTTTCTTGAGAAGACATGGCAGAACTGGTATTTAAGAATTCTAGGAGACACTTGGATGAAAACATGGCCCGGGTCATAGGGAAAGACGTGGCCAGCAAACCCTGTTCTCTCTTGCTTTTCACCTGACCCTGATTTTTGCACCTGATTAACTGGCCCCTCAGTTTGCTGCTGTTTATACAGGTAATCAACTTGATTCATGAGTCCTGTTTACCCCCATTGATTTAAGAAATGCAGTCAAGTATTTCACAGTATTTCACACAGCCTCTGAGCTAGTTCTCGTTGCCTAATTTTTCTTTTAGCGCTACAGAGAAACTATACAGTACAATGAGAAGTACCTGCACAATGCAAGTCATGGGTATGTGAATTAAGGAAGGAACTCTTAAAATAATTCCTGAGCCAATGTGTTTTTTGTTTGTACTGCTCCACCAACACTTAGGTCAACTCATCCACCTTTTTTTGCAAGAAAATATCCATGATCATGCTACGAGTTTCTTAAGCTCTTAAAGAAATGGGATTGAATTACCTGCAGGAGTTATGTGCATGATTATAAAATATCCTTGCCTCTAATGGTTACTCTTTGAGGATTTCTTGATTGGTCTCTTATTAAAAAGAGCTGAATCTGCTGTGCTGCTAGGGGAGGTGGAAACCCAAGTTATTACGTGTCATAAGATTAATTGTGTCTTTTTGGTAATTCCAATGAACTTCATCTCATTCTCTTAACTTCATCATTCATTTGCATACTTACATCACTTGAGAGAGGTGTGTGTGTGTGTGTGTGTGTGTGTGTGTGTGTAAAACAAAGGAAGCCTGTGAAACTGGAAGTTGCTTGTTTGAAGTCTAGGGTCAGAGGGTGGTAAGATCAAGGAATATATCTGTCTTGGGTTCTTCTTGAAAGGATATATGGATATGCAGTAAACACACCCTTTTTGGTAATGGTAACACCCAAAGATCCATTTGAGTTGAAGTGACCAGAGCCAGCCATTAAGATGGAATAGAACTATGCCAGCCAACTTGTTTCTGTCAAGTGGAATCTTCCTCCATTTTATACTTATTAATGTGAGCATCATTTACTACTAGCCTTTTCTGGACTCAGAAATGCATCCTACTTGAAGATGGAAAACAATGTTCTAATTATAGGAAGGCCAGCAAGAGTTTCAGCCCGCTTTACGTTCGTGTGACTGCCACCTTAACAAAAAAAAAACAACAAACATTATTCTCTTAGCTAATTTTCCCCCCCTGAAGGCTATATGAGTAGGACATGATCTGGCTAAACTTGGTGGGAGACAGTCAATGAGGTCCTGGGTTTTATTAAGGGTCCCCATTAGCTTTCTCTTTTCTCCCCAATTTGAACAGTGACGGGAAACATTCCTAATGTGCCTTATGGATGTTGACAGCTCTTGACCTGCAGGAACAATACACAAATCTTTCCCTTTGGGCTTTAGATTGCCCAGAGTTAAAAGTGTTTAAGATTCATATTTTAAGAAGGACTTTTGGATTTGCATAGTAAAAAAAAAAATCCAAAGTGGACCAATATTTTCAAAACAAGCAACATTAGTGGTGGTGGTGTTTATATACTGCTTTTTGAAACAGAGCACCGCCCCCCCAAGAGGGCATTTTATACAACAAAATACACAGTCAAGTGCAATTTTAAAAATCATTGGGTTTTGGGTGGACTAGAAGGGGGTAGCAACCCCCAGTACACATAAATATGAGCACCAGGAATGAACGAAGATTTGCATATTTTTTGTCATGTTAACATTCAGCCTCCAGCATTTAGGGTGCAGCAAATAAAAGTTTGGTAAAATTTCTTTATTTTATGCCCTGCACCTTTTGGTGTGTGTTACATTTGAAAGGAACAGGATATTCTGTAGCTCAACAGCAGCTGCATAAAATTGCCCTTTTTAGACATGGGCCAATTTGATGCCTTTGAGATTCCAAACAGAACTACTTATATTTGAATCCCTGTTACCTGAATTTCATTTATATATCCCTCATGTCACCGGTTGGTTGAGCCATTCAGATAAATGAGGCATCATATAATGGCCAGCTATGCTTGTAGTGACACAGGGACTTCAAATGACATTGTCCACCTCATGAGGAAATACAGCTCACTTGCATTGATGTGCAACGATGCTGGTTCCTACTTGTCAACTGAGAAAGAGAGGCAAGATCAACATCCTCCACACGATGCATTTCTGAGGCCTTGCCCACATACAGACACAGTGGTGGTGGTAAAATTATTCCTGGACAACTTTAGATAGGCAACCATATGGTTGAATGAAAAATTCCCTGCTCTTAAGCCAGCTTTCTGTTAGGCAAAGGCTGTGCTACTTGGTAGTACTTAGTTTTTGTATGTGCTGAGGGACCATTCAGAGCCCTTCCACTCCCGGGTAACCTGAACAGGTGTAATCCAGAAATAATTTTAATATTTCATCCGCTGTTTGGGGAAACTTTAGTCTGTGGCCTTGCCACAACTAATAACCATCACCATTGACCATGTTTCTTCTTGTTCTATTATTATTACTATTATTCTTTTTTTTCTCCCCTGTTTGTAAACAAAGATGAGGAAAAAGGAGCGTTCTCGGACCTGCCCCAAAAAAGTGATCATGCTCTCTTCTTCCTCCATTTGCACTTCCTCTCCATCGTACCCCAGTCAGCAGGTGATTTCATTCTGCATGCTCTGTCCTCCTTTCCCTCTCTTCCTGCTTCCACAAGTAGGCCACGCACCCCTTCTGTTTTGAGTTTTCTCCTAAAACTGAATAGTGTCAGCAGACCTCTTGATCTTCCCTTCCCCAAAACCAGTAACACAAGCAAACCCAGAATTCATTTTATCATTGTTTGATTTAAGGTAATGTACACATATAACTTCTTACATTCTGTTGTTACGGTTACATTGTGTAGTAGGTTGGTGTACCAAACAAAAACCTGAGATCTTAGTAAAGGTTGCTGTTGATAGTGCCCAGTTGTTATATTGGGTGCTGTAAGAGGAGTGACACACTGGTTTCTGGATCTAAAATGAGCAGTCTAGGTGGCCTTCAGCTTGGTTTTGCATTGTAATGAGAAGAGAAGCATAATGTAATGCATCTGTAGGCTTCCCATTCATTGCTGAGATTACAGGCGCGTCCTTTATCCATCTGTTTGTTTATTTGAAGTACTTGCATGCTACCTTTCAGAGAAATGCCACTCACTCCCAAGGCGGCTTACAAAAGATATTTCAGGACAATTTAGCGGTTTAGGATATTTTCTCTCCCCTGCCCCCATTAAATACCACTGAAAGGGGTGTCCTATCTCAGGATCAGAGGTTATCCTGGACCTTACTTTCTCTCTAATGAAAATAAGTTAGATAATGTGCCTAAACCTGCCTTCTCTGGCCTGGTCTAGTACAACTCTCATTACCCCAGACCATTAGCCATGTTGGGTAGGGTTGATGGAAGTTGGTGGTCCAACAACATCCTCAGGGCACCAGATTGGGGAATGTTAGCCTTGAAGCAGATTCTTACATTTGGCCTGTGATGTGGGAACTGCTACAACGCTTCTCCCATAGCAGCAGGATGACTTTGTTTAATAAAGGGGTCGTGCAGACATCCTACGATTTGCTAGAATGTAAACCCATTGTTGTTGCTACATTACTTAGAAGTTGGGGGAGGCCAGGATGCTCCCCACTTCATGAGAATGACAAGGAATTCCAAAACATAGCCCCCAAAAGTCCTCCAGGTTTTACCAATCCTAGCCTGCTGCGGTTTCCCTTACTTTCCTAGTGTGTTGTGCTGCTCTTACTTACCTCCACCAACTGACCATAGTACCACTAATCAGCATGGCAGTCATCTAGAATGCCTGGGCCCAGCTGTTTTACCTGGCTTTGGGACTTTGGGAAGCCTCCCCCATTTCCTGGTCACCCTCCCTCACTGACGTTGTTAAAACATTCCTCCAAAGTAGTTTATTGTTGAATACTTTGTTCAAATCAGGCACCCCAGTTACATGATTGTGTCAAAAATGTGGGGGTCTTGAGTCAATTTATAATAAATGATTTTATTTGAGTTTTTATAATAAAATTAGATAACACTGATACAATACAGGGCAGTCATACAATTCATCTCAACATCAATTACATATTTTATTGGTATCGCGCCATGTTGAACGTTCCATTTGTGCAAGCATTGCAACTTGCTGAAAAGAATAATTCCTTCTCTCTTCTCCTCCCCAGCGTGCTACTGTTGGGGTTCTCCTGACCCCCACTCCCCAGCCAATTTCAGGGGGAGCAGGGGGTGGAGAGGAGGGGAAACCCATTGCACAAGGGGGAAGTCCTTGTGCAGGACATTCACTAACTGGGTTTGTTTTGTTAGGTGAATCATGGTACACAGTTTACCCCAGGAGTTCCCTCCACAATGTCAGGGCCAAAATAGTATTATTCACAAAGGCACACTTATTCTGATGTCCGCAACATAGAACATGGTTTACTTACAGTTGGAAAAACTGGGTCAGCTTCTCTTGCTTGATCTGCAAGAAGAGTTAGCTTCTAAATGGGAAACTTACCACTCAGTCTTGTAAACTATTTGTTTTTAAGGTGTTTTATATTTCATATATAGTTGCATTGACTCACAAAACTGGAAAGTTGCAGGACACACACACACACCTATTTTGTCTTATGAAGTATGAGCAGGTTTGTGAGTTTCTGGGAGCTACATTTTTATAAAACTATACCTGTGTGTATAGAGGATAATCAAAGCTGCCTCCAGGTGTCTGCATTCTTGGGGCAGGGAAGATTACGGTCTGTCTTATCGTAGGATACCACTGGATTTTGCAGGCCAGGGAGCCTTGTTTCTTGTGCACGTTGAGGGGAGCCCAGGCTCTTCAAAATAACCTTTGAATTAAAAACAGACTTGGTGATTACTTAAGCTCAATGGACATATCTCACTTTGCCTCTAAAGTTCTCTAAAGTTTATTCCTCACATTACTTTTAAAACTAGGATTTTCCAAGGAACAATTTACGGTTTCTTGGGAGCGGTTCCTTATTCTGCCACCACGTGTATCACTGTGTGGATATTTATTGATGTTGTCACCATTTACTAACACAGTTTGTATAAAGTATTGTTTTTAACAGCTCGGCACAAAACCTCTTTCTTCACAGCAGCCACATGATCTTTGCAAACCTCCTATGGCTTTTCCAGGACTGTGGTTTTAATGTTTCTCTTGTAGGGTGACTCCTAACTGAACGATGCTATCTTTCTGTGAGTGTGTATGTGGGATTTGTCAAGGTCATTATTTTGCCTGCAGGCAAACAGGGAACCTCATGGAGAACCAGCTGGAGAGCAGAGTCCCAGACAGCAGCGGGTAAAATAGCATGAGCAAAAGCAGCATGAAGAGGGTGTGTGCACTCTTGGGAGAACGTTGTGCAAGCTGGGGGTGGGTAAGAGAAGGCTGGAGAGCTATTCCTATGCCAGCATAATACTAATAGCCAAGCTCTACTGAAAATGCTCCGTAAAAATAGTGGTTTTGTGTCTGTGTGGCCTTTGCAGAATTACTTGCTTGACAGGCTTGTGATCACTTTGAGCATCATGCAGTATGTTTTTTCCCCCGTTGGGCACATATTAGCACTTTGAATTTGGCATTCCCCATTTTTCTCTATAATAGGAGATACTATAGTGGAGTAGAAAGGGCCTGTTGATGTGTCGGAAAATATCTATCCATCTATCCGAATCATTATTACCTCGTTCTTCAGCCAAAAAAGCTCCCAGAGCAGCTTACAGATCAATAAAAAGCTAGACAGTCCTAGCCCTCAGGCTCACCCTTTAAAAGGAATGACACAAAATGAAAAAGGGATGGGGCAGAAAGAGGAAACAAGACAATGCAGGAACCAGTTCTTAGTTTTATTATTTACAAAAAGAACTAACAATTGTTACTCCCTGTGGAACACACTCCCATCTGATGTCAAGGAGATAAAGAACTACACAACTTTTAGAAGACATCTGAAGGCAGCCCTGTATTGAGAAGTTGTTGTTGTTTGGCGCTTTATCGTGGTTTTTTGTGGGCTGGAAACTGCCCAGAGTGGCTGGGGAAACCCAGCCCGATGGGTGGAGTAATAAGAAGAAGAAGAAGAAGAAGAAGAAGAAGAAGAAGAAGAAGAAGAAGAAGAAGAAGAAGAAGAAGAAGCTGGGATAGAAACAGTTCACATAGCCTGATGGAATGCACAGATAAATCTTCATGACAGTAGGGAGAAAGGGACATTTTTAAGCACCCCTCCACAAAAGCTTACAAAACTAAATTAACTGGATTAAGCTTGGACCAAAGTAGAACATGCAAAGAAAGAGAATGAATTGACATAATAAAGGCATGGATCGATGCTGCAGTCTGCCTGCTCAATATATTTCTAAAAGCTGCTCATCACAGTAAATAATTTTGAAAAGGAGCTCTACACAAAACAGTTTTGAGGATACTGAGAATTTTGTGTTAAACATCACTAGCCCCTCACAGAGAACTATGCCTTTGCCATTGTTTCCCTTCCATGACCCATCTCTTCACCACTAGCTTGGTATTGCATCCAGTCTCCAAAACAACCAGGTTAAAAAGTTGGAGCGAGGGAAGTGAGGAAGGAAAACCCAGAGGTTTTGTCCCTGTGTCGATATTGCATCTGCCGGGCTTCCCTGCCTCTATTCACTCCCTACCTCTCAGTAGTGTGCGTCACTACAGACAGCAAGTGCCCTTCTCTAGATCCCTGTGACACACCTGTATTTCACAGCAGCTAAACTATGACGCTGCTTTGGCGGCACAATCTTGGCTCCTTTTCCTGCTGCTGTAGGATTCATAAACCACAGCTTCCAAAAGTCACAGCCCTCTGCATGCTTCCTGAGCAGTAAACCTATTTAAATCAGTGACTTCCAGAGTAGACCTAATTTGGATTCGGCTACCGTAAATGGTTTGTGTTATATGTATGTCACATCTGTGGGGTGTGTGTGTGTGTGTGTGCAACCTTCATCCAGAGGATTTTGAGCTCTTGTTCCCCTCCTTACCCCTGTGTCCCACTTTTTTTTTAATGCACAAGCATTTAATTAACTGCCTCTGACCTTATTTTCAGCTTTGTTTCTTTTCCTACTGCCATGCTTTTTCCATGAATATTTCCCCCCCTGTGCTCTCTTGTTCATTTTCCCTCACTCATTATTCTGCAGAGACCTCACCAGTTCTTTTCAGATGACCGTGTGCCAGAGCGCACGCTTACCATTGAGCAGAGGGCAAGCCAGCTGGCTGCCCTCCTGGAGCAAAGGCCAACAACCAGGCATCAGGTGACCGCCTTCCTGTCTGTCTGGCGCTTTGTGTCTGCTTGCCGTTCCGTAGAATGGGAAATGAAAGGTTGCTTGGGCTGTAACATGGCTGGCATCAGATCTCCTGTTTTAATGGCTGATGAGTACACTATCACATTGTAGCAGAACACTTTCAATCACTCTGGGTAAAACAACATCCAAACTCATTATTCCGTCTTTCCTGTTAACTTACTGTTCCTGCTTGCTGAATCAACACTTAATCTTGCGTAGATTCGTCTAGCACTAATAAAAGATGTGTGGCATATGTGGGAAAGAAGCTCCTAACTTAAAGGGGCTTTTGAGAGTTTGCACTTCTATAGAGTAGGGTAGAATCTGTATTGAAAGACTCCGCTAGATTCAAGAAGTGTTGGTGGAGCGTTACTTAGCCAGTCTGGAGATGAAAAGCGTCTGCGGTACGTAACTAGGTTTCAGAAGCAAGGTTCTATAAAATTAGCATGCTAGAGAGTAACCCAAAACAAATGAAACCAGGAAGTTAACTAACCCCAGAACAGCCTTTATATATAAACCAAATGGGCTTTGAAAACTTGTTTATTTCTTTAAGCAATATATACATTCTTTCTATACGTCCTCTAATTTTTAAACATGTATGTCAGTGCCAATATTCAATCATATATCATCAGTTGCTGATCAGAATTTATTTTCTGACCCTGCGTGGGCTGTTATAACGTATTTCATCTTGTTAAACTCTGGAAGGTCTAATATCAATTGCTTTTAGTCATTTTGCCAAACAAAATAATGATGGGGTAAAAAGAGACTATTGAATGCAAGCACATGCATTTTGACATGTGTCTTGCTTAACAGTCTTGCAGTCTCTTTTACCATGCAGAAATTTTAGAAAGTTGTTTCTTTTCAACCTTCTTATTAGGAATTTTTGGTATTGCTTCATGATTGGAATAGAATTTCTCGTATTTTATTCAGGATACATCCAGCCCACAGTTCTTTATAAATCCATTCATTTCTAAAACTTGAAAGGCAAGCATCAGGAAGGTCATTCACAGCTGAAATTAGTACATGGATTTGGTATTCCACCATTCCCCCCCCCCCCCAATTATCAATGTTCTGAACTTTGGCTGGGGAGTTTAAAAGTAGTAGAGCATGCCCACAGTTTTCCTACGTCACTTGCAAGCTACAAGATCTCTGCCTTTCTCACCCGCCCTTTCCCAAAAGCTCCTATCTATTTTGAAATGCCGTCTTCTGACTTTCTCATCTTTATTTTGTAGCCAGAGATTGAGCGATCTCGTCGATCTGTTGTTGAGCAGTGGGAGCTCTCCCGCAACCTCCGCTCTTCCAGTCGCCCTTCTTCTCCCTCTTCTGACTCCCTCAGACAGGTAGCATGGTGTGGGGCTTGAGGCTGCACCCGGTTGCACATCTTTGGCCTATTCCATCTCCTGCCACTTGAGAATGCCGCACTGGATAAAGCTAGGCTCATAAGTTCTCTTTGCCTTGGGTTGTGGCTGAGCTTAGCCTGTGTGCCTGCAGAAAGGTTTGGGATTCCTCTGTATCCTGGCTATTCCAAGGCTTGTGAATTTGGAAATGGTGCATATCCTTTACACCTCAGAGTTACTGATTGTCTGGTAGGAGAGAGAGCAATGGCTAGCAAACATTTCACAAAGAATATTGTATGTC
The DNA here is from genome assembly GCF_964188315.1 of Podarcis muralis. Taxonomy (NCBI): domain Eukaryota; kingdom Metazoa; phylum Chordata; class Lepidosauria; order Squamata; family Lacertidae; genus Podarcis; species Podarcis muralis. Next base: position 59,947,985 of record NC_135664.1, on the reverse strand, counting down.
TCATCCAGAACTGGCTTGTTCTGCCTTCAGATAAGTAAAGGCATACCCTGGAATGCACTCACCCAGTTGGGAGATGTGTTGGGTCCGAATCACCAAGCCATAGTTTGATCGTCAGGAGTCCTTTGTGGGCTTAAATGCTTCTTCCTCTGCTTTCTCCTGCATCTTCCTTGGGCTTCTTCACTTCACTTTCATGTTCTCCGTAGCTATATCTTGGTTTTATTATAATGTTTTGAACAGGCGCTGCCATAATCACTTCTAACTATAATTTGTTCTCAAGTTGGCAATTAAAACCAAGTTCAAATTGTGGTTTGAGTCACTCAAATGAAAACAAAATTAGGCTAGCAGTAATTATGACCTGCTAGTTTAACCATGGCTTCCCAGTATTATTTTTGCTATGCGGGGAAGGGAAATGGAATAATACAGACTGCTACTGACCACCAAACCATGGTGATGTTGGAACTGGACCATTATGTCAAACAGCCATTTCTGGCTACTAAGGATCCACCAATAAGGTTTCATTGTTGCCAAGAGTGGAATTCACTGTGTTGTCTGTCTCTTAACAGCTGTTTCTAGCACTGGATTTTCTGTGACCCTTGAACAGCTACATGATGAATAAATGCTTGTTTGCTGCTTCACTTTGAGGATGTGATTCAAACCACTATATTGCTTTGTGTGTCTTATAATATAACAGATTAGTTGTGGTTTGATTTTTGAACAGCGTAGTGAATACTGAAATGCTTGCTGCTTGCCTCATCTAGATTAAGGTTTAAGGGATTTCTGATTGTTCTGTAGGAAGAGCTATACTGTATTGGTCATTGTGTCACTAAATGTTGTCTAATTCTTCAAGATGGGCATGGGGAATGTGGACACCTGTCTGTTGTAGAGCTAATATTTCATTTTAAACAACGTAGTCTTGCTCTGAGAATTCTGTAGAGTTTTTATGGGAGAGGTGGATTAGATTCAAATCGATGTTAGGCAAATGTAATAACCTTTAGCATTGGCAAGAAGCACCATCCTTTAGAACACATAGTCCCCTCTGTCTGCTTGTAGAGTGGGGAAGAGAAGGACTCGCAAACCAAGCCCTTCCCTTCAAAAGAAAACTTGTGGACGACAATAGACCTGTTTCTGACAAAGCAACCACATTGCCCCTCATTTGGTTTCCCATGTTGTCCCCTCTTCTCATACATAAACAAGACCTAGGGTAGAAATAGGCTGAAAATTCTCACAATTGTTGGAAATAGGTCATGGAATCCCCAAAAGATCTGTATTGGGACAGTCTATGAGGAAGTCTGTAGCTGAAGAGATTTGTTTGGCACACAGTCCACACACAAAAGAAAAAAATAGAAGAGGCTGTCTTAGAGACAATAAGACTGTGTAACTTGCCCACAAATGATCTGGAAGTGATCAGGGAAAGCCAACTTTGCAGATGGCACCAATTTATAGAGCATGATGAAAACCTGAGCAGACGGTGAAGAGTTCCAAAAGAACATCTCCAAATGAGGTGAAGGGGCAAAAAAATGTGCTAATAAGTGTAAAGTGATACATATTGGAGCAAAACATTCCAATGCTGATTGAGTCTAAACTGGCTGAGACTGTCCAAGAATGACAATCTGGAGCTGCGATGGAGAGCTCAATCAAACTTGGTGCAGCAGCTGTGGAAAGACAAATTCCAATACAGTAGCACCTCGGGTTACAGACGCTTCAGGTTACAGACTCTGCTAACCCAGAAATAGTACCTCGGGTTAAGAACTTTGCTTCAGGATGAGAACAGAAATCACACGGCGGCAGCGGGAGGCCCCTTTAGCTAAAGTGGTGCTTCAGGTTAAGAACAGTTTCAGGTTAAGAACGGACCTCCAGAACGAATTAAGTACGTAACCAGAGGTACCACTGTATTGTAGAGATGGATAAGTGGTGCAGAAGAGGCACCAAAATACCAGTCAAGAAGTTGGGTGGGCATTCCAGGCAAGGCTTGTATGTTTGGGGTCTTTTAATTTAGAGAAGAAATACTAAGGGAGACACAATATAAGGTTATAAGATTAATATATACTTTTCAATATCTACAGGGCTTCTAAGTGGTTTACAAAACATTAAAACCAGTTGCACAACCTTGTTGAAATACAGAATAATGAAAAATGCACCATAATTGAAATACACAATAAATTCATCCCATTAAAATGTTAAAATAGAAACATGTGATTAAAATGTGGAATAAAACTATTGCATTAAAACACCACAGCAATTAAAACAGGAGACTTGGGTCAAGAGATGTAAGGAATGCCTATATAAACAGGTGCGCCTTCAGAAGCTGGTAGAATACCAATACAGATGTAGAATGCACTACCCCAACACCTGTGCCATCAATAATACATGATGCGGGGAAAATGTGGGAATGTTTTTCCCTCTCATAAAACAAGAACTCTCTTAATGAAATTGTCAGTAACAGATATTACATATTTTTTCACACAATATGTAATAAACTTAGGGAATTCACTGGTGTCATAAGATGTGGTGGTCAATGGCTCAGATTGGTTTCTTTTAATGACTTGTTCATTTTTTAATTAAATTTATATATCACACATCCTACGAAGATCACAGGACAGTTTACAACATAAAAACACAAAATGCTTAACACAATCATAATAAAAACAACAACACACACACCACCTTTAAAAGGCCATAGATTGTTTAACAGAAGGCCTGGTTGAAGAGAAATGTTTTTGCCTGGGTCTAAAAGCAGTCATGGACGCGGGTGGCGCTGTGGGTTAAACCACAGATCCTAGGGCTTGCCGATCAGAAAATTGTGGTTTGAATCCCTGCAACGGGGTGAGCTCCCGTTGCTCAGTCCCTGCTCCTGCGCACCTAGCAGTTCGAAAGCACGTCAAAGTGCAAGTAGATAAATAGGTACCGCTTCGGCGGGAAGGTAAACGGCGTTTCCGTGCGCTACTCTAGTTCGCCAGAAGCGGCTTAGTCATGCTGGCCACATGACCCGGAAGCTGTATGCCGGCTCCCTCGGCCAATAAAGCGAGATGAGCGCCGCAACCCCAGAGTCGGCCACGACTGGACCTAATGGTCAGGGGTCCCTTTACCTTTAAAAGCAGTCATGAGAATTTACACAGATTCATGGGGGTTATGGATCTTTCAAAATGTGCAGATCTATCAGCAATTAGCTGCAATTTGAAATACCATATATCAGTTGAGAGTCCTGTTGACTTCAGGCCCTCCGCCTGACCAGTCTTCCGATCCCTCAGCTCTATTCTTCCAACAGGAAGGCCCATTAGTTGTTAATAATGTATCTACTTAGGTAAATAGAAGGATTTGCCGATTTTACTCTCTGTTCTTCAGTACAAAGTGCATTGGCTTATAATAAGTGGAATATCTGTTGTTTTTGAAAAGGGCAAACTGTCAAAGGTTCTTGAGCTGAATTTGATATTCTGCTTCCTTCTGAGAGGCTAGGCAACCCTCATCCATCTTCCTCTCCCCATAAACTTAAGGGAGAATTGGGGGGGGGGGTGCACTTATATGACTTGCTAGGTGGGACTGTGTGTGAAGATTCTCAGTATTTAAGGTTCTGTAAACTTAATGGCTTGTGCTCCCCCCCCCCCAATATATTTCTGAAACACTTTCTGAATCTAGTTATCTTTTTGTGTTATATGGTTTGCAGCTTAAATAACAGTTGAAACCAATCGTGTTGTTTTAATAAAAATAAGCAAAGGCAGCCATAAGACACTCCCCTCGCAACTTCCATAGTAAGGAAATACCTTTTTAAGGCCAACCAAAATGTAAAAAAATAATGAGTAAGCTTTTGGGTTCTCCAGCATTCTTCATAAGCTGGATGTGGGCGAGAAAAAGGCTTGCTTGGTGTTGAAACTACAGTGTCTGCACATTGGCTTCCGACCTGAGATGGGGTATGAAAAGAGATAGCGGACTTAATATCCAACTGGGGAGACTGGGATGAAGAAACACACAGTGGCTAAAGACACTAGTATTTTTGCAGCCCTGCAAGAAAGAACATATATCTGAGCATGCAAATTTATTACACCCCTCTTTCCCTTTTAACTTCTCCTCCAGATATCCTTTCCCCAGACTATGTAATTCCCCAGTCTGATTTTGGATATCATAAATAGCCATGATATCCCAATATGGGTAATCCATGCTACCTCATCCCTGAACCCATAGCACTCTTAGTCACCAATTGTTGGGGTTTCTGTTTGGGGGAGGGGGTCAACAACCAGCAGCTCATGGACTAGATCTGACCCTATGGCAGGACTATGTTCAGCTGTCAATCTAGAGACAAGCATGGTGTTTGGAAAGAACATGGCAGCTGTTATGGGAAACCTTTGTGGGAGATGGGGTTAGAAACACCTTTCATCTCGAACGACTCTCTGGCAAAAGAAAGTCTCTGACCAGGGTCTTAAGAGTGGCTGATTACAAACTGCTAATAATTTTATTTAGTGCTGCCCACAGCAGTGGTTGCTGAGATCACTTGTTTTGCTGGTGCCACACACGCTTGTGTTGTCCACTGTCTTGGCATGGTTTCACCCCTTTCTGCACCTTTTTTGCCATTTTCTTCTTTTTTCTTTTTTTGCCATTTTTTTTTGCCATTTTTTTCTTTCGTAGTTTTCATCCTGAATTTATACTGTTTCTCTTTTCCCTCATTTTCCCCATCCATCTTACCTCCCCCCACCCTCATTACCTTCATCTGGTAGAAGTATATAAAGATGTATACAGGTGGCGTGAGCTCATTGGCTGAGCAAATAGCCAATCAGCTTCAAAGGAAAGACCAACCCAAAACCCTTCTAGACAAGAAGGAACTGGTAAGAGAATGATGTTCAGAAGGTGATGAGTATTTGTGATTAGAAGTTAGACAGCTCTTCCTTAGATCCTCAGTAATATAGAGCCTTTAGTTTTCCCTCAGTGTTTAGTTAAAGGTAGCTGATGTAAGCACTTCCTTGCCTGTTCCTCCACTTCCCTTTGTGGGTTCTTGAATTCTTGCTATAAAGAAAATGGATAGTACACAAAAGATCTGTTGCTGAAAGCTTTGGTGTCTTTGGAGTAAATGTGTGGAGATATCATTTGACAGTGGTTGTTTGGAGCTTAGCTTCAGTGGTAATGTGGGAGGAGGATTATTACTATCATAATTGTGTGACCATTTCCACAATTTGTTAGTTGTGTACACATGGTGTCTCTCATCAACTTTGTGAGGTATGTCATCATTATTCCCATTTTAGAGGCAGGATGTGTGGGAAAGCTAAAGCTGAGAGAATTAAAGAATTTTTAGACCCTTCAGTTCTCCCATATTCCGCCAGACTCTTTATTTTCAGGTGGTTGGATGCTACACCTTACGGAGTGTGTTCCTTGGCTGATCTTTTCTTCCTCATGTTGGGGCCTTGGAATTATCCATAGGTGCCTGCTTAGTCCTCCGTTTCCCATTGAAGGATTCCAAAACAATCTAATGAATACATATGGCACTACAGTGGAAGTAAAAGTAAGCTTGTGACTGAGTCTAGACCTTTCTTTGTTGCTGCTTTAGGGTTCCTTGAAAAAAGAATTCCCTCCGAATGTGGGAGGCAGTGATGTCTGCTACTTCTGCCACAAGCGTGTCTACGTGATGGAAAGACTGAGTGCTGAAGGCAAATTCTTCCACCGCAGCTGCTTCAAATGTGAATACTGTGCTACAACCCTGCGCTTGTCGTCTTATGCCTACGACCTGGTGGATGGTAAGTGAAATTTACCTTTTGCCTTAGGAAGGGATGGGCAAAAGCTTCAACTGATGGGTTGCATTCAGCAAAATTGTTGTGCAGGTGATTTCTACTTGCATAACATAACTTCCCCTCCTCCTCCTCCTTCCCCCCACTTGTGTCCCCATACCCAAATCTTCTCTGGGGGTTCCCACAGGCTTCTGGGACAGGTTTTTTGGGGGGGCGGGAACTCAGGGAGCAGAAGGAGAGGGAGTTCCATTGTGCAAGCAGAAATCATTGAGATCACAACATGACTTTTATTGGATTCAGCCCTTTGACTTAGAAATAACCTTCAGGATTCCATATATCTTTAGTATGGTCAGGAAATCATTGCATCACTGTTTGGCCCACTTCAGATACACCATCCAAAATTATTATTGTGCAAGAGGTATTTGTAGAAATTAAAATGCACATTGTAAATACTGCAATCTGAAGCTGGTTGAACTGGGAGTTGAACTCCTCTCCATGCTCAGGTTTTTTGTGTGCTGCCAGAGATTATGGAAAACTCAGAGTGGGAAGCCATTACTCTTGTATTTGCACTCATGGCTAGACAACTGCATCATCATGTAAACAGGACTCTCCTTGAATACTGTTTAGAAGGTTCAGCAACACACTGGAAGTTCTTGCAACACCATACCACAGGCTATTTGCATCTGTGAGATGATAACTTTTGAATATTTGTAGTTAGAAATCACCTGGGTGACCACGGTACATAGATTTCTGTTTGGATTGGCCAATTCTTGGTAAGCAGCAGTCTCTTTGGAGTTAATGCCCAGCCCTTTCCTCTTTGCATTCATTCTTGCCTTTTCCACAGCACTTCTGCCAGATTTCCATGTGATGCAGCCTTTGTTCCTCATACAATGCTGCTTTGTGTGCGATACCACGCAAGTTCCCCTGGGATGTTCTGGCTATTGGTTGGGTGCTGGGTAAATGGCTATCAGGCACCCTATGGAAAATCCATTTGTTTTCAGGAAAGGAGGAAATTAACATGAATTAAATCTTTGAGGCATAATTGTCTCCATGTATTTTGTATGTGACAGGGCAGAGGAGATACAGAGGAACTGTGGCATTGCACGGCATTACCAGACTGTAGTTTTTGTCTTTCTCATTACCATTTTCCCCTTGCTCTGTTTGCAGGAAAATTCTACTGCAAGCCTCACTACTGTTACAGACTTTCAGGTTATGCACAGAGGAAGAGACCGGCAGTGGGCCCTCTGTCAGGAAAGGTAGGCTGTTTCCTTGCATTTCCCAGATGAGACTGCTTTCCCATTTTATGTTGGGAAGTGGCTTTGGGTTGTTTGGAAGGGGGAGAGCAGTGTTGCAGAATCTTTCTGAATCCGATGTGCATTGATCTCGCCTGGCTTTATTAGCTGTAAACTCTTAAACAGAACACATAATGGAAACTTTTTATCAGTTGTTGTTTTTATAAATTTGTTGGCTTACCAAAACCAAGACAGCAGTGTGTCTGGAGAGAGAAGATGAAAAGCTGTGCCAGTGGTGTGCAAATAGGCACGTTGCCATTCATATTTACTTCTGTCTATCCAAAATCCAATTGATGGTGTTGGATAATAAAAATAGGTTCTTTTTATCAGGGGACTATTGAAAAGTACTCATACCCAAAGAGTGGGAATTTAATAATTAAAACATGGATATGCATTAAAGTAAATCCTGCCTTGAGAATATATGTAATAGCTGATCTACTGGACGACGATTACATTTACAAAGTAACATGAATTAATTTTCCTTATGCAGTTAATTTTTTGGCAGTTGGTTTTATGGCAAGTAGTTCTTCAAGGCAATACTATGGAAAAACAATACATGTGATACTATTATTTTTTGTTAAAATCAGCTAACCCCAGGCATGCCCTCCATATGGCTTTACTTGAAGAAGCAGTTAGATAAATAACAAATATATAATGAGAATGTGTGTCCAGATCTGGAATATGCCTGAATAAGCTAGGATTATTGTTTCTCCTGGATCTAAAACCATAAAACCACCTTTTGTTTGTTTCCTTTTCTCACATTTAAATTACATAAATGTAATAACTGCATCCTTCCTTGCCTGTTTCCCCCCCAGGACAGCAAAGGGACCCAGCAGGACAACATGGCGGCTGACGGTGCAGGACGTGCAAACTCCATCTCAACTTCGTCAGAGAGGACTCCAGGTAGCTCTGCTTCCTTGTTTGGCAGGGTGATGCAGTACTCGCTCCACCTCTTTGACAGAGTTAGGGTGGCAAGCCAGCTCCTGCAAAACACAGTTTCCTCAGTTGGGCACCACGTAGCCCAAAATCCTTTGGACTCCTTTTTCATGTGCCAGCTGATGGCGTTTGGAGTCCCCTTTATCTATGTCCAGTCAGAGGTTCTTGTGCAGATAATGGGGGAGTTTTTATCAGCACTAGGATATTAATACAGTAATGACAACTTTTGTAACACTGTGTAACATGTGTGCAGGAGGAAATTAGGGGTTATGTGGTGGTGGGGTTACATTATGGTTTGTAAGACAAAGCTGCTGTTCTGAATGCTGTCCAGGTAAACACAGACACCCAGTTCAAGATTTCTTGGGTAGGTTCAATTAAATTAAAAATTGCTCGTCATACCCAAAACAGACTAACTTAGCTTAATTAATTTCATCAGGTCTACTCTGAGTAGAACGTAGCTGGATGCAACCCTTAGTCTGCAAAATCTACATTGCTGAGTGAATTAAATATAGCATTAGCATGGTATGAAGAAGTCCATTGACTGGATTTCTGTGTTCACCTGCAAAACTATCTTCTAGTTCTCACCGATATGATGTCTGAATAGCAAAACATCAAAACCTTGTTGATACGTTTTGAGCCATGCCTGCTATACATTCCTTGTTGTCTTTCACAGCCTTTAACTCTGGGTGATCTTGGTGTTGGCAGGTTGTGGAAATTTCTCCCAAAATATATGCTTTGCTGTTCTGGACTGGGCTGACAAACCAAGCTGTATGCTGTTGAGGGCATTCTGGTTAATCTTAAACTTGATTCCTGTCTCTGTGTGAGAGAGAGTGATAGACTCAATTTGTGCCACAAACTCTTGTTTGGACAGACTTTTACTTTGACCTTTTGGTGATCAAATTTGAATAGTACTTGATAAGAGGCCAGACTGGATTCTAGTTGTGGAATCTTCCAAGCCAAACAGGTTTAGATTTTATTTTTTTATGTAGAATTAAATTATATAGCCATAGTTGTGCATAGGAACTAAACCGTTGCCCTTCCATTGGCTAAACGTTTCTAAATAGTATGAAAAAATCCAATTGAAGGATCATTCAAGATATGTTTTTTCATTTATTTATTTTTAGTTGTGTGCACTCAATAGCATTGTACAGTTTCTGTATTTGTGTGGCATTTCCCACCCAGAATCAAAATGAAAGAGATTTAAGATTTAAGTAAGCTCTGAAAAACATTTTGTATTAAGCAAGTCTTTCAAATGTGAAAACACAGCTTCTTGTAACTATTGGATAGGAGTCATTTGGCTGTGGAAACAAAGAGTTCTGGAATTTTGCACTGATTAAATTGCTTGATCAGAGATTGGATGTGGTTGTTCAGGTAACTTTTAAGAGTTCAGACTCTGAATACTGCTTGTGTTGAGCTCCTGCCTCTGTTGTCTTGAGACTGACAATCTTGCAGAAGTTGATTGCAGTTGGAGTTGCCAACTTGGTCTAGCATATTTCACCAGCTCTTTACCTTGTTAATTTCAGTTTAGCAATAATTATTCTTGGCCTAATATTGTAGTGAAACCTGTCCTACATTCCCTGCAAGCCATCTAACTTTTAGTTCTAGTTCCCTGCTGGTCAGGGCAAAAAGCAGACAATTTTTGGCTCTCTGCTGAGTTCAAAATTAACTTGAATGTATAAGTTTGCTAATCACTCAAAGAGTATGGGAAATTAATGTGTATTTTCATAGGAGGCTGCTGGAGGAATCTCTATATGTTTAAAGTTTAAGATCAGGACCCTTTCGTGTGTCTTTGTTTACATATACCTATTTATGTGTCTATAGATATTGTAATCTCTACAAAGTAGAATCCAGCAATAATGAATTGAATAATTAATTCTGGCCTTTGTGTTATATAAGCACCATGAACTACGATAATAGTTAAAGACAGTGCTGGGGTGAAATATTTCAGATAATCAGAAGCCAGCATTTTATGTGTTCAGAGCTGATAAAAACGTTTCAGTCCCTAGATTCCAGCTGAAGTATCCTAATCAGAGAAGTTTCAGACTTTGGCAGTCCTCTGCGAGGCTGGTCTGTCCTCATGCAAACTCTGAATTGCCATTGAGGTAGAGATATAATTCTATTAACTGCATTTTTCCGACACTGGAATTCATGCAGAGATTGGCATTTCATAATGTGGAAAATGATGATGATTTGAAAAGGGGGAAAATGTGATTTTAATAGAATGTAATTGGATGGTAGTGGGGGAAGCGGAGAAATGCAGTCTTGGAACGAATAGAAATCTGCACCTCCCATTGGCCTGTGTTCATGGTCAGCTGCCCATTCCAAGCTGACCACTGGTTCCCGTGGAATAGGTAAATGCATGCTAGTGGAGCCGTGCTTACTCTATTTGCATGTTTAAAACAAATCTGCAATCAGTATTTGCTTGGTTACTATGACATTTTATGTCGCCTCCCTTCCCTACTTGTCGGCTAACTTGAATAGTAGAGAAGAGAGCTCTTCTGTACTGAGGCATTAGAATAATGGTCAGGAAACAATAAGCACTTTTTATTGTGAGATAATTTTGCTCTCTGGCATGTGTGGCTCTTGCATTATAGGTGTTTTGTGACTCCCCCTATTCTGTTACAAAGGGGGAAATTAACTGATCTCAAAGCTCAGTATTTAGCCATTAGCGTAGGCCAAATCTTCTCTTGATGTCCACCTCCTGGTCTGCCCAGGAGTGTGTGTGGCACATGTGAGTGCTTTAAGTGAGTTAGCTTTTGATGTTTGCTACTATCCGGTTACACTTCTTGCACACTGTCTCCAAAACGTGCAACCCTTTCTGCTGGTGCAGGGGTGGTGAAAGCTGTGACAGGCGCTTTCTTGTGCTGAACTCTGGCATGCTTCTGGCAAACTCTGTATTACGCCTTTTTCTTGTACTGTCTTCCTGGGATTTTGTGTCAAGCACTCTCTGCATTTGCCTTTGTGACACAATTGCTGCTGGTGCCAATAAAAGGAGTGGGGGTGAAAAAAATCCCTTGCTTTTCAATGGTTGTATTCTGTAATAGTTGTATGTCTCTTGTATTTTGGAATGTTTTACAGTGAGTGTCATTTTTTATACATGTCTTTTTTTTTTAACACGGAAGTATTGTTCTTTCTGCACTTCGTTGTAAATGTCTGTAAAATATTTTTGAATGTATTAATCCTCCTGTGGGTCCAGTGGGCTTGGAACAGTCTCTTTGCATTTTGCCCTTACAATTTTATATAAAGGCGTTTGGTTTTCACTCAAAAACTTTTAGGGGTAATGAAATTAAGGTAATTCACCATGAGCTAGGTCACTGGAATGTTACACACATAGTCAAAAGCATTCTAATTAAAAAAAGAAAAGAAAAGAAATATAGGAAATTGAGAGAATTTGTACTAATATCCTCCTTTGAAAGAGGGAAAGTAAATAGTATTATCAGTGGAGTATATCTGTCCTTAATAGTATATTCGAGTGAAGTAAGCTAATTGCACTATAGTGAGGTGGCTGGAATGTGGCAAGTAATCATGAAATACTAGGACTTAAACATGACCTTTTTTCAGACAAACAGTCAAATCTTGGAACACATAGTTGCTGTTTTTAGTGGAGGCCAGCACTCCACTATGGAATTTGCAGCATTTCACATGGACAGAAAGTTGGGTTGTAGGACTTCACTTGCTCTTTCATATACTTGAAGGAGCTGTTGATGGGTTTCTAGTAGCATGCACCCATATCTGCAGAATGCAAGCTGAATTTGCTTGTGTATTTGTTTTTAAAACACGGGAAGAGGGAGAGAGAATGTAATCTTTGATCAGTGATTAGAGGAGCTCTATGCTCTTCTTTTATCAGTGATTAGAGTAGCTGCATCTTCTATTCCCTTTGATGCCATTTTGGCAGACTCTTCTTTCCTACATAAAAAGGTGTATCAGTAAATTTGTCCCTTTTCGCTACAGAGCACTGAATAATTTTGTTTAAAAAAACAACAGAAATTATATTGTTGGTTGCAATAAACTTACTGTTGAATCCTGAAACTTCATTGGTTCATCCAATGTATACCAATGAGAAGCAGGAATTGCCATGGAATTGCACAGGGAGAAGTTAAGATATATTTCTATAGGCCATGATTCAGTATAAGCATGGTTAAGCTGTGTTAAATTGTGCTAATGGTAGTGTTACAACAACATACCTGCAGTATAGAATCAGTGAAGAATGTCCGTATATATGTAATTTAATAAGATTATATAATGTCTCCTGGACACAAATTTTAAAATATTAGCATTCTACCTTTAGTCTCAACATACCATGATCTGAATGAATATAATTCTTTGTTTTTTGACATGATAACTAGTGTATAAGTATTTTTTTGATTCAGCATATGCTTTACAAACTATAAATTGTGCTAAACTTGATCTCAGTTAATATAGTTCCTTAAATTATTATTAGCTGTCACCCTGGTATAAAATGCACTTGATAGGTAATGTAAAATTCACTTGCCCCCAATCTGCACATTTGGCACGAACTCTGCCAGTACTCACCAACTTCTGTTTTAACAGAACATGTTCTTTACAGAATTAATCGTAGGGTAGCAAACATTTGGACTGATGTGATACAATTTTCCACCTGTGACAGAATACTTTTTAGGAAGTCTAGAGATGGTCTTGGTAACCTTGCACAATGAAGGCAGCATTTGAGAAGTCTGATCCTTTTTTGAAATGTTGCTTGGTTTTTACTGTGTCCACTGCAGCAAGATAGCAACCATTTTTTTAAACTGTGCAGGCCAATCAAAACTGTGTGCAGTGGATTCTGAACAAGTAGGAATAAGGCTACAGTTCTTTTCCTAAATGTTACTGTGGACCTGAAGCTTGGTAGAACAGTGGGACTCCAGGATTTATGCCACATTATGTGCAGAGAGACCCAAGCAAGGTCTGTCTCTTCAAAGAGGTTAGGATTATTTTATATATTAAAGCAGCCACCTGGAGTTTGATGGCTGCTCCACAAGAGGCCCTAATCAGCATTAATTGCACAATAATAGATTGGCTCCATTGTGTAGTCTGTAAACAGTGTTTCCGTGCGCTCTGGCTTCCGACACAATGTTCCGCTGTGCCAGAAGCGGTTTAGTC